>NC_140953.1:105099586-105624586 GCF_014529385.1 Adiantum capillus-veneris
GGTTGAGTGATAGGTAATGCTTTTTTTTTTTTACTAGGCACCGTTACACACTACACCGCTTGCTAGCCCACATGAATAGGAC
Organism: Adiantum capillus-veneris; assembly: GCF_014529385.1. NCBI lineage: Eukaryota > Viridiplantae > Streptophyta > Polypodiopsida > Polypodiales > Pteridaceae > Adiantum > Adiantum capillus-veneris. The sequence goes on from NC_140953.1 coordinate 105,099,669, forward strand.
TCTACTACAGCTGCTACTTCTGCCATGGTATACATAACCTTTCCACATTCTAATTTTCATAATTTTGAATTCCATTATGCTTATCATTGTTGACTTTTTGTTTTTTCACACTTAGGCCGCTTTTGTTACACCACTAGAGGAGCCACCTCCATTGACTAGACCTTCAATGCCATTAGTGCCCACCAATGCTAGCACAACTTCTCAGGTTCATTCACTCACATATGGTTTTAGAAATTTCTAGCTACTTTCTGGAAAGTTAATTCTCTAATATTGTGTTGTTGTGTTTGATGTAGGCTCACTCCACTTTGGAGCTCTAGAGTCATGTAGAGGAGCTCACACAAGAGTTGTCCACAATACAACAAAGGGTTGGAGAGCTAGAGCAGGCACTTAGAGACAAAAAAACAGCCTTGGGGGATTCCATCGTTAAGTATGGCATCGCTTACTTTTGAGAAAATAACTTCACACAATCACACACTTACCTTAGCCAATCCCCCAGCACACACAAAGTTAAACCCTTGATACCACTCTACCCTTACATGCCTGATGGGGATTCGGGCATGCAAGAGATTTAGATGGGCATATGGGCCACACTAGGAGACCATGCATAGTGATGCATTTGTTGCAACTTGTTTGACAATGGCGGCTTCCATTGCTTCCACCTCTATTGCCTCATCCATAGCATGTGCGTGCGTTCAGATTGTCTGATGTGCCACTGAGAGATCCAGGTCTCCCTCTACCGCCACTAGGGCATAGATAACCTTTTATCACCACGAGGGCAAACAATAGCCTTGTCACTTGGTGCACCCTTGGGGAAAGTGATGAGGCAGACAGACCGGCAATAGTTGTAGTGCTGCTAGAGGACGGGGTACTAGAGGATGAGGCACTACATATGGAAAAGTCAATGGGTGAAGTTGGGCTAGGGGTTACAAAGGCAGATGAGGACAAGTGAGAGCACTTCTAACAATGGGACATCCTCATAGAGAAATCTAGAGAGGGAGCACGAAGGAGTCCACCCGATGGTGCTTCTTTTCCCCTAGAGATAGACTTTGTAGACCTAATCCTTGTTGTAGAGCTACGAGTGGCTCAAGAGGACACTCGCTCCCATTTTACCTTGCGAGTATGGATTTGGGAAATGGGACAGCAGGCCCACTGCTCACTCAACCAAGAGATGGTGCTTTCCAAGATTTAATTACAACGTGAGAGAGAGCTCGGCCAGAGGTTGGAGAGTCTTCAGTAGCACTTGGCAGTCATTGCACAATAGCACAGAGAGTAGTGCAAGCCACCCGTGTTAGGGTGCACCTTGTACTGTATGTAGAGCATGTAGCTTTAGAGTCTGATCTAGATTGATTTATTTGTATATATTTTTGTGTTTTTTCCATTTTCTACATGGTTGTAGTCACCATCTTCTACTTTATGAAGTCCATTTGTACCTTGTTGTTTCATGATGTGTCCTTATGATTGTAGTTTCCATGTGCTGGCTTTTGTAGATCACGTGTACCACTCTTTTGTACAATGTGTCCTTATGAGAATAGTTCCCATGTTTTACTTTATACAATCCATTTGTACACTTGGGGGGTTCACCTCTTACACGGCATAATCACCAATGTTTTGGCTTTGGGCTCGCCAAGGGCCCAACAACAAAAATTTGGTGATTGTGCCGCCCTAGAATGTCGAGATGGATTGCGATACCCATGAAACTTTGTATGGTCAAGGATCAATATGATTCCATTTCCCTTGAAAATTTTCATGGACATCCACTCCTATCTCTTTGATCTAGGACGGGACAATTGCAAATTTTGTGGCTTTGGGCTTACCTAGGGCCCAATGACCAAAATTTGGCGATTATGCCGCTCTAGACCATGAAGACAAATTGCGACGCCCATGAAATTTTGCAGGGGTGGAGATTAGTTTGTTTCCCCTGCCCTTCAAAAGTTGCGTGGCCATCTGCTCCCGTCTTGTTGGTCCATCGTGGCACAATTGCCAATGTTTGGGCTTTGGACTCACGAAGTGCCCAACGATCAAAATTTGGTGATTGTGTTGTCCTAGATCGTCAAGATGGAATACGATGCCCATAAAAATTTGCAAGGGTGGGGACTAGTGTGCTTCATCCATTTCCACAAAGTTTTGTGGACATCCTCTTCTGTCCTGATGGTCCTAGATGGCACAATCACCAATTTTTTGTCTTTGAGCTCGCCAAGGATCCAAGGACCAAAATTTGGCGAATGTGCATCCCCAGACCGTCGAGACAGATTGAAATGCCCATGAAACTTTGCCAGGGTATGGACTAGAGTGCTTCCCATACACTTGCAAAGTTTCATATCCATCTTCTCTCATCTCATTGGTCCAGGATCACACAATCACTAATTTTCAACCAAAATTTGGTGATTGTGCGACCCTAGACCATCAAAACAAATTGCAATTTCCATGAAATTTTTTGTAAAAGTGGGGATAGTGTGCTTTCCCCATCCCCATAATATTTTATGGCCATTTCAATATGTCTCCTTGGTTCAAGGCGACACAATCACCAATTTTTGGGCTTGACAATGGCCCAACAACCAAAATTTGGCAATTGTGCCACGATGGACCATTGAGACAAAATGTGATGCCCATAAAACTTTTCAAGGGTATGGATTGGTGTGATTCTCCCACCGTTGGAGAGGGGGATGGGAGAACACGCACGACACAAACACAAGGGCCTCTCTATAGCTCAAAGTATTCACAGCACCCGTATCAGCTATGAAAACACCTTCAAAGAAACACTTTACACTAGCAGACCACCGCCTGCTCAACTTCCACTGGTCACACAATCCACAAACTCACCACACAAGGCACACCTGCTACCACTACCTGTCTCCACTCTTACACACGCACACAGTTACTTAATCTCACTCTCTCACTCAAAACACAGTCGGTCCAGGGGGGCACACACTTCCACAAAGCCGGCACCGAGAGTAAACACCAGAGCAGGAGAAACAGAAGGGGGGAAGGGGAAACAACAGTGAGAAGGGGCAACAGTGGCTATATTACACTTTGTAAAACACGCATACATGCTTACACTACCATCATCATGGCCATTTACACAAGAGAGATACAAAGGGCTTTGACAGGCACACTCCTCTCTCCAAAAGCTCCACTTTGCAGGCTTCCAACAGGACAAAAGCCTGAAAAAAACTAGGCCAAAAAAACTCTTGTTTGATTAATTTTTTACTTTTATAGTGGGGGCCTTTAATTTGGGAAATTTCCCTTTAATTGGTCCATATGGCACCCATTTTTGGTATCTTTTGGGAGGGGGGCATCGGCTTGCTCCATCTGCTTTCTTTCTCTCTTCTGCACTTGGGGGGGGGTGCAATAGCGACGTCACTATTGCCCCTTGGGTTTTCTCTTTTTTTTATTTTTTCACCTTCATTTTTACCCCTTTGTGGGCCTAACCTTATACTGCTCAATTGGATTGACTTTTGCCCCTTGGCTTTTCTCTTTTTTTTTATTTTTCACCTTCATTTTTACCCCTTTGTGGGCCTAACCTTATAGTGCTAAATTGGCTTGACTTTGACTCTCTCTCTCTCTCTCTCTCTCTCTCTCTCTCTCTCTCTATCTGACTCCTTCTTTGCTCCCTTTTGGACTTGGCCTTCATTTTTTGCCCTTAGATTTGGTTTGCTCGGACCTTCTTTGGAAGGGTCCCCTTTGATTTGGCCTTTGATTTGCCCCTTTGCTTCTTACTTGGACCACTTGGCCTTGCTTTTTGTTTTAGCCGGACACCCTTGGCTTGGCCCATTTGGCCTTGCTCGGCTTTGTCTTCACTTTATGCTCCCATTTGGCCGCCATTGTGGGATCTTCCTCTTACATGAGAGGGGGAGGCAATAGCGAGGTTGCTATTGCCCCTTCCCCCTTTCTCAAAATTTTGGGGCCCCAAGGGCCGCGGGACCATCCCCTAGTCGGGCGACCGCGTCATCACATGTCAACACACCGGTCTCCGCCACCACATGGGCGTGCGCCACCAAGCTGGCCAAAAACCACCACGAAACGCCCTGTAGGGCCGCCTTTGACCAAAGCAACCCCAGCGGCGCTAGACGCCATAGCCCACGAGCTCTAAGCTCCTACTCACTTCGATACCACTTTTTGGCGCCCCTTTGGGCCTTATAAACCACGGAATTGTGCACAGGCTAGGTATGTGGGATTACCACCCCATGCCATGTGGCAATCCCTCCTCCCATGACCCTCAAGCTCTCAAAAAACCCTCTAAAAAATTAAAAACCCCTCTTTTGGCCTGCTTCTCCCGGCTCCCTTTCATTGCTCCAATGTCATACTGCCAAGCCGCAAAGCCCAGATGAAAGCTTGCATTGCCGGTATTCTTCAATATAATCCTCGTCGCTTCTCGATTTTTCCCGGCCAGCGATCCGAGGCAACTAAAATTTGAAAAATCATTTGCAAACACTTCATCTTCAACTGCCCTAGGTTTTCCCAAGTCGTAACTTGGTGCCCGAGGCTCGGAATCACGTGTCGTGACTTCATGCTAACTCCACATGATGCACACTGTCACCGAGAACTTTGGTGAGGCCGAAACAATGCCAGATGGCGCATTCTCCAGGGCTGCCAAATGAGCTTAGACCCGGTCCCCGGAATAAATTCAACTGACCTTAACTTGCTATCTAGAGCTCCGATTCGCATTCCGAGAAGACATGCATGCTCCACAACTTGAGACATCAGCCCGGGCTACCTGTCCCCAACTGCCCTGTCTATTGGGGATCTGCTACACACTCCAACTTTAAACTTCAACATCTTGCACACCAGGGCTCCGTTTGACGAGCCGTCTGGACCGGATTCTAGAGCACACTTAACACTACATTTCAGGACACTGACTTGGCTCTTTGGGCACCTTCATCTACCATTCCATTTGGACCATCCCACAAAACTTTTGGCCCAGAAATCCGCTTTAAGCATACCTTCCTGCTATCCTTTGGCTGCCTAGGGCCTTGGCACCTGCCCTAGCCTTCTGCACTGCACTCGACTGCTGCATGTGCCTGGCATAGACCATCTTAGCTTGGACTAACTTTGAGTGCACCATCATTGCCCACCCCCTCATTGAACATTTATGTTCAACCACACATGGCCTTATTGCACTACAAAATTGCCCACTAAAAACAGACTCTCTGTACACTGCAAAACCACCGAACATATGTACAAAACTGACATCTGTAACACGTTGTCTTTGCTCATGCGGGTTGCCCAACTCCCTGCTTTACTTGTAATCACCCATCAGGGTCAAACACTTTGCATTGGTCTCTTCCACCCATCTGCAGCTTTGCATAGTGCCACACCAAGACACATATCCAATCGCATAGCCAAACTGCTATCAGCATGCTGTAAAGTGTGAGCTTTGTCCTAAGGTGTGAGTCAAGGAGAGGAGAGTGGATTTATCCCACATACTATGGAGCAAGGCTGTAGAGATACTTAAAGCTCATTTCATGAATGAATAAACAACAACTCTATTTTGCACTACATGCTTGTCTATGGTGAGCTTGTGCTAAGCTAAGTCAATACTCAAGATTGTGTTTATATATATGAGTCCAAGCTAATTCTATCTTGGAACCTAATTCACTTGAGTGATAATCTTGCTTACACACACACTCACACATTGAAGCTATGTTTCTCTTTCATCCACCATACCTAGCACAATCCAATTCCTAACATTTGGTATGAGAGCCATGGTGTGCTAGCTAGGATTGTTGTTATGCGTTTGTGTGTTAGTACAATTAACAATACTTTATCATCATTAGATAGATCCATTAGATTTTCTCTTCTATTGCATATCGCACACCTGATTAGTGTTCCATTGGCTAGCATGAGCATGTTCTTGAGCTAAAGACTCTTGGGCCCACACTCACACATTGAAGCTATGTTTCTCTTTCATCCACCATACCTAGCACAATCCAATTCCTAACATTTGGTATCAGAGCCATGGTGTGCTCGCTAGGATTGTTGTTATGCGTTTGTGTGTTAGTACAATTAACAATACTTTATCATCATTAGATAGATCCATTAGATTTTCTCTTCTATTGCATATCGCACACCTGATTAGTGTTCCATTGGCTAGCATGAGCATGTTCTTGAGCTAAAGACTCTTGGGCCACTACTCACTAGCCAATTGGAAGCCTAATTAGCATTAGATTGCATTAAATTTCCATCAATAACTTGCATTTTGCATTCAACAGATGCTCCTTATTTTAGGTTAATTGGCATTTGCAATTGGTGTGTGTGCGTAGCCTGCCTCGAGAGCTTTCAATCAAACCCAACCACACAAAATTTGAGCTAGGTTTTGTCAATTGAAACTTTGAACAAAAATTCAAACTTGCAAAGCTTCATTCTCTGTTTTCCTGGGGTAGCTAATCTTTTGTGTGTGTGTGTTTTGATTCATTTAATGCTTATCAACTTTTTCTTTCACACCATCACCCTTTCTTTGTGAGCCCACTTGGTGGGAACAGCCTACTTTTGGCAAAGTCAACCCAAAAAAAAGGGGTGCTCGCCACTGCCAGGCTCTGAGTGTACTCTTTACCACCACCGCTTTGCATCTGTGTCGAGCCACTTATTACAGATTCGAACTCTCCAAGCTCGTCATCAAGTGGGGAATCATAATCACTACCCGCATCCTGCTCAAGTCCACTCTACTGACGCCACATGCTCGCCCGTGGTCACTTGCTGCAATCCTAATTTTCCTTGCGGCCCTGAGGTACCGACCAGCTCTCAATTCCTCTCACCATCCTTCGCTCAGCGTGAAGCATCTGTGGCCATTTCTCAGTGTTGAATTCTTGCGGCTATTGCGCTGAGGTGCTCCCATCATCACTTGGGATTCTCCACGTTCTGCAGGCTCCATAATTGCATTGCGCTTTCTTTGAGCACGCCATTGACACTAACTATTAAATAATGTTCCACTAGCGGGCGATCACGTGGCATTGCTCTCACCTCGGCCCTTAATAGGCCCTGCTTCCCACGACCTACTTGCGAGGTTACTTTGGGGCCCTTTCGGCTTCACAAGGAACGATTCCCGCGTGCCCGTTTTGGAACTAGCCCTGGTTCCTACGGCCAACATTTCGGCTCACAAAATTTATGTTCATTAAAGGCACTGCATGCCAACTTGATTCACTATTGACTCTCTCTGAGTTAGAGCTGTTATATGCAAACTCAAAGGATTGCAATTGATTGTTGAAGCCTATATTGTAAGCACACAACCCTTGTATCCATTTGCAAAGGGGTTTAGACACTGCCAGTGCAATTTTGCGCTTGGTAAGACCGCCCTTTATAATTTGTATGCCAAATTTAGCTTCAGAAAGGCTCTCGGAGTATGACCAAGATGGAAAAGAAAGAATTAATGTTTTGCATAAACCCTTTCATAGGATATTTTAGCATATTGTTGCATGTCATTATGACGCATGGAATAAAGCCTGATTGCACAACCAAAAGGGGACAGAAGCACTCGTTCGAGGGGAGGATATGAAGTCAAACCATGAAGCAATTGAAAGCAACAGTAGAAGCAACGAAGGCAAGAGACCTGACAAAGGATCAACTCACATAGTAGAAGACAAAAAGGATGAAGACGAGAGCAACATTGTCTTTTATGAAGATCCATTTTGAAGATGCAGACTCTCTACTTCTAGGGGAGGACTTTTTTCCTGTGTGGATCTTATCATCCTATGTGGACATCACCATCTTTTGTTTATTTTTTGTGTGGATTTTAGCATCCTATGTGGATATCACCATCCTTTGTGGAATTTATTTTCCTGTGTGGATATCACCATCCTATGTGGATTTTGTTAGCCTGTGTGGATCATTCATCTTTAGTATCTTGTCTTAGTCCAAACCTCAAGGGGAGGATTGTAAAGTGTGAGCTTTGTCCTAAGGTGTGAATCAAGGAGAGAAGAGTGGATTTATCCCACATACTGTGGAGCAAGGCTGTAGAGCTACTTAAAGCTCATTTCATGAATGAATAAACAACAACTCTATTTTGCACTACATGCTTGTCTATGGTGGGCTTGTGCTAAGCTAAGTCAATACTCAAGATTGTGTTTATGAGTCCAAACTAATTCTATCTTGGAACCTAATTCACTTGAGTGATAATCTTGCTTACACACACACTCACACATTGAATCTATGTTTCTCTTTCATCCACCATAGCTAGCATGATCCAATTCCTAACACATGCTTCTACCGCTCCAAGCACTTATTGGCAAATTTCCCACTCGCAACAAAGCATCTCCAAGAACACCAAAAAAAGCATTTTCGTGCTCACCATCCAAAGACCTTCTTGTACCATCACTCGCACCAAACAAACCTAACATATCTGACCCGCCCTCCCATCCATATAAGTTAGCTCCTCATCTAGCAGATCCTGTACCTGCTCAATAGCACACTGCATAGCTACCTTTATTAGCATTCCCTTCAGCCACCACTGACATACCTCCTTAGAAATCTTGAACACCACTTTGGAATCCGCATCATATGTCATAGAGGGCATTGACTGCGTAGGAAGCACCTCTAACTTTGACTGCGTACTGTCCTTCTCACCTGCCATGAACTCAGTTCCAGCATCATCGAGCTCCTCCTCATCAATTGGCCCTTCAAGGTCAATAAGCACCGCCTACATATCCGTTGCAATTACCTGCTCTTCTACTGATGCATCCTCAAGCTCTGCCAAGGAAGAGAGAAACTCGTTCTCTATCACCTCCTCCTTGTCCTCTTCCATAGGTACCACTTCTCTAACCCTTTTGGCAAAATTTTGCACCTGTTGCACCACCATGGCATATTCCACTTCTATCTTCACCAACATGGCCATTAGCATGGAACTGCACACCATATTTACCTGCTCCTCACCATATGTAGGCCTAGACAACTCCACTTGGTCTCCACTAAGAACTTTGGCTTGCATCTCATGCTGCTCCGCGCACATATTCACTACCTCTCCACTCACATGTAAGAGGTCGAACTCATCATACCTAGATTGGGATGACTTGGTCTCCCAACTTGTATTTGCGTCCATAGAGCTACTGTCACTCGACACAGTCTCCACTTCGGTTTCAAGCTTGGGAATCTCCTCTAGCTTCACCGCTTCGACCTCGTCTCCAAACTGCACTCGTTGCTCTTTACAGCACTCCAATGGAACTTCTACCGCCGCACTTGAGCTTGACAGCACATCCTTTGTCCACTATGGAACCACCTGCACTTCCTCCACTGTTGGAACTGCTCTAGCCAACATCTTCGGCATAAGAACCATCCTATCTTTTTGCAGCCAAAGAACTATTGGTTCTTCTCGCACGTGCACTTCTCTTTGCACCACCTATGGATCGGCTACCAACGCATTATACTGCTTTGGCTTCACCGCACTTGGCAAACCTTGCCTAGCCTCACACCCGGGCCACCTGTCCCCAACTGCCCTATCCGTCGGGGATCTGCTACACACTCCAACTTTAAACTTCAGTATCTTGCACACCGGGGCTCCATTTGACGAGCCGTCTGGACCGGCTTCTAGAGCACAATTAACACTACATTTTAGGACACTGACTTGGCACTTTGGGCACCTTCATCTACCATCCCATCTGGAACATCCCGCAGCACTTTTGGCCCAAAAAGCCTCTTTAGGCATACCTTCTCGCTATCCTTTGGCTGCGTAGGGCCTTGGCACCTACCCTAGCCTTCTGCACTGCACTCAACTGCTGCCTCTGCTTGGCATAGACCATGTCCTGGCTTAGACCAACTTTGACTGCACCACCGTCCCAAATTTTGATGGCGATCGGTTATCTTCTAGCCGGTTTAGGGTTTCACAATTACCAAAATTTTGGCTTTGGGCTCGCAAAGGACCCAACGACAAAATTTGGCAATTGTGCCACCCTAGATCATTGAGATAAAATCCAATTACCATGAAAAATTTTACGAACCAAGATCAGTGTACCTCCCTTGCCCTCACAAAGTTTTTTGGCCATTACCTCTCATCTTGTCAATCCAAGGTTTGCACAATCATCACTTTTTATGCTTTGGGCTCGCCATGGGAACAACGTGCAAAATTCAACGATTATGCTGCCTTGGATCTTTGAGAAGGATTGCAATACCCATGAAACTTTGTAGGGGTGGGAATTAGTGTGCTTCCCCTACCCTTGAAAAGTTTCATGGACATCTATTCTCGCGATCCTAGGCGGCACAATCGGCAACTTTTCGGGTTTGGGCTCAACAAGGTCACCAATGAGATGGGAGTATATGACCATGAAACTTTGTGAGGGTAGGGGAAGCACACTAGTCCTTACCCTTGCAAAGTTTCATGGGAATCGCAATTCATCTTGCCAAAATTTAGTCACTGGGTCCTTGACAAGTTGGGAATTGTGCCACCCTAGATTGTTAAGATAGAAACGGATGGCCATGAGACTTTGCACCGGTAGGGAACGAGCACTGATCCCCACCATTATCAAGCTTCAATGGAATTGCAATGTGTCTTGATGGTCTAAGATATATCAACAACAACAAATTGATGTTTTTCCGGCTAGTGGTAGTCAAGACGACAACGGAAGACCATAAACCTTTAATAAAAGTAGATCGATGCTAAACCTAAATAAAAACATATGAATGGTAAATTCAAAAATGAACCACACATGAACTTGAGAAAGTACAACACCATAATATAGAAGATCCATAAACTAGAGTTTATAAGAATAGAAACAACCCAAAGGGAAAAAAGGTGGAATGATAAGTAGAACAAATGAAGGGGTCATCGCTAGCACTCATCATCACAGTTATCATCTCTTGAGATAGCACAGGTTTCATCTGCAAGGTCTACGGATCTTTCTCTACTATGGATTGTCTCCATGATACTGTCGTGCTCTTTCACACCCAAACGCCACTGAGGGGTTCTCCATTTCTTCTTGCTAGCGATCCTCTCTAGCCTTAACTTCACAGCAAGGACAAGAGGGGAGTAGTGTATGGCCATCCTCGACCACTCATATTGTACAAAATGGATGTAACGCCCATGTCCGTGTACTTGCTGGAAATAGTACCCTAAAACAACCATACTGTGAGCATCATATGACTCACCGTAATCATCCACAGTGGACTCCCCAAGAATAAGCTTTTCCATCGTCCATCTAGGAATAGAGTAGTCAACTCTACATTCCCCTCCTTAGCAATAATATTAAAATCATCTCCCTCTGCCAAGAAATCTGTGAGAGTATCAACATCATCTAAGAACTATGTGGTCTTGCTCTCAATGGAGCTACTCGATGTGATCATACCTTGTGATGGTGAAAGAGGCTGTAGTGGCCACTTGTCAACCCACTCGCCATGTACACAATTATCAAAGAAGCATGAGTGGCACATAATAAATATGGCGGGATCAATGGCTATGGTGCTTCAACTATTATGCAACTAGTCTTTAACTACTATAGGGTCATAGTCTTACCTAGTAAGATCAATATCCGACTATCCATACACCAAAAGAACCTCCTTAGTGAGCATCAAGTGGTTGAAGATGAGTCACATGCCATGTGTTGTGAGAACCACTCCACAAAATATATAGCATCTCTAAATCATTCCTTGTCATGGAAAATCTGATATCGATGAAGAGAACACTTTACAAAAGTGCCTCCACCATTGTGCTCTCCCTTTTGATGCCCTGACTCAAAGAAGCTCAAAATACATGGTATGCAATTGCTATGGTGTCATTTGTACAACCAAAAGAACTGACCAGCAATTTTAAATTGCATACCACAGCCATCCAACCAAGTATAGAAACAAGAGTATGAGATGTTGCACTGACAAAGGAAAAGATCACATGTGATGTTGCAAACAATGTTGCACAAACTATGCACTATGGGAGTGATCGGCATACTAATGTAGAAACGCTACTCATGTATGATCACTTACAATTCCTCAGACTCTCCACTCCATCAATTGCCACCTCTACATGATGATCAGATATATGGACAAGGATCGCCACCTTCAAGATAATTTAAAAAGGTTAGAGTAAATGAAACAGTACATTTATACCATATGGATAAAATCCAAAGAAAATATAAATTTGTCTAGCTATTACCATTTTTTCCTGCTAAAAGAAGTAACATTTGGATTTGATTTCCTGCATGTGGGGCAAAGGTGCAGTTTTGTAGAAAATCCATTATAGAGACCACAATGCCATGGGGAAGGAGGAAAGGCAAGCACAAAATTGACGATCCTTCCACTTTGCGTGATGCGCATGCTGTATGTATGGATATACAGTGGACCTAAATCATGTATGAAGAAGGGATGTGGTGCACTATGAGATGTAAGTTGCAACCTACAAGATGTGCCACCTCAAATCCTTGTGTATGTCTGGTAGTCATATTGCTGCCATGTAACTATTGCACCACCTGCATCACCATTGTCCAAGACAGTTATGGACAAGAGAGTGTGTGTGTGTGTGTGTGTGAGAGAGAGAGAGAGAGAGAGAGAGAGAGAGAGAGAGGCCACCTTAGTTTTTCATCTCCCATCACTAGTGGTCAACCCCCTTTACATGTAACCAAGTATTTCATTGACGTGATAAAAAACATGAGAACATGTTAATAACATTGACTGATTACCTTTCAAAGCATGTGACCATGTTATGTTTACACCACCTTCCTGTTAACCTACAAAAATGGCCCCAACTAGTAGTCCCCCTGGGCTTTTCCATCTTTTGACATACTTGCTGGCATATTTTTTCCATATCCGGGTGGGAATGCCACAAAAAAAACTAGCATGGTGGGATTTTGGTGGGTTATTAGGTCACCATTAATCGACTTAAATGTGATCACATAAAGCGTGATTATGTGAAAATGATAATAACATATGGTAATCACACAAAAATCACATGATTATTAAATCCTTCTATGCAGCTGGTAACTCCCCTTTTCATGTAAATAGAACCCAATATCAATTCGTTTGGCTACCTCACATCTACCATAATCCCTCCCTTTTCTCATACATCCTCACATCCAGTGGAACCATCCTTTCAATGCATCTCGGCTTGTTTTTTAATTTTGATTCTAAGATTTATTTATTAAAAAGTACTTTCTTGGCCTCCTTTCACATGCCCATACAATGCCTTCAATTGTTGATGCTCGAGTTAAAAAAACCTTCTACTTTGCCTCCTTTCTCACCTCCATGACATGACCATAGTTTTTTTTGAGTGAAGCAAAAGGCTATGAGAGGTGTCACATTCACAAAGCGGGTCATCACCTCGATCTTTGCATTACATGATGCCCCAAGAAACCTTTTCTTGTGCCAATGACTCATGGCCGCAAAAGATCATAATCAATCCTAAAAATTGTTTTTGGGTGAAAAGTACCTTCGCGAGAGTAGCACAACTACCCTGATCGCCACCCATTGATTACCTATCATAGATTCCAATTGGATATCTACCATAGATGTGGATTCAATTGCACATAAAAACCTTGAGCTCACCGGATTGAACCAACCACTTTGCATACATGCAATTTTACCATCGAATGTGGAAATATCCACAAGTCTTCAACACTTCTAAGCTTCTTGATCGATGTAGCTTGAAAAACCACTTTGACCTATGTAAAAGCCACATCTGACATACATATCTCAGTCATGCCTACTAAAACTTGCATCCAATACATGCTCAAGCACTCTTGCCATTTACGTGCTAGATCCCATGCACCTAATTCCTACCTTTCCATGGGTTGACAAGGTTTGGTTGCACCATCATTGCCTAGACCCTTGTGTAACATTTATGTTCAACAACAACATAGGCATGATAAGAAGGATTTTTATACATTGGAGTTGCTTAGATAGTATAGAGATAGAGAGATAAGATCATTATATGCATAATCCTCTAGGGTCAGATGGAATCTCACAGGCCCTCCACACACAATGTAGAATCCACCTAGATCAAAGGCAAAGACATGCATCTGTCATAAACCAAAACTATTACTATTTGTGTTAGAAACAAAAATCTCTATTTCTCATAAAGAATCGATACAATACCTTGGTTCAAATATACAACATTGACCATAGCCAGCCACTTGTAAAACATGCATATAAAATCCTCTACTTACACCTATAGACCAAGAAAAAAGTCTCTTTGTAGCTCTCTATAGCATTATTTTTCATCAACCTCTATCCATAAACTTTTGTACACATTATAATCAGGTTGTTCAAGCTTTAAAGCTTATAACGACCTTGTCACTTACAAGAGACAACTCCATAGAGTAATGTATATTATGCAAGCATTCTAATTGGTATATATCACCTCACATATCAATCTTCAATAATTATATGCCCATCAACAACAAAAGAGAGAGCTACGATATCTTGTTGTTTGTCTCCACCAGATGCATGATCATTGTCGTTGCTTTCATTGACAATGATGGATCATGACAAATTTTTAAGCCTTGTATAGAAAACTTTTCGATGGAACTTTAAGAGAATTTAAACTCTTAGACTATAAATTGTTGTTTCACAAGACTAAGTGTATTGTAAAGTTGTTTAACTTTGCATACAGTCTACATATGAAGGTACCTAGTGAGTTTAAGTTAGTCAAAGAGTTTAAAATCTCAAAAAAAGTTTCCAACATAGATCTTTTAAATTGGAATTATAGCTTTTTGAATGATTATATTATTTACTAGTCGCATAATAGTAAAGCATAGATTTATAAACACCAACAATGTTAATTTCAATATTGGATGACAAGAAATTTTCAGCATGAATATCTCATCAAAAGAGATAAAGGGAGACCGATCAATTACCTTACAATATGGTATGGAATTTTAAATGATGGACACTATAAGATTAAAACACTACAAGAGGTACTTCACATTAGCGACGCTCATAGTGCGACGCTCAAAAATTAAAATGCACGGCGTCACTATGGGCGTTGCTATGGGCATCACTATTTTCTTTGTTGCATAGCGACGCTGACAGGGGTTAAAAAAACCGATAGCATCAAAAACTTAGATCTCAGATTTGAGTTTCGACGCTCTAGCGAAACATGTAAACCCGGCACTCTCCTCCTCTCTCTCTCCCCCCCCCCCCCCCAACACACACACACACACACACAAGGAGAGGAAGGAGACCCAACTATGCTCCTTCCCTCTCCTCTCTCTCATGTTCCCTTCCCCTCTTTCTCTCTCTCCCTCACACACACACACACACACATTGTGTCTTTGAGAGAGAGAGAGAGAGAGAGAGAGAGAGAGAGAGAGAGAGAGAGCACACATGCAAAAACAAAAAACACATACACACACACACACATGCATAAACAAAGAATACATGCACACACACATTTAGAGAGGAAAAGAGAGAGAGAGAGAGAGAGAGAGAAACCAAAGAGAGATAAAGGGGGAGAAGACAAAAAGAGAGATGCAAGGGGAGAAACAAAGAGAGAGAGAGAGAGAGAGAGAGAGAGACCTAGATAACAAAAGTAAAGAAAATATGAAATGAAATGTTATATTAAGATTTAAAGTTATGTAAGATTTAAAATTACATTTAAAATTAAGTTGGATTAAGATCTAAGATTAAGTTAGACTATATTTAACTTACATTTAAAAGTTATGCTAAATTTAAAATTAGGTTAGACTTAAGATTAGGTTAAGATTTAAATTAGATTTAAGATTAGGTTTGATTACATTTAGGTTTAGGTTAGATTTAGGTTTATGTTGAGTTTAAGATTATATTAGATTTAGATTTACGTTAGATTTAATATTAGGACAAGATTTAAGATTAGCTAGGTTAGATTTAAGATTAGATTGTATTTAGATTTAAGCTAGATTACATCTAGGTTTAGGAATTAAGATTAGATAAGATTTAGGTTTACATTGAGTTTAAGATTATATTAGATTTGATTGATGTTAGGTTTAAGATTAAGGCAAGATTTAAGATTAGTTAGGTTAGATTTAAGATTAGATTAGATTTAAATTTAAGTTAGATTACATTTAAGTTTAGGTTAGATTTAAGATTAGATTAGATTAGATTTAGGTTTATGTTGAGTTTAAGATTAAATTAGATCTAGATTTATGGTAGATTTAAGATTAGATTAAATTAGATTTATGTTAGATTTTAGGGCATGACAATGAAGGCTTTTCCCAAAGAGCAAACACTAGGTACACAACAATATGTATATTCCCATTAGAATCTGACACCTATTACTCACCCACTAACCATGTTCAATTAGGTTAGATTTAAGATTAGATTTTGGATTTAGTTTTTATATTAAAGTCTACCTTTGGAATTACGGAAAACAATTAGAGCTAGACGAACGGTGATCCCTCTCTTCCTCTCTACAGATGCGACCTTAAGTTGAAAAGCTTTCAACGCCATGATACTTAGAATATTGGAGGCCAACATGTAATGTGCTAAGTAATCCCGCAAACAAGGAACTGTTGTGAAGAGATGTTAAGATGTTGTGAATTGCTACAACTAAAGAAGAGGCAAAAATGTTTTGTCCACTACATGCACTATCATGCAGACGTGGATGTGTAGATTTCTCATACCCACAAATATAGGCATTGACCAATAAAGACGAGATTATAACCCGGTGGTTCTCATCTCCGTGCACCTCTAGAACAAGGTGTGCGGGGATCAAACATGACTAGAGAATGTGAGGTAGTTTACAGTGTGAACAAAGAGAGAGAGAGAGAGAGAGAGAGAGAGAGAGAGAGAGAGAGAGAGAGAGAGAGAGAGAGAGAGAGAGAGAGAGAGGGAGTACTCTCGGGGTTGCGCGACCAAGGTAAGTTTGCAATGTACGACTTGCGACTTTCTAGATGTTTGAATGGTCACTCATAATCTTTGTTGGTTGTAGTATAAGTTATACATAGCAGCATGGTGTAAATGTCAACATTTTAGGGTGGAACGGATCGACAAAAAGCGTTTTACACAAGGTTGTGGAATCATGGCAAAATTTAAACAGTCTAGTCGACGACGGTCCTCTGATGCAGATCTTGTGGTGGCGGAACTCACTTACTTTGGCACGCTTCCAGAGATTTTGAGTATCGATTATAAAGGATTTTCTTTCGACTTATTTGACGTGCAATGATTCAAGATAAACATGGAGGGTCGCAACGCTACTGTGCACAGAGGAGAGTCTGGTTTCCTTGAGGTGGATTCAACTAAAAATTGGACCAACCTAAGAGACACTTTCGTACTACCCGAGCATTGTATACAAGTAAGTCTATAAATATTTATCCAATTTTAGAAGTTATGTGCTTGGAAGCTCTCATGTAAGTTATGTAGCTCTGGCAGTTGATATTTCATTCTACAAAGTCTGCATCAAACTGGTGGTACGACATAGAGGTAGCCCCTTGTAGTGCACGGATGTATGATGGCTACTGTGTGCCAATCACAGCGGCATCAATGGAGGATATCGGAGAAGATGCTCAGTCAGAAGCCGCTGAGGTGGTGGTAGACGAGCATCAAGTTGCTACTCTCTATGGGTGCATGCAAAGGATCTACAAAATGAAACAAAGGACATCTGCCTAAATGGAGAGTTCTATATAGACATAGGGAGTTATGCTGAGCTATGTGAGGATGAGAGAGAGACCTCTTAAAGCCATAAACATTGTATTTGAACAACTTTTCTCCGTTTTATAATATATATTGTATTCACGTGGATTTTTGTCCATTCCTGTCTATATGTTATACTTGAGAAATTAAAATTGTGTTTAATCATCATTGCTTCCACTTCAGGTATGCTCCTTGCCTCTCCGCCCTCCCATGTTCCCTTCCCCTATTTCTCTCTCTCCCTCTCAATCTCAGCTAGTTCCTACGGTTTCAACGGCTGCATGTAAGGGTCCTGCAACAACAAACACAACACTCCATTAAGAACTTACAGATGTACAAACATATACAAATACCTCAATGCGAGAGTATTCTCCAAAGAGGGAATTGGAAACTCCTGATGCAACGTAGCAATAACATAATCCTTGCAGGATTTATCCTGAGCCCTCCAAGAGATCACGACAGTGGGTTGAAAAACTTGTCTACACAACTATCACATGCGGCCCATCACCTGCTTTCTCTCAGGGGTCATAATCCTTCAGTGTAGTCTTAGAAGTCTCACATGAGCAAGGACACTCCTTGGTGTGTCGTGAAAGTCTGATATGCTGACTAAGTTGGCTCAAGGCCGACGCAATAGTGCACTCCGAGTGCGATGGAAACTGAGGCTGCAATCACGAAGGAGGTGATCCGTCTCTACTCATAGATGCTGCTCATCCCTCCACTAGATCTAGTTGATCGGGTGAAAGATGCTAAGAAGTGCCCTATGTCCGCCTTGCTGGGGTGAGAACTAGTGCTGCCATGATCTCTCATACTGATGGAGTTTGAGAGCCTGCCACTACCCAAGAATATAGAAACTTGCATATACAAAATAGGTTAGACATATCGCTCTCTCTCTCTCTCTCTCATGATAGATAGAGATCTGTCGCAAGTAATCGAGAAAACTATGGCAAATAGAAAAGAAATTTAATTTATGACTAGAGTGTCTTGTCACAGCTACATATAAAAGGCATGTTGTTCAAGACATACCTTTTACAAGATATGTTGAATGCACATGGGAGACAAATTCACAAGAACTTCACAGGAATCTCTCTACACAGGAATCCCTTCCCCTTTATGAGTCTCTCTCTCTCTCTCTCTCTCTCTCTCTCTCTCTCTCTCTCTCTCTCTCTCTCCCCCTATTATCCATAGTATAGATTAAAACTTGTCTATGTTTTCTTCTCCATTCAATATTATGATAATTTTTGTGTGTGTTTAATGCAGGTATAGATGATGATGGTTTCTTTCTTCTTTGTCACCCCAGTAGAGAATGTGGTACGAGAAGTGTGATCTCTCTAGATCACCATCACGTTGTTCCACTCCTTTAGTGTCTCCCTCTATTTTGTAGCATTCCGCGTGCTTCGAAGCTTCGGTGTCAACGAGATGATCTTCACACTCATCTAGGCTCCGATGCTCTAGTGGCGGTAGTGGCGGTTGCTGTGGCGATTCCGCCACTAATGCCTCTTGTTCGGCGAGGCTCCTTACCTTACCATTCTTTGTCCACCCCCACACCATCCACGACATTGCTATCTACACCCGGTTTTGCACGGCTATCGGCCATTCTTGGCTACACACCACTAGCTACTCCTCCGGGAGTCACCCTAGTCGACACTCCTCACTTCGGGGCCCAGACTCCAGTGGAGACACCTGATGTGCGTACCCCCATCAAGATGCCACTAGAGACACCAGTCGAGACACTCAAGTTTATGTGTCACAAGCAAGAGGGCTTTCCGTACTCGATCGACATTAGCGACGACATCATCTTGGATGACGAAGGCAAGAAGGTGATCTCGCGCATGTGTAGTCTTTGCTCTCAGGTGTTTCGATATTACATACTAAACACCTGGATTGAAGTGCCAAATGAATTAAAAAGATAGATTCATCAGCATGTGGCATGACGAGTTTCCCGTGTCAAGTCGGGATGAGCGCTTCAATGAAGACCTGATCGATGAAGATTCGAATGCGCGAATACTGCAAGCACAAGCGTTTTGAAGTACAAAAAGCAATAAAGCATTGGTGGAACATACCAGATTGGCTCGACAAGGAAGATTGGAAGAATGCAAAGCAAGAAGCACGCGAGAATCTTGACAAGTGGAAGAACCAAAAAGAGGCAGCCAAAGAGCGAGTAGAGGCAGGGAGCTTGCACCACTTGGGGAGCGGCGGGTGGGCATCATTTGAGGCCGATTTTGTAAGTGTTTTTACATTTCTCCTTAGGTTTGGTAGTTACATCTATTTCTACTTTTAAATTCTAACATAATGGATTCTTTGTATGTTTTGAACAGTGATCGATAATAGGACGTGACCTCACAACGTATGAAGAGTACGCAGGCAAAAAGTGCTTAAACGCCCTGATGGACATTCTTAGTTCTCGCGGCGGCATGGTTAGTATTTCACTTTACTCTTTTACATTGGTTGTTTTTTAATGATAAGCTAAGAAAATAGATTTTTTTGTAATTATATGTTTATACTTATAGAAAGTCTTATTGTTTTTTTTTGCAAAATCCAATAGATATGCCCCTTGGACGCGATCAGACGTCTGATTAGACAACGTCAGTCTAGCCGTAGACAAATAGCATTAGTTTTCTTTTTTCAAAGTATGTATAATGAGATGACGTTGTCAGAAATTTTTTGGATAAGCATGAAGTCACTGATTCATGCTAAAAAGCTTGTCGGCTAGCCTCGTGTATATATGTGTACATAGCCCTCCGAGTTTTGGAAGTGGCATTGTAAAAATTCATGTACAAAGGTGTGTTTTTGCCAAGATTGAGTAACAATGTTTTGGGTTGTTCAAGACTCCAAAATATGGTTTTTAATAATTATTTTCAGTTGTGCTTTATAGCTTATGAATCGGACTTGTACATCATGAGTTATGAGCATCCGAAGCGGGCAGTCTCAACTTAGAAGGTGATTGGAGGTGCATGGGAGAAGGGAAACTAGGCCAAATTGAGGGTCTAAGATTATAAATGCTGAAGTTTTTTATTTTTGGAGATAGCCGA
Source organism: Adiantum capillus-veneris (assembly GCF_014529385.1). Taxonomy (NCBI): domain Eukaryota; kingdom Viridiplantae; phylum Streptophyta; class Polypodiopsida; order Polypodiales; family Pteridaceae; genus Adiantum; species Adiantum capillus-veneris. The sequence continues at coordinate 105,120,206 of NC_140953.1, forward strand.
GGTGATGGGCTTTGACCCATGTGTTACGTTGCGTCATTCGTTGATCGGAGCAGCAAGGTATGCCTCGGGGAAAATTGTCCAAGAAGTTCTCTCATGCTTTCGGAGAAGCTATGAATTTTTGGGAAAGTTGGGAAGCTTGGGGAGATTTTCCATGTGGCATGAAATTAATCCCACATGGGAAGAGTAAAGGGGAAAGTGGAGGGTACATAGGGCACTTTGGGAGCCCGTGGGGGCTATGGGGGCTCATGGGATCATGGGGTAGGGGATAGAAAACTTTTCAATCCACACCAGCTACTCAGGTGCATGGACACTCTTTTTAGTCCCCGGACACTTGCCCCACCCCATTCCTTGGTCAAAGGGTCACCGACAGGTCAATTTTCACCCAAAAAAGGCCAAAATTGGACCAATTAAAAGGTGCCCGGCAAGGAGGGAACCGTGTCAGATAAGAGGAGAGAGAAAATTCCTTGGGATAAGAGACAAAAAATTCCCCTTTTTCATAGCTTAAATTTGTTGCACGCCCTTTTGGCTTACAGAGACTAGCTTTTTTGGAGCTTTTGAGAGATACCCCAACTTCGAAAGCTTATAACTCTCTCGTCTGTTGTTGGAATCAACAGACGAGATACCCCAACTTCGAAAGCTTATAACTCTCTTGTCTGTTGTTGGAATCAAGCATATGGATACTCTACGGAGTTCTACACAACATGAGATTCATATTTATGGTCTCTGTTTTTAGAAAATCTAACCATGGTTTGGGTTAGGACTGTTTTCCGCCCGACTTTACAGGTGTTCGACATAGGTGTTTTCCAAGGCTATAGAGGTTCTCGTTTTCCTTCTTGTTTGCACGCTAACATTTTTTTGGTGCCACCACGGATAAGTAAGTGCTCCTATGCTCCAATTACTGTGAAATATGTCTATTTTGCAGGCAGTGAATGTAAAAGGGATGTGGGTCTTTATGGAAACATCCTATGTATGTGCAAATTGCGGACAACACTTGAGGTGGTCATATATTGGATTGCAGCCTTTGGAGGGTCTTGAGGTTTTGTGGAGCCAAGCACTAGGGGCCGGTCTACCCAGTGTGAGGTGGATTAGGTACTGGAGTGATTCATCGACATCCGTTGAGTTTTCGACGTCACATGTAAGTGTTTTTGTGGCAATCAAACATGGCAAACGAGTTCCCACAGTTTCATGGATTGTCTAATGAAAATATACAGATGTTTATTGAAATGTTGGAAGTCAATTTCTTACTACACAATATACCAGACCAAGCTATATTGTAATATAGTTTACAGGACGAGGTAAACTTTGATTACACAATTTTGAGGAGTTGATGTAGGCCCAAAACCTAGGGGTGGTTTTGGACTAGAATCGTGTGAAGCAAGCTTTCGTGGCACAATACCGATCCATCAAAGTACTTGATGAAGTTTGGCATGAAATTCTGGAGTACACTTAGAGGGCTAATCAAAATTGTTGGACGGATACGCCGCGATGGACGTCAGCACAGCGAGAACTCACCTAACATGTAATGTCAGCTAAGGACGAAGCTCGACCCGCAGGCGCATGGAAGCAAGCATAAGATGTCAACCTACACTCGACCGACTCCTAACTAATTCCTACAGAGGTCTCTACCAATTGTCTAAGTCACAGCCTTCAAGAGTGCATAAGAGGAAACTTCCTATAACGCTTTCTAGAGCCGAACACCCATCAAACAATCTCGAAACACCATAGAACTTGAAGGAGACCCTACTAATACCAATAGGTCGCTCTCCCTAAGGTCTATGAACCAAAATCCCAACCCAAAACACCTGGTGCAGAAACACGTAGGATGTCTGGCCAAAATCTGCAGGTCTTCGTTTCCAAAATCTAAAGTGCCTAATGTGTAGTTCTACTCAATGTGAACGTGTGGATATGCTGCAATGCAAAATCGGACAACGTATGCTCACCCAAACACCCGATGAAGCTCGTAGAAGGATCTCGCAAAACCGGACCGTACGCGCGCAATGTAGGTATCGGCGCGTGGCTCTCGTCGGGAGCAACATGTTGCACTTCTCTGCACTCAATTCCAACCACCGGAGCACACGTAGCGTCAAGATGAATCTGACACTCTCTCTCTCGTACACAGTACGCTCACTCACAGACTTCAAAACTTCCTTTTAAAATGACAAAAGGTTTTTTTCATTAAGGTCAAAAAGTGGTATATATACCTTACAATTTCTCAAACCCTAAAGTTCCAAAATCAACCATCTACTCGATCTAACTATCAAAACTGGGATACAATCTGGAAACTTCTGTAAGTCCCAATATTTACAAGGTGAAAAATCATGTTTTCCTCAATGAATGAATAATTACAAAAAATAATAATCCTCCGAGTAGTTAGTGCCGTGGGGTGTGTCCAGCTTCTAACACTCCCCCCCTCCTTGGAAGGCTGACTAGACAGATCATAAGCGCATTTGTATGTATCTTGGAAGAAAAAGATGTTGTTGATCACCTGTCCTGGCTTGAAAATCTCGAACACTGCTAAGAAGGTTCTGCAAATTTTCCTCATCATAATGCATGTAAGGTCAGGTGAGCCAGTGAGAACAACTTTATGGCACCCGTTAGGGTTTTCACCATGTATTAGACACTTATTCTCTCACCTGCCTTCAAGCCCGACAGCTTAGGGTAGTTCAGCCAAGTGGGTTGGCTTCTTTGCAATATTTCCTGCGCTTTCCACGTCCTAATCCTTGGTAGAGGACAAAAGCTGATGTTGTCTCAGATATTTTTTGGTGCCTCTACCAAGTGGATTAGGTATTGTGGGTACTTTGTAAGCCAGGCCTTCCTCCACTTTGGCTGAGAATCCACAATGAGCTTGACCCCTTCTGGTTTTGAGATATCTGCATTGTAAAGGGGTATGACTGGCTCTTCTCTGATCCGCTTGGCTGCCTCATATTTCAGCAATGGATATGGGAGAGAGGGTTGAAGCCACTCGCGCCTGAGGTTGCTAGCATCGATCTTCTGAATGTTCATAGACTTGAAGACCCTCTGCTCCCACTCCAAGGCTTGCTTTGTGGTTTCTCTGAGCTCCACCTCTATTGCTTTACGCAATTTTTCTTCCTCTTCCTGTGCTAGATCCTGTGGCTCTTGAGAGGATCCTTCTAGAATTTCCTCTTGCATAGGCGTGTCCACCGGATCTTCCACATTTTCTAGGCCAATGCCCTCATTGGAGGCTGGCCCTGTGCTCTCTGGCTCTCCTGCTTGCTTTCCTTTTAACTCCTCAATTTGCCTCAGGAGTTTCTGTTTTTCCGTTTCTGCTTCTTCGTCCATATTCACGAGGAGGTCATTAAGTTCGGCATTTATTCTTTCCGCCTCCTCGAGCTTTGTCTTCATGATTTCTACTTCCTCTTGCAGGGCTTTTTGGCCCTCTTCCATTCTCGTTTGCATGATTATAGATCCTTCTACCATCATCAATCTCTGCTTTTTCTCTAGAGTCATCTCTTTCTGATGTTCTTGCATTTGCTCTTCATAGAGTTGACTCTCAATCGTGATTTGAGTCGAGCTAGTAGCTCTGACTCTAGCAGGTGATGCTTGCAGCCTCTAGATGGTCTGGTCTTTTACTTTGAGTTGGTCCTTGAGCTCAAGGACCTCATCCTGGCTTGCTTCTTGATCTATCTTTGCTCTTTCCTTGGAGTTCCTCATGGCCTCTACTTCTTTAGATTCTTCTTCCAGCTATAGGGTCAGATTATCTCTTTCCTTCTCGGCATCTAGCAGTGACTTGCTAAGTTGTTGACACTCTTCTTCAACTGCTTCCATTACTTTTGCGGCTGCCTGATTTGCTTATTCCATTGCCTGGCAGTTTTGTAGTGCCCTTGCTAGGCTGGCTTGTAGCTCAGCTTACCTCTCCTTTTGCCTTTGGCTTTGTCCTTGTAGAGCGTCTACTTCCATTTTAATCTTTACTTCAGTGGCCTTGAGAGCTGCCATCTCTTTCTCTGAATCCATGGATTGTGCTCTCAACTCTGTTAGCTTTGTCATCACCACGTCCCAGTCGTTGGAGGGTGGTTGCAGGTCCACTGTATCTGTAGCAATTTCCTTTAACTCTACTAGCCTAATGCCTTGCATCTGTTCTTTAGGCTCTGTCCTCGCCAAGTTGAATGCGACTGTGGCGGTTTCTTCCTTTGTATATCCTGCACCTAGTAGGTCCAAAAATGCATAATAAGAATCTTCTAATTCTTTTTGCTCACTTTGAGGCTTAGCCTCTTCTTTCGGTTCCGGATCTTGTCTCTGCTCTTGCTCACCTGCTTCCTGTTCTTCTTGTTTGTCCTCAGCCTCCTTATCTTCTGGTGGAGGGCTGCTAGGAAGTGGTGAGGGCGGTGATGATGGCTATGGGCTTGGTTTAGGGCTGGCCGGTAGAGATGTTGGCTTGCCCTTTAAATCCCTGTCTGCTTTAGTTTTTCTTTCTCTTTCTTGGCTCTCTTGCTCATCCTAGCAGTTTCTGACTTATTTGTTGTACTTCCTCCTCTATGAAAGGGACATGTGGAATGTTCTCTGATGCAGCATCAAGAATCTCAAAATTTTTGATATAGTCTTCAAATTGGTCCCTTTGCACTCTTCTGGACGATCCTGACATAGACTCTAGAGAAGGCTTCCAGAGTTCACTTAAATCACCCTTGAGGGCTCTCTCTGCTCGGAAGCTCTCCATCAGCCTCTCTAGTCTTGCCGCTTTCTGTGACCTTGTTTCTTTGGCCGGCACTTGAGCAAATTCCTTCTTCCCTTTCTTCTGCTCGGGCTGCTCCTCTTTAACTGGCTCTAGCCGTCTTTTCAATCTTGTTGCCACCCTTGGTGCTCTTTGCAGCTCATCTTCCTTGTCTTCTTTTAGCCTGAGCCAATCATTCTGAGACGGGGAGTCAAGCCACCTTCCCTTTGCGTGTAGTGCTTCATAAATCACCTTGGTGATTAGTTCTCTTGGCACTATATAGGTCGGCTTCTTGTTACCCATCTTTACTAGGTTGTCATGTATATATGCAGCATAGTTGAATATCTTTGGGGTGCCTTTCGTCATTGCCCAAGTGAATGTAGTGGCAATTGCACCTGGCGGCATTCTGTACTTCTGTGGCCTCTTCGTGCACATGTGGAAGTACCGGTTGTATAACTGGCTCATGATTGCCACTCTTGGGTTGGCAATGTCTTCAAAGGTGTAATTCCCCTTTTTCTCATGGTACACCTTTACCTCATCCCTTCTTTTTGTTACACTATCCCCTTCGTTGGAGAGGTCTAGTGCATCTGCTACAACCCGCTTAGTGATTATTATCTCCGTTCCTTTGGCCTTGTAGATCTGTTACTTTGGCCACTCCATCCTCTTTGATGGTTGTCACAAACTCCCAGACTCTTTTGATGTCCACCCCTGCCGGTATTGCTTCAAAGTAGTTGTGGAGATCAATCTTCTCCAAGTATCCGGCCATCTTTCTTTGTATGAACTCGTTGAGCTCTCGCGGCAGCATTGGTAGCTCTATAACATTGCCTTCAGTGTCCTTGAACACTCCTTGGTAGATCTTTAGGTCGTTGGACTCTAACAGAACTTCTTGTATCCATGTGCTGGTGGGATTTAGTGTTCCTTCTGGAATGACGAAGGGTTCCACTTCTTTCAGGTAATCCTTGATGGTCATCCTCTTCTTCTTTGCCGATGACTTCGAGGCTGCCATAGATCCTGTTGCACTCAGTAGTCCGAAGTTAGCATTTTTTCCATATTAGCTGCGAAAACGACTTTTAACTATCCAAATGACTTGAAAATTGAAAATAAAGCTTAAAAGGAACTTGTGAATCTGTGCATGTGCTCACATTGCAAATCTCGCCAAAAAATTTCATCTAGACATCCTACACGTAGGATGTCTTTTTCATCAGAATTGGCTCATACTTGACATGCTGGTAGTGTAAGGCTCATGGAACATGGCTATATGCTTGGATTTGAATTTGGATATCAAAAAATGGATTTTTGGGCTGATTCAAGCTTTAGTTTACAATTTCGGTAGAAAGTCCATTATAGGTAGCAATTGATTTCCAAATGGGTCATTGCACCATGGTACTGGCTCCCATGATGTCACTATTTGCACAAAAGGCTAAATTTATGCTGGAGACATCCTACGCGTAGGATGTCTTTTTCATCAAAATGACATGAAACTTGTCCTGTCGTTTATCCTTGGCCTATGGAATATGGCCATGTTCTTGGATTTGGATTTGGACAAGATTTGATGCTTCTAAGGGCCTGTGTGGTGTTTTTGGGCTCAAAAAGTGTATCTTGATAGTGTTGGGGGTCAAAAATGATTAGAATGGCTTCAAACTTGATATATGGGCTCCTGATGATGAGGTATTGGATCTGGAATGATCAAACATCCCCTGCTGGTCAAAAAAGTCAAATAGACATCCTACGCGTAGGATGTCTATTTCATCATTTTTTCCTTCTAACCACACAGATTGGTTGTTGATGTGTTGGTGAATGTGTTGTGCAAGTTTCATTGGATTTGGACAAGATTTGGTAGGTCTATGGCCCATTACTGCCTCTATGTCCTAACTTTGCGCTTTTTATGTATATGAGGTCAATTTTAGTCCAAATGTGATGAGACTTGGTCTATAGCTTGTAAATGTCATTCAGAAAATGTGCATGATGAAAAATGTTGGAGTCTGTGCCCAAAAGTTCCCTTGAGACATCCTACACGTAGGATGTCTCCTGGTGATATTTTCATGGATGGTGCTCCCAGTGCTTACCCTTGGCCCCCCTAAGTCCCTTTTGAGCCTAATTTCAACAAAAAAGTCAAATGGATAGAGAATAACTCCTTGTGTGGACTTCAGAGCCTCTGATCCGTTTTCTGACTTTTTTGATGTTGGTCTCCATAGCTTCTCGATCCCTTGGGGATCCTTGCCGTATGGTTTTTGTCGACTTTGGCTTCACTGGAGCTCCATTTGGCAATTTGTCACTTTTAGAAGCACCCGTGGTTGCATCTACATACCTTCAATGATTTGTGGTGGTCTACCGCCATAGGACTTGGTTGTTGATGGTCTAGGAAGGCCGCTCGTGAAGTTTGGTGGCAAACGGACTTGCGGTTTGGCCGCAAGAGCAATTTGATGCTTTGTGTGTCTGATGCCGTCTATGAAGTTTAGTGCCGCTTCAGGTCACTTTTTGGTCATGTGGGTCATATAGACTTGTCGAGCATGTCGAGACGCTCCCACCCATGAATTTTGGTAGCATTTGGTCTCCGTTTCGCCGATTTCCCATTTGGTGGCCTCTTGCAGGTTTCTAGGAATTAGGTTTTTTTTTTTTCGATGGTTTCCTACTGCCTTTGGACATCCAGGACTGGTCTCCTACACTAGGGTAAGCTGTCGATGAAGTCTTGTTGCTTTCGGGTTAGCCGTTAGGCCGCCGTCTCTATTTGTAGGTCTCTACCGTCCGCTTTGTGTGTGACCCCTACGCTAGTTTTCGCGACATAATGACAAACATGCGCGAAAAGATCAAGGTGGTGAGCCTACCTCTCATGTCTGGAGCTCGTCGGGTAGTCATGCGCATCGTAGAAACTACTAGAAGGTCGGTCCGCTCTAGGTGGCAGAAGCTCTCTCCACAAAGTCAATAGTGAGAATGAGCTAAAAATGAGGTGAAAATTTCTTATAATGGAGGTCCCCGAACCACTTTTCATGAAATTTGACATGTGCTCCTATCTTCTTTCGAGATGCGGTTTAGGCTCAAAAATTTCTTGATTTGGACTCCATTTGCTCTGTTTACCATAAATTTGGCATTTCGGTCAAAACCTGGCCAAACACGCTTTCCTCTCCAGTCTTATAATTGCACCCCCACTGCACCATAGGTTATCCTATAGTCACTGGTCATCCCCATATTTTTTGTTTTTCATTACGACTGTTTTTCACCTGCTTTTTGTATTTTTGAAGTTTTTTTTACCGAAAATTAGCAAAATTAAAAGAAAAATAGCAAATCAAACCCAAAAAATCCCCAAAAATCATGATAAATCACAAACATCACCGCAAAAAATTAATACACTCACATGCATTTTTTATGGCCGTATTTCTCCGTTTTACAAATATTTTGCCCGAAAAATGGCTATTTCTACTTATATACACACACCTAGGGGCTTGATTTGGCGTTTGGCTCTATATACCTGTAGATACATGCTGTATAAGAGCATATGTACTTGGGTTACTCCAGAAAAGTTCGCAATCAAACAACAACCCTTAAAATAGTCGAAAATCATGCCCTTTTTTGTTATTTCTGTTATTGGTTCCGCATTTGAGAATGCCTCCCCCCTCCTAGCCGGAGTCCTAGCCGGAGTCCTCCCGGACGATAAGTTATCGCCTCGGAGTATGTTCCGTGCATAGGTTGAAAATTTTTCTGCTTATGCCTGGCCAATTAATGTGACCCTACTTTATGCATACTTGGTCAATGCATGGAAAAATTAATGTTGTGCAAGAGAAGGGAATAAGCAAGATGCTTATTGGCATTCGCCTTTGAGGTTTCCTGTTTTCTTTGCAAGTAACAGTTGTAACTCTATTGCTCTCTGTTTAATTGTCTTTTTTGCAAAAGGCACTGGCTTTGCCAACACTATTGATAGAGCCGTAGCTGTGTCTAAGGAGAGAATTGGCTGGGCCGGAATGGCTATGGGCCGTATTGCTTTTGCTTTCCATTGGTATTTTGTTGCTGCAGGTTTCTTTAGATGTTTTGTCACTTCCTTGTTTGCCCCTGGTTTGTTGTTGATTGGCATCCACATAAGTCGGTTTTCCTTTTTCAAATGCAGTTGTCTGCCTTCCATTGTTGCTTGTACTGAAGGGAGTTCCTTTTGCTTTTGTTTTGGTATCCAAATGCGAGTGAAATTTGGGTTATGGTTAAGAATTTTCTTTGGGATCCATATCTATTTTATGCCCTTGGTTTTTGGTGGAACCATCTGCTTCATTGGAATTCTTACGTTGCATTGTTGTTTGTCTGCCATGTCATTTCTATCCTTCCGCATCCATACTTGTTCCCCTAGTTTTGGTAACCTAGATCTTTGCATTGCGGCCGGTGACTTCGTATGTTTGTAATTAGCATGTTTGGCCTTTACCTGATTGTTGCTCTCGGGTATCATGTTGTTCTTTGATGGCATTTTTGCTTTTGGCTTTTTTTCCAGTGATTGCCTGGCTTGCAGTTGATCATTTTGGTATTGTTGAGCAAAGGCTGTCGCCTGTTGTTCATGTGCATGCTGAATTATGACTGCCTTTGCTTTCCAATCTATCTGCACATTGTACTCTTTTTGCCAAGTTTGCCCCAACATCATTGGGTGTTGTGTGCTTTCATCCACCACCACATAGAATTTGTCTGGGTAAATATATTGATGTATCTGTACATGCAATATAGTCCATCCCAATGTTTTCAACGGGTCTGATGTGCTACTTTCCAGCACTTGAGGAGTATGATGAAGTTGACCTGTGACTTTGAGCTGTTGGTATAATCCGTAAGAGATCAAATTTGCTTGAGCTCCCGAATCAAGCAATGCTGCCGATTCAACTTGATTGCTGCCCAATTTGACCGCAATTATTGGCTCCACTGTTTCTTCATCCAACCTCGTCAGTAGAATGGCATTGATTCGCAATGGTGGTCCACTTTGTTGTTGTTGTTGCAGAAGTCTTCTTTTTGCAATGCGTTCTTGTGCTTCTGCTTGAGCTTCCTCTCGTACTCTCTGTTTTTCCCTCATTCTTTGTTTTCCTTGATGAATTTGTTGGAGCATCTCTTGTGTGAGTGGTAGATGATATCTCGTCAGTCGACATCCACTAATCCAGTTTGACATTTCTTCGCCTCCTAATGTAGTAATCTTGACAGCTCCACTTTGTGATAGATCACTAATCACAAATGGTCCCATCCCTCGCTTTTTAAGTTTCTTGGCATGTTGCTTCAAGGTATAAACAAGTATGTAATCACCTGTTTTGAACTCTTTAGTGCGCACATGTTTGTCAAAAAATTCTTTTTGTCTTCTCTTTTTAGCATATATTGAAGCCACAGCTCGTAAGCGGAGTTCATCTAGCTTTTCAAGATCATCTATTCTTGAAGAGAGCTCATGCCCTATCCATTCTAAGCTTTTTGCTACTCGTAGAGTTGAATTAAAAACTCTATGGGTAGTATAGCATTTAGGCGAAACACCATGTTGTATGGTGTTGTTCTGATTGATGTTTTGTAATCTACCCTGTATGCCCACAGTGTTGAGGTTACGGTATGTCATTCAATGACCGCAGCAGCAAGGTATGCCTCGGGGAAAATTATCCAAGAAGTTCTCTCATGCTTTGGGAGAAGCTGTGAATTTTTGGGGAAGTTGGGAAGCTTGGGGAGAGTTGCCATGTGGCATGGAAGTAATCCCACATGGGAAGAGGAAAGGGGAAAGTGGAGGGTACATACTGTACTTTGGGAGCCCATTATGGTGTATCAAAGGTGAGAGGAGCTCTCTCAAGGCTTGGCTATGGGGGCTTGTGGGCTCATGAGGAAGGGGATGGAAAAATTTTCACACCAGCTGCCCAGGCGTCTAGCCACTTTTTTGTGTCCTCGGACACTTGTCCCCACCCCATTCCTTGGTCAAAGGGTCACCGACATGTCATTTTTCACCCAAAAAATGCCAAAATTGGACCAATTAAAAGGTTTCCAAGGAGAGAACCATGGTGGATAAGAGGAGAGAGAAAATTTCTTGGGATAAGAGCCAAAAATGGCCCTTTTTCATGGATGCAGTTCTCTGCACACCCTTTTGGCTTACAAAGACTAGTGTTTTTGGAGCTTTTGAGAGATACCCCCAACTTCAAAATCTTGTAGCTCTCTCGTCTGTTGTCGTAATCAATCATATGGATACTCTATAGAGGTCTACATGACATGAGCTTCATATTTATGGTCTTGGTTTTTAGCAATTTTAATCATGTTTCAAGTTAGGGTTGTCCTCCCCCCCCCCCCCCCCCCCCCCCCCCCCCCCCCCGACTTTATAGGTGTTCGACATAGGTGTTTTCCACAGCTTTATGGTGTTACCTTCCGACGGTGTGTTGTGTGCAAGGCTATAGAGGTTCTCATTTTCCTTCTTGTTTGCACGCTAACAATGTGTATAGATCTTTTTGTAACTATTGAAAAAGCGTGTATTTTCTCAATAATGACAATTGTGTTGTAGCTATTATATTTGAAAAGCTTAACAATCAAGTGATTTTGCCTATGATGTGTATAATTATCATTGATTTACTTTCATCAATTTACTTTTGTCAATTTTGTATCTTTATTCTTCAAACAATACTATGAGAATACTATGAATGATGGAGTTAATGGTTATATTGTCTTGTGGGTGACTACTTTCGGTTTATACCTTGCACTTTCTTTCAAAGGTGAATCTCTGCTTATCTTGGATTCATTTAGGTATACTTTATTCTGGAAACATTCCATATGGTAGATGGTTGAATACCCTGCCACCCAAAAAAATTTACTCTCGGGCATCGCTATAAGCGTCTCTATATAAGGTTTTGCAACGTCGATATAAGCGCAATAGAAGGACTGCAGTCATCACTATAATCGTTGCTATATAGCGACACGTATAGCGACTTCTATAGCGATGTTCTCGTAGCAACTCTTTTAGCGATGGTCTTAGTGACGTCGTTTAGTATAAAAACTCAATGTATTTTCGTCGTTAAAAGTGTCACAAGTGCACATAACCTCTTGTAGTGAAAAGAAAGCATATTTTCTCGAGGGGCTCATCTCTTAGTTATGTAAGTTATCACATGAGTTCAAATAAATGGGTTTTTTAGTTTCCAAAATTTTAAAATCTTAACAGGATTTAACAAAAGGAGTTTTTTTATTGATTTTTAAAAAAACCCCATAAGTGTACGAAGGAAAAGGGGTCATTTGATTACCTTAGATATGTAAGTAAAGGGGTTTTTTCAATACCTTTTGAATGCACGTTATATGAATATTTTATTAAAGGTGCACCCTGGGACATTTTGTTGTTAGAAAACGTGAATGAAGATGACATGATAGGAGTAAAGGTCGATAATTGAAACAAAATGTCAATAAAATGCAACAAGATTTTAGACTATTTTCATACAGATTGTAGTTTCATAAGGTTTAGTAAATTACAAAATCCATTCATTTTTTATATGGTTACATAATGATACCTATTGCAGTGAAATAGCGTTTGGAGCTCAAATTATGAGCTTTCTCAATATGCATTTTTTATTAAACCAACTATTTACATGTTTTTATTATTTATTAATTGCAAAAAAGTAAAGTTCAGCTCTATAAGCATCGATAGTGATGAAGCTCGTCATAAATTGTTGATAGCAAGCCTTTACATCTTAGAAAGATATTACCTCAGGAAAATGTCAAGAGAGCTTAGAATACTATCCTAGAATACTATTTATTCAAGACCTGTATACATATATACCTATTGAAGCTAACACAACAACATAGCGTTTATAGTCAATCAAAGTTTTCATGATAGAGTTTTATATTCAAATTTAGACCTTTCACATTATTAGGATTTCTACCAAGTGATTTATAGATATGTAAACATCAGTAAAGATGGCATTGACTATATTAGATGCCATAATTTTTTTGTATCCGATATAAATAATATTTCAATTTAATATAAAGGGACAAATTTTGGTCTGTAAGCTTATAATTTGATTTTTCCCAAAAGATAGCGTGTTGCATCTCAACTAACTTGGAACATGGTTAGGATATTTAGGTAGTGAAACTAAAATGTGAAAGAGTATCTAGAGCTCGGTCAAAGCTTTCACTTATAGACTACTTAATAATAAACTAGTTTAAAAGAAAATTTATCTATTATTATGTTGACTTATTCAACTTCTTGTTGTAAAAGATAACATGGACATAAGATATGTTGGCTACGAGTACTTATTTTTTACAAGCTTTTAATTTAGAGCTTTTTTTGTGTCATGCTTATTTTCCATTATAGCACCCATTAACTTTTGAGCTTTCACTTGCAAAAAAAGCACACATTCGTAGAATCCATTTTTGACCATGTATAGACAATTAGTTGCATTCATAAGGAATGCTATTCAAAATGGAAAATTTCACGGCAAAGAAGTTCTTATGATACCTTTAAAAAAAATCACTCAATGGAGTGTTAATCATTATACACAAATACAATTAGATTCAAGTCAAAAAACCTAATCTAATCTTTATTATTATTCCTATAACAAAACTTTTTATAGTCAGCTTTGATCATACAAGGATTGGCACTAGACATGTGTTATGATTAGGAAATTAAATGTCATAAACCATTATTGTAAGTGCTTATCAAGAGGCTTGTGATGTACACTCTGTTAGATTATTATTCACAAGACCAAGATACTACCTTTGTAGTAAGCAAGGAAAAACTACTAAGATGCAATTGTAACTACATGTGCATCTACCAGGCTTAGAAGGAGAACACCTTGGACTAGTAGTGGTCTAAACATCACCTCTATTGTGTCATTCACAACCAAGCTATCCCTTCTTATATACCATGGAAGTTCACTCTATGTTCTCCATGCTATGCACTAGGTTGTGAGAGTACTAAATAAAGCCAAATTGTTAAAAACTATTACGTAAAGGGAATTTAGTGACTTTGGAGATAGGACCCAAAATTGAGATATGGGAGCGAGTTTTGTTCACTATAAGAGATAGTGTGCATGCAATATTTTGTGGTGTTTCTATCTTCATCTCTATCTACACTCTTTATTTCTCTTGACTCCCCTCTAGCAAGATGCACAAATGTGAGCTCTCTCCTCTCAACAACAGGGTGAAAGCATGTTAACTTGTCATGCTTTTTCATGTCCCGGACAATGCTAACTAGCACAATTTTGACATATGCTAACTAGTACAATAACTTGAGCTACATCTCCAAGATCTATGACATATGATATATCAATAGAAAGCACTTGAAACAAGGAATGCAAATGTACAACCTCCAACAAATTTTGATTTTATTTGTAAAAAATTTATAGGACGCCCAACTTTTTGAAGATGTGCTAACTTGAAACTGCTAACTAGCACAAAAAGCGCGATAGGTTAACATGCTTTCACCCAACAAGTCTTACCCATACATGGTATGCGGAGACTTGTCTTGATGTTACATACCCTTAATAAGACTACTCAATTAATTCAAGTTTCCTACAAAGTGTTGAACACACTGAGGAAAAATCACAACCCTTTAAAAAAATGGGAGCCCCTTTATTGTTTACTACCATTATTTTGATAAATCGGGAATATTGTAACTCCTATTTTTTGGATAAACCTTGTAATTGATGAGCCATGGCTACAAGCTTCCAGATTGTATCAACCTGTCTTTACTCGTCTTTAGTTAGAGCTCCTCAATTATTAACTTTGACCACCAAAAACCTTGGCTAACGTATAAAAGCCAATTTTTGTAAGTTATTTTCAAGTTTTGGATAATAATATACACAACGTGAGCTAACGGCTCTCACTTCTCCCCTTCTCGCGCTTCCTACTCCCTCTTCGGTTGTCACATTGCAGTCGCGTCTTTGCATTGCAACCACAAGTAAGAGCTCTAGGCATTGGCGTAAGCATTTTATGGTATTTAGTAGCTTTTCACGTCGCCGACCCGCAGCCTAATTTTATCATATAAGTAGGAATTTACACTTCAAAATCAAAAACTAAGTATAGGCGGGGTATTGGGGCATCATTGCTAAGCATTAAAATGCATTCTAGGTCGAAAATGACTAGGTCAAAAATCCACTGCTGTTAATAATCGCGATTTTTGCACTTGACCTAAAGTCGGATTTGAGACCATAACCATGTGTGTTTAGGTCTAATAAACTTTTCTTAGAAGTTTTGTTACATTTGGATGTCATTTGATGATGTAACGGATGTGATTTGTTTGTCCGATGAGAGATTGGGTTTTGGTGATTTCAGTCACTTGAGTATAACTTGAGTTAGATGCTAGTTGTTTGTTGTTTTTCGAGAGATTAACAACCTCTTGTAGCCTCTATGCACTAGTAGAGTCAGATTCGTCCCATCGATTGACAATTTAATCGTGAATCTTGTTAAATCTGTAATAAGATAGGAGTGAGGTTAGACACCATCCCACATTTGGCACCGTTGTTGAGGATCAAAGAGATATAAACTGGGAAAAACTACGAGCTTCTTGTGAAGTTATCCTCTAACTTCTCTAGGATCTTCTATCGTAGAAACTTTCTTTTTAGAAACCGCATAGCTTAAGATTGTCGGCTTTTGCTGTGTAGAGGTAGCTTGGAAGTAATCGTACTTGCTTAGTACCTTTAGGATGCTAGAACTAGATTAGGATTTTGAGAATGATTGATGGGCGAGACAAGTCTTAAGATCAAAGCTCATAAAACCATAAAAAAGAAGAAAACGAGTGTTTGTGGACACTTTCCACAACCCCATTGCAGTATAACCTAGGAGTAGAGTAAGTACAATCCGAAGGGACTTCAAAACATTGCTCTCTCTGAAGGAATCATTGTGAGTTGTTCTTTGAAGCTGTAGAATTTCAGGTCTACGGCTAGAAATATCACAAAAAGACTCCAAACCACTCAATCCGACTGGAGAGTATGCTTAAAAGTTGTATGAACCAAGGGGTAAGCTCAAGGACACATTGAGGTAAAAATTTCAAGAGTTTGCAAAAACTCAAATTATTTACTTTTTTTTGACATTTTACGCCAAATTAAGTTTTGACTTGATTCATAGGCTTAAAATAGCTCATGAAAAGACTTGCCATTGAGAAAGTGCAAAAAAGTGTTCATTTTGGGCCTAAAGTAAATAATCGTGATTATTTACTTTCAGCTCAAAACTGACCAAGCTTGATACCAGTGACTCATTGCATGTGTACAATAGAATTTGGATCACCAAATTGATCAAAAACTGGGTAAAAACTAAAGTGTGTACTGACTTCAGGAACTTGATATAAATTGGAAAAAAAATTTGTTTAAACTCAATAAAATTTGATCCATAGGCTTATATTGATGTGATAGACATGTGTACATGCGCAGTTGACCAAAAACATGGAAAAATTTACCAGATGTAAATAATCATGATTATTTATATCTGTTGCATTTTTAAACTTTTTTTTACCAAGTTAGCATACCAATAGCTTTACCATGTTGTAATAAGCCTACAAACCAAATTTGGTAAGATTTGGATCATTGGATTGAAAATTGTGATCAAATTTGCAAAGTTAGCCTACGGACACAAAACTGATGACCATTTGAACAAAAATTGTCCAAACTTGATCAAACTTGGCTAGGGTGCTTAAGTTGAGGTGCCAACAGATCTGTGTCAAGGTTGGGACAAAAAATTGAAAAAAATTAGCTGGAGTAAATAATCGTGATTATTTACATCTGCTTCAAAAATTGATAATCTTGCACATTTGAGTTTACCACCAAGTCAAGCACATCAAGTAGACCAAACAAATCAATTTTTGTGAAATTTGGATCACAAGAGTGAGACTTAAGCCAAATTCTTGGAATTAGAGTCTGCGGACACGAAACAGTTTCTAAACTTGAACAGATTTTGTCCAAACTTAGTGGAGCTTGTCCAGGGATCTTAACAAGTTGTACACTTGGAAAATCAAGCCAAAAAGAGTAAAATATTGAGAAAAGCAAATAATCGTGATTATTTACTACTGCTACAGAGAGCTACCATTTTTTACTTTTGAAGTTGTAGAGTGTTGAAACAACATAATACAAGGCCACCGGGAAATTTTGGGTTTAACCAGATCCAAATTGGTACATGTTCACTCGATTTTTAGGTTGCAGATTAGTCCTTTGAGTTTTTTGCAAAAGGGGAATTTGAAAGTCTCAATTGCTGACTCCCATAGCTCAATTTTAAGTGATCCCCATAGACCAATCACAATAGCTAGCAAAAACTACACAGTCTTTGTGAAAGAATAGCTAGCTTCACCAAAATCGATACAAGAATCAGGGTGCAGACAAGGAATTGGAAGCCTGACAGAAGTTGCAATCCAAGCAAGTGGAAAAAAGCTGATAACAAGTCAATCCGATGGTAAGTACTCTATCCAGGGTCTCACAAGTCTATATGAACTTGAGATCTAGTCCTATACTAGGAAATTAAGGCATATTTGGAGAAACCTCCAGTAGAGTATCCACCAAAGAGAGTGCGAATCAAGGCAATCCCTTGCACACTATCCTTGACGAAGTCTCAGACACTTTTTCAGATTCAACATCTAAAATGTCTTCCTATTCGACTCAGTCAGAAACCGGAACGACAGTGTGCTATAAGCATATACTCACTTTTTATAAGACTAATCGCCATGGATTTCAGGTTTACCTGGATCCTAACGAAGAGTATGCTATTCACATTAATGACCATGGTATTGAATTCAAAGAGGAAGTCAAGGCAAACAAACAAGGAAAAATGTACATGGATAGAGATGGAAATCAGTATTTACAAGTCAAAAATCCTACCGTGATAGACAAATGGGGATTAAAAGTAAACACCATAATTCTAGATATGGAAGCAAAAGAAGGACCACCAGCTTTAGAATTCGAGGGATACGATCAAGATGATTTGAAGCCTTTGAAATGGCTTAGTACGGATAATCCTAGAATCAGAGTCTTTTGTTGGGAGGATAGAAACGTAAAAGATCTTCTATGGACTTTGCATGCCAAATCAGGACAATTAACACCCATGAAGATCATCTATATCTTCAAGATCAAAGACAAGGGTTCAAAAGATCTACTAACCTACAAGTTTAGGGACTGTTATAACAATAACTTTACTTTGATGAATCCTGAGGAGGTGGAACAAACAAAACACCAAGGATACTCCATAAGGGATTGGATATTGGGCCAAGGACCTGAAACTATTTCAAGAAAAGCACCGTGAGAGATCTTCTAAGAGTAATGTTAAGAAACCAGAAACCACCTTATCACGAAGAAAACTAGGTGACACTAAAGCCGGTCCAGGGCTACATGAGTCACTACATGAGCCAGGAGACCGGGAGTTGAACCAAATAGACGTGACAGACCAGCTGATTTTCAAAAATGGTCAGAAAATACAATGAATTTGGGGATCCCTATGACCACTTAGCAAGCTTTAAGCAAGTGCTAAGAGCAAAAGGCATATTCAATTTCCATACTCAATTTGAGGGGTTTGGAATGACATTAGAAGGAAAAGCATTAACATGGTTCCAAAACATTTCACCAAGGTCGATCATGGATTTAAAAACATTAGCTCAAGGATTTGTAGCTGCTTGTTCCAAAACGGGGATCAAACACAATACAATAGCTCAAATCTAAAGCTTTAAACAGAAAAAAGTTGAGTTTGTTAGAGATTGTGAAACTTGAATGAAACAATATATTGCTAGATACCGTGAGCTAGATACTTGCAGAAGAACGACTAGTATCAATGTTTTCAGAGGGACTGCTAAACAAAGAACTCAATGCTATACTGTATAGCAAGACGCATACAATCCTAGAAGAGTGTATATCAGATGCTATTGGCTTAGGAGACAATTGTGATATTTTCAACGAAGAAGATGTCCCGAAAGATAACCAAAGTGAGAAAACAGCATCTACTAAACCAGCACAAGTGGAATGGCTGCTACTACAACACCATTTTCAGCCATAGAAGACATGCTCAAAAGTATGAATGACATGATGAATAACATGCAAAAAGCACCTTTGAGAGGACCAAGACAAGGGATACCTCAAGAGGGACAACCAATTAGGCCGCAAAAATGGCATGCAATCGAGGGTAAAAGGACCAACCATGAGATCAATGAGTTCTATTACCGACCAAAGTATGACAGGAATGTTCAATACGTGCCTATGAGGCCACAAGGATAGCCCATGCTCAGATATCAGCCTAACAAGGCCCCAACTCAAAGACCACCGATGGGTATGGAAAGAACTCAATCCGTGTTGGGTCAATAACCTCCATATCCGAGACATAATATAGTGCCTATAAAGTACATGCATCTAGAGGGAGTCATAGATGAACAAGCACTAGTACCTGTTACACCCTATGCTGAGCCTAGTCCATCTACAATAATGGTAGAAGGAGATTGACATAATTCACATCCACCACCAATGGAAGAACCTATGACTTATGCTACACCAGAGCTTGCACCAATATACTATGTAGCTAATCAAGGTGTCAGACCTCCTATGGTAAGACCCATGACTAAGCCAAGAATTGGGAACTGTCATAACTGTGGTGCAGATGATCATTAGAACAATGAATGCCTAGAGCCTGATAAGAACCTCAAGCCAATTGAATCTTATTGCATACAATGTTGCCAAAAGGGAGGACACTTCCCGAAATATTGTCCAAAAAATCCTTTAAACAAGGGTAAAACAATAGTGAACGTGGTCCAAGGGATACCTAGTAGCTCATCTGAGAGTAAATCGATTGTTCCAATAAAGGTAATCACCACAGCCCAGGCTAAGAAAAAGAAACATAACACCTTTGATGATTCAAGAAATACAAAAAATTCTTCTCAAAAGACCAAAGGAAGCAAAAACAAAAGGTATGAAATGAGAAAATAGAAACAAAGGGTTGAAATCGAGGAGAAAGCAAAGAAGCTATTCCAAGAAAAAAGCTTAAAGATGTTAGGCATGTTCCTTCTCTTCGCAAAAATTTGATCTACACAGGACAATTGGACGATGAAGGTCACAACATTGCATTCAGAAACAAACGGTGGAAGATCTCAAAGGGATCTTTGGTGGTTGCAAAGGGAGAAAAGGTCGGTACACTTTACTTGTGTACTGTTAGCACGCAACCTTCAGCTTGTGCAACAACTACAGAAGTTGACAGTGCGGTGTGGCACTACTGACTTGGGCATATGAGTGCCAAAGGAATGCAAATCCTTCAAACAAAGAAGCTTCTACCAGGTTTGAAAGAAGTGGACTTAGAGTTCTGCGAAGATTGTGTTTATGGTAAAAAAAGAGGGTAAATTTTCAAAAATCAGGAAATGAAAGAAAAAATAAAAAACTTGAACTGGTTCATTCTGATGTTTGGGGTCCTGCAAGTACACCATCACTTGGTGGCTCATTGTACTATGTAACATTCATAGACGATGCGACTAGAAAAACATGGGTTTATGTCATGAAGAATAAATCCGATGTATTTTCCATATTTCAAAGGTGGAAAGCCTTTGTGGAGAATGAAACAGGTACCAAGGTTAAATGCCTCAGATCCGACAATGGAGGCGAATATTGCAGCCAAGCTTTTGAAAGCTTTTGTGCTAGCAATGGCATTCGGAGGCAAAGGACAACCCCAAGGACACCTCAACAAAATGGGATTTTGGAAAGGATGAACAGGACAATCATGGAGCGAGCACAAAGCATGAGGCTATATGCAGGCCTACCGCTTGAGCTTTGGGCGGAAGCTATAAGTACGTTTGTGTACTTAATCAATCGGTCACCCTCAACGGCATTGGATGGGGGAGTTCCAGAAGAGGCATGGAGAGGTAAGCCGGTGAATTATGCATTTCTCAAAGTTTTTGGGTGTGAGGCTTTCATGCACATAGATAGAAGCCTAAGATCAAAGCTAGATGCAAAGTCTAAAAAGTGTTTCTTCATTGGATATGGAGAAGGTGACTTTGGGTATTGCCTATGGAATCCTGAAGATGGTAAAATCTTAAAGATAGGGATGTAATTTTTAACGAACAAAATATGTACAAAGATTACTTGGAAAGAAAACAAACAAAAGAAACAGGTGCGGAGTACATGGAGCTTGAGGACGGTGAAGACTCAAGGACTACAAATGGTGACAATGTGCAACAACGTCAACCAAATGAGGAGCCTCAACCTATTCCCCGAAGATCTACAAGAGCAAGTAGACCTCCAAAAAGGTTTGTTCCTTCCTTCAACCATCTCTTGATCTCAGATTCTAGAGAGCCAGAATCATACGAAGAAGCTATGCAACATGAATCCAAAGAAGAATGGACGAAGAGCATGCAAGTGGAGATGGACTCACTACATCGCAACCAAACATGGGAGTTGGTTGAGTTGCCTAAAGGTAAGCGGGCACTTCAAAACAAATGGGTGTACAAGCTGAAGGAAGAAGAAGATGGGAAGAAAAGGTACAAGTCTAGGCTTGTGGTAAAAGGGTTTTCTCAAAAGAAAGGTATTGACTTCAATGAAATATTTTCTCTTGTTGTAAAAATGAACTCAATTAGGCTTGTCTTAAGCCTTGTGGATGCTCATGATCTAAATCTCGAGCAAATGGATGTAAATACGGCATTTCCTAATGGTGACATAGAGGAGGAAATCTACATGCTTCAACCAAAGGGGTATGAAGTAAAAGGTAAGGAGAAAATGGTTTGCAGATTAAAGAAGAGCTTGTATGGTTTAAAAGAAGCATCAAGACAATGGTACTTAAAGTTTGATCGATGGATGTTGGATCATGGATTCACAAGATGCAACTTGGATCACTGCATCTACACGAAGAATTTCGGAGATGGGAAATTCATCACCCTAATGTTGTATGTTGATGACATGTTGATTGCAAGTGCTAAC
Source organism: Adiantum capillus-veneris (assembly GCF_014529385.1). NCBI lineage: Eukaryota > Viridiplantae > Streptophyta > Polypodiopsida > Polypodiales > Pteridaceae > Adiantum > Adiantum capillus-veneris. The sequence continues at coordinate 105,141,689 of NC_140953.1, forward strand.
ATGCAAGACATCAAAGACCTAAAAGAGGAGCTGTCTAAATATTTTTCAATGAAAGATTTAGGTGCTGCAAAGAGGATACTTGGTATGAAAATATCAAGGGACAAGACGAAGAAGACAATAAAGCTATCTCTAGTAGACTACATCAAGATGGTACTAGAAAGGTTTGCAATGCAAAATGCAAAACCAGTTTTTACACCTTTGGCTGGTCATTTTAAACTAACGAAGGATATGTGTCCAAAGACACAAGAGGAGATAGCCTATATGTCTAAAGTTCCATATGCTGTAGTGGTAGGTTCTCTAATGTATGCTATGGTCTGGACAAGGCCAGAATGGTCTGGACAAGGCCAGACATTGCACATGCAGTGAGAGTTGTGAGTAGGTTCATGGACAACCCAGGTAAAGAGCATTGGCAAGCTTTGAAGTGGACACTAAGGTATCTAAAAGGGACAACAACAAATGCTTTGTGTTTTGGAGGAACTGATATTTTTCTAGAAGGGTATGCTGATGCAGATATGGCAGGTGACAAAGATACTCGAAGGAGCACTACTGGCTATGTGTTCACGGTATGTTTACCAGATGAACACATGAATGAGACAATGATTCTTGGAATCTCATGGATGCATACGTACAAGGCATTACCAGATTGGGATACCAATCAGCTCAAGCTATCACCTAAAGGCGAACAACTCATTGTTCCAATTGTACCAAGCAAGGAGGAATGGAAAGGGAGTGCCAGCAGAGCAAACCACAAAGAAATCAATCTTCTCCATCCTATCGACAAGTGAATGGTCCAAGTAGCATGCAAGGATTCAGGAAAATTTGGGTACCAAAAGCACAGCTTAAGGACAACCTGATTCAAATTTGGGTGCCCAAAACATCATCAACAATACCAAAGACAGATCCAAAGATCACAGCACAGAGACAAGCATCTCAAAGAAGGGAACCTCACATGAAATGGATTTGGAAGCAAAAGGAGCACTTATCTTCTCCGCAAACTATAAAACCGATCAAGCAATGGAGAGTTAAGTCTCAGAAAACTCAACCACACCATTCTGACCAAGACGAACCAAGATATCAATGACGGCTAAAAGCTAGCAGTCAAAAGTGATACCAACAGCTCAGGCAATCAGCGTGCTAAAGCATCCTGATGGTACAATCAAGTAGAGAGCACACAAGCTACAGAATTTTCTCTTTGGAAGACAACATCAGAAAGCCTCAACATCAGAAACCCTTGAGTTAATTACTCAAGACCCACCTCTTGCACAGTATAATGGTTTGAATTAGAGCCAACCAAGGCTATGCATAGACACATTGTTCAACCCATGTATACAGTCATCCCGGAGTACGCCATTTAGGAGGGGTGGAAGGTCACTAAGTAATTAAGGGCAATGTTTGAATAGAGAGGAAAAAGTTTGATGTTAATGTGTGATTTTTGCAAAAGTACCTAATAATGTCCTTATAAATCATCAACAGGGGAATTTAACTGATAATATCTCCCCGATGAGTGTAAATAGTGTATATAATATTAAAAAATCATAAAAAATAGTCCTTATTATTTTTCATCATTTTTCTTGATATTAAGACTTAAGAAATGGAGAAATCCAACAAAAAACAGCCAAGGTGTGTTGTCCAATGGATTTTCTTGATTATTGGATTTTTACTTTTCTTTTTTAGCGCATTTTGATATTTTCTTTGATTTTTTTAATAAATAGGTCAAAAATTAATAATAAATAGCAAGGGAGCTCAGATGGAAAAATAAAAGATATGCTGATGATCAGAAAGACAAGGTGGACATGCACAAAAACATTCAATTAAATCGACAGATGGAAGCAGAAAGCCTAAATTAGGCGGCCATACCTACTTTTATAGAATTCTTGCAGAATGAGCTACAGGAATCCGATTGGGAAAATTTTGAGTCTACTGACCTACTACTTCTATGATTGGTTTCATAAACTCAATCAAGTCAAGCCCTCGAAAAGCAGAAAATGGCTCGAAGGCTACAAAGCGTCAAATTTGACATACAAGGTCAAACTGACTCCAAATGGGCCAAAACTAGATGAGTTGCTTCAGGACTATGTAGCGGACAAGTCCATAGACTCAAAAGTGACTAACCAACTTTGGAGGCCATGAAGTCACAAATATCGGTGATTTAAGAGTCAACAAAGCACGAAGTGATACCGGCAAGACCAAATTTTAGCAAATTTAAATTAGGACTTGTTTTAGGTGTATAGAATATGTTTAGGTCAAAATTTTCAAGTTTTGCAAGAAAAATTTGAATGCTATAAATAATCGTGATTATTTACTTTTGCGATATTTTGGCTTGAAAATGGTATCATCACCTCACCTATCACTTGCACACGCGTATTACATGCCACATTTCAAATATGAGCCAAAATGATCAATTATAACTTGGAAAATTTCCAAAAAACGCAAAGAAGTCTTTTCAAACCAATTTTTGAGTTATCAGTCACATTTTTTATCCAAATCACCTCATATCAGACACACGGGGGTCTACACCATGCCTAGAACCACGTCACACCAAAAAATGTTCATTTTGATGAAAAAGTTAATAATCGCAATTATTTACTTTTTTACCAAGATGGGAGAAAATTGCAACTTTGCCATCATGGGACCAAAGTACATGATTTCCTAAGCCCACTAACCAAGTTTGAACAAATTTGGAGCTCAAAATCTCAAAATTCCTTTACATCTACTGTTTCAAAGACCTAAAGCCTAAATTTGGTACCATTTTCACCCTGTGCACTCAAATGAGTCCACACTTCACTCAAAGTATCTAATTGATGCATACTTCAAGCCTATAATGTCAAAATTGCAAAAAGTTGATAAAATTACTCAGTTGTAAATAATCGTGATTATTTACTTTTGTTGTAAATTTTTTTTTAGACTTCATGATTTTGATCTTTACATGTTTTTATGCATCTATGCATGTTCAAAAATTGATTTGAAGAAACTCAATTTGTCAGCAATTCAGATTAAAGGACAATTCAGGGTGAAATTTGCCAAATTTTCTAACTTTGACACTCTATTCACTTAGAAAGAGCCATGCAAGCTGCAGAAAAGGCCAACAAGAGGGTCTCTCAAAAGGAGAAGCTGCAAGAGCTACCACCATACCAATAGGACCCCAGTTCAATAAAGACGGCCAAAGTGACCTATCTCTCGAAAGAATAGCTTGAGGAGAATAACACAACAGTTTTCACAGGTAGATTCAAAAGTAAAGAAGGACATCAAGTAGAACTACAACTTCTCGGGAAGAGACCACCAAGATACACAACACCCAATCATGTAGCTACGACTACATTTACACAAGTCTTAAATTCGACAACTAGGCAACCCATCGACCACACACAGTATGTGTTATCTACATTGAAGGGTACAAAAAAAGAGGGTAAGATAACATATCTGGGAGCACCTGAGGTACTCGCAAGAATTTCCTACCATGCTATCGCCATGGAAGACAATTTGCCACCTGCCCCGGATCAGAACACATGGATCATGTCTGCACAAACATCCCCTCGAGCCACAAGGTCCACCAAAAGAGCATACAAACCTGATGAAGATTCTACCGAGAGCTCTCTAGAAAGACATAGCAGCAAAATCTCAGACACTGAGGAAAGAAGAGACCGCATCGAAGAGATGAAAAGAGAAGCAGTACAGCACATCATTAGGAGCCTCAACAAAAGAAAGCAAGGTTTCAGAGAGAGAAGCACTCTTATGAACGAAGCCGCCGCTCAAGGCAAGGACCCTACAAAGTGGGTACTTATAGAAGTAAAAGGACCAAGAACAAAGCACCCTGCACAAAGAGAAGCAGAAGATCCAAAAGATCTACTAGAAAGAATATATCAGGAGGTGGAGGCATTTAAGTTGAAAGAAGCTCAAGAAGTAAAGAAAAGTTAAAGATGCGGCGGAGCAGCAAGGACAAGGCGAGGCGACACAACAGACTGAAACCCAACATGACCAAAGTGATATGTCTCCCAACCATTGTCACTTGCTATAGAACAACACGACCACCCCATGCCAAGCCCACTACCATCACCAACAGATAGAACCACACAGGGTGAGCCCACTAAAGAAAAAGAGCTTGAACAGAAAGAAGCAGCAAAATCTACAGAACATGCAGCAACTATTTTTCTGACCAAGCTAAGGAAAAAGAACAAGAGCCGGAAAGGGCAGCAAGTCTTGCACAGACGAGTCAACAAGGTTTGAACAAACAAAGTAACAAGAAACAAGGGAAACCCCGTCTACCACAACCCAGCAAGAAACAGCTGAGGCATCCACAAAGCCTCAAGCAGACAAAGCAGAAGAGGTCCAAGCACAGCCTCAAGGGGAAGAACAAACCCGGCCGCTACCACAAACAACTGCCACAACCCCACCAAGAGAATCATAAGAAAGACTGCCAGAACGTCTAGGCATCCACAAAAACTGAAGACTGGCAGACAAACAATGAGGTAATTCTCCAAGTCAATGAATATGCAAAGCAGATGCAGGATATGACAGAAAAACTCCGATAAGCAGCACTTAGCTGCAACACAAAGGCTAAAGAATTGGAGATGGTGATCGACGCTCTCCAAGGAGAATTAGAGGACAGATTAAATGTCATCATTGATCTGCAAAGACAAGTTCAAGAATTGAAAGCTGAAGCTGAACAACACCAGGTAGCAAGAGACAAGCAGCAAAAGGAAATGGAAGAGTTAGGCGGACTTCTCATGAAGTTAACAGATGCCTATGAAACTAAAAACGAACAACTGAGAGAGGTGACTAACGAACTCTTAACTACAACTCTGTCCGTGCAGAAGATCCAAGTACAGCTAGACGTAGCAAACGCCTCATTGCAATATTCAGAGTAGAGGATCAACGATCGAGCAACCTTTTTGCCACAAATAAAAGAAAATCCCGCAGTTTCCTCGATCAAAAGGTACAGACGAAGTGTACAAAGCACTAGAGAAAAATAATAAAGACCTTGAGCTAGAGTTAAAGCTGGAGCAATCACAACACAGAGACCAGGCATTAATGCGGGTATAACAAGAAGAAGAGCTACCCAAGGAAATAGCCAAGCTAAAAAAAGTCAACTAGCTACTGCGAGATGGATAGCAAGAGACACAAGAAGAAGCAGGTACATCAGAGCATCCACATATTGATACTCCCTCAGTCTCTTTTGTTGAGATGGAAACACAGCTAGTAGAAGGGCTAGGTGGCAAATAAGATTTCCAAGTACCGTTAATAGAAGATGATGAAGTGCCAATGGTTCAGTTTTGTCAAAAGATGAGAAAGATGCACTTAAAGGAAAGTTTACCCAGGAGACATATGAGCAATGGAAAGCAGTGATGGATTGGGAGTTGAAAGTTCTTCACTCTGTCAATGTTACCCAACTCACTCCCAACCAAATCAAAGCACAATGGCATCAACAATCATTGCTGGCCATATCCCTTGATAAAGGTAGAGCTACTCCACGTCAAGGAAAGACTTTATAAAGACATGCAAATAGAAGGCACAGATGAAGTCCACCCCAAGTGGAGAAAGAGCTGGCTAAACAAGAATCCTAGATACCTAATTTTGTTCATAAGAGCACCTGCGGCACTTCAAAAGGATCCAATTTTTTGTCCTGTACCAAGACGAAGGAGGTGGAAAGCACACGAGGCAATAACAAAGAAGCTGCCTACATGGATGAATTATCCAAGATTTCTAGCTCTAAAAAAGGGAACGCCGACAGAGGACTACATGGTGAAAACCCTAACGGGCGCCATGTCATTCTTCAAAAATCTCCTTGATCTCTCATGTTCTATGCTTTACAAAATTTTCCGAATGCTGCTGACGAAGGAAATTTGGAATGGCGGCCTCTACACCAAAACAAACTCCATTGCGCCACAAGGGAAATGAGATGAGGGCACCACCTAGTCTTGGAAGCGTGGACTAGGACCGCTACACAAAGAGAGAGAGAGAGAGAGAGAGAGAGAGAGAGAGAGAGAGAGAGAGAGAGAGAGAGAGAGAGAGAGAGAGAGAGATCACTATGAATGAAGCATTAACCGTAGTGTGTGTACAAAGAATGGATGACTTCAAACACTCCCAACACAAATAGCATATAGATTACCAAACAATCACTCAAGGATTAGCCAAGATCACATCAAGCACTCTCACACACATATAAAACATTTCTCTTAATTAACATAAGTAAGAGGAGGAGAGGTTACTAGCATGAAACAATTTGCACTCTAGGATGTGCAAGAATAGAGTGAAGGAATGAGCTTATGGGCTCATGGTGAGTGATACAAAGGCTCAATGGGGCTGAGGGAGGCTTGAAATTACAAAGGGGAAGGCCTCTTTATATAGGAAAGAGAGTGATTAGGAGTGAGGTTAAGATCCAAGTGTAATTTGTACAAATGAAGCTTGATTAGGGACATTCAACCAATGAAGAAGCTCCTTCCAAGTGATTTGTTGACCAATTAGCTCCATCATCACTTGTGTTGTCTTCACTCCTTCTTCCATAGCTTGAGTCCAAGAGCTTCCTTATTTTAAAATGTAAAAAATCTACATAAAATCAATACATATCTAGTAATAATAGGAAGGGGTTGAATGAGAACTTATGAATTACAACAAGATTAAGCATGACTTGAGAGGTGATTAGAAGAGGAACTTTGATGGGTTTTTGAGCTTGAGAGAGAGGAGGAAGGAGAGGAGGGTGAGAAGACTAATGGCTGATTTTAGAGAAGGTCTCAATGTGGAAAAGGAAAGGGTGTGTGTGTGTACAGGTAGAGGGGGTGGTCTCCACCATAGTTGAAAAAACTGGCGTCCATCATTTTGGCCATATCTCCTAGACCGTAGATGCAAAAATTATAAAAAAAATATGGCCAAAATATCCAGCTCATCAGCTACAACTTTGATGAAGACAAATTTTCTTGGATCGGAGTGGAAGTATTTTTTATAAATTCAGCAAAATCATGTGTATGGTTTCTTCCTTTACCAAGTCTTCCACTTGGGTCCCATTTGTTTGAATCATCATATGGCTCCAAAGCCATGATGATATGATCCACTCATGACCCTTGAATCATGGGTGCATGGCTCCACAACCACATCATATCTTTTCTTTTCACATTTACATATTTTCCCTTCCCTTTACCACTAGGTTCTCCCTCTACCTTTCACCTCCGGTGAACTAGTCAAGAAAAAATCATTTTTTTTTAATTTTTCCAAGAGGTTGTTCTCACTCTTTCTTTTATTGTAAACCTCTAGAAGCAAGAAAAACCAACAAAATATGATAAACAAAAATTTGTGATAGGCTTGGATCATAGCCCCCCCAAACCTAGCTAGGGGTATTTATGCCTCTAGCCTACTTTCTTTGATCTTGAGCTGACCTTATCATGATGTGATAAGGCTTTAGACGCCATCCATTTGTCCTGGTCTTGTGCACTTTACCATCAATGTCTTGAAGTCTGTAAGAGCCATTTTTGAACTTTTTGGTGACCAAGAACGGGCCTTCCCATCGGAAAAGAAACTTTCCATCCTTACGAGTGTCGAAGCGATTGTCATATCGAAGCTCCAGAGATCCCTTTTTGATGTCTTTGGATGCTAGCTTTTTGTTGAACTTTTCTCTGCGCTTCTCTGCTTCTTGAGAATAGTGGTTGATGGCTTCTTCACGACCAATTGCAGCCTCTCTAGATCCATGATCCTTTGATGTACTTTCTCCTTTTGAGAGCCTACCTGGCTACCCAATATTCGAAGACTTGTTAACTTCACTTCAATGGGCAAAAGCGCCTCCTTTCCATAAACCAAATGAAAGGGTGTGTACCCTAATGTGGTTTTGAAGGAGGTTCTATAGGCCCATAGAGCTCCATTCAGGTGTTTGTCCCAATCTTGGCGCCTGGCATGTACCTGTTTGGTGAGAATTTTGCAAATGATTCCATTTACTTTTTCCACCAAACCATTGCACTGAGGGTAGTAAGGAGTAGAGTGTTGATGCTGAATATATAGCTTCTTCATGAGTTCTCCTACCAAGTCTGCTCTAAACCCTGGTCCTCTATCAAATAGTATCTTAAGAGGGGTGCCAAACCGGCAACAGATGTGGTCAAAGATGAACTGACTCACATCCTTAGCAGTAATTCTATTGGTCGGCATAGCCTCAGCCCATCTAGTCATGTAGTCTACTCCCATGATGATGTACTCTTTACCTGACTGAGTGCGTGGTAGAGGCCCTATGGCATCAATTCCCCACTTCTCAAAGGGCCCATATACCTTTATTGGGTTCTGAGGTTCAGCTATGAGCCGTCGTGGTCCTGCTTTCTGACATTCATCACATGTTTGACACCAGTATTTGACATCACGATGAAGACTTGGCCAAGTAAACCCAGCTTGTAGAACCTTTCTACTAGTGACGTCGTGTGCAAAGTGTCCTCCGCACATATCATCGTGACAAGCTTTTAAAATCTCTTCAGTTTCACTCTTCAAAGGAACTCTCCTAAGCACACCATCCTTACCAAGACAATACAAGTCATCATTTACTATGCGATACCTGGTAGCCTTCCTAGCTAACCATCGCCTTTCCCCTGCATTCAAGTGTTTAGGAGCCTCTCCTTGCTCCAGAATGTGCATAATATCTTCCAAGTCCTCCTTGCCTTGCTGAAGTGGAAGTTTGATGGCCACTGCTCCCACTATTGACTCATTTAACTTTGATGATGCTAGGTGGTCTGCATCCTTGTTCTGGTCTCTTGGCACATGATGTACTTGTGCCTCCCTAAATCTCCTCATAAGAGCTTTTGCTTCTCTCATTTTAGTAGAGAGACGGGCATTTTTGCAAGCCCATGTAACTTGCATTTGCCTTACCAAAAGCATGGAGTCATCAAAAGCGTTTAATCTCTTAATTGAATTATCGAGGCACCAACAAAGGCCATGAATTAGAGCATGATATTCTGCTTCATTGTTGGAGTGGACATCTTCTAGAGTGATCCCTTCACCATGGATCCTCTCTCCCAATGGGGATAAGACCACGATGCCTGCAGCTGCCTTATCCTTGGTTCTCTTGTATGCTCCATCAAAGTAGAGGCTATAAGCATTGACCAAAACCTCTAGAGCTGGAGGTGGTGGAAGTTCCTTTCTCTTCAAATGGAAAACTTTTTCATAGCACTTGTTTGTTAAAATGTCGGCTAAGCATGCTCGAGTTGTTCTTTCAACCAGTATTGTATAATCAAACTCTTGAAGTCGCACCACCCACTTTGCTATTTTGTCAGAGATTTCCATATGTTGTAGTGCATAGGGAAACATATCCTCCATAGTGATAATTACAAACCTCTTCGGCAGCAAGTATGGCCGAAATTTGGTTACCGCAAACATGAGAGCTAACACTAGCTATTCCATCAGGGTGTAGGCCTTCTCTGTGTTTTCCATGAGGCGGCTAGCAAAATACACAGGCCTCATAAAGGAGGTTTTTGGATCTTTTTGTAGGAGGGCAGCACCAATGGCTTCTTCTCCCACACTAGGGTTTACAAAGAATGTTTCTTCCCAACAAGGTTGGAGGATTATAGGGAGTGACCCTAACATTTTTTTAATCTCTCTAAAATGCCCTTCACTTTCTTCACTCCAAACAAGCGTCTCTTGACGAGTCAGCTGTTGTAGAGGAAATATCACTTGGGAGAGTAAGTGTATGAATCTACTCAAATATCTTAGCTTTTGCAAGAAGGAGATTAATTGTTTGATGGAAGTTGGGGAAGGTAGATTTAGCAATGTTTCTATCTTTTCAGGATCTACCTCGATTCCATCAATGGACACTACATGCCCTAATAGTGTAACCTTGCTTTCCCCAATGTGACATTTGTCCTTGTTTAGTTGTCCACCCAGCTTAGCTAAACGAGTAAATCCTTCATCAATCTTGCCGAGATGCATACTTTTGGAGCTGTAAATACAAAAGTCATCTATGAAAACCCTTATGGACTTACCAAAGTAAGGTTGGAAGGCCATGTTCATGAATCGTTGGAAGGTGGCTGGAGCGTTGGTGAGACCAAAAGGCATGACTCGAAATGCAAAACATCCCCATGGTGTGATGAAAGTAGTCTTTTTCTGGTCCTCCTCTGCAATGCGTATTTGAAAGTAGCCAGAGTAGCCATCACACACTGTGTATCTCTCATGGCCTGCTACTTGATTTAGAATCTCATCTTGAAATGGGAGAGGGAAGTGGTCCCTCTTTGTTGCAGCATTTAGTGGCTTGTAATCCACGCACACTCGCCATTTACCATTCTTCTTTGGCCTCACCACTACTGGGGAGACCCATTCTGAATCTTCCACTGGGTATATGAATCCTGCTTCTAAGAGTCTCTTCACCTCAGACAATAGTGCATTTTGTTGCACAACTCCTAATCTTCTTAGTTTTTGTACTACTGGCTTGCTCCCTTCTTTTAGATGGATATGATGCTTCACTGCAGTGACACCTGTAATGTGAGTGTAATCAGAAATAAACAATGATGCATGCTTCTTGAGAACATTTACATAACCCTCCTTTTCTTCTTCCTTTATATCCTTGGATAACATCTCCTCTAGGCTGGCATCCCACACATTCTCCATTTGGATCCTTGGGTTGTCTTCTGATGAGGTAGTTTCCTTTATGGTGACGCCCATGACTTCGAGAGTGCTATCACTCTCTTCACTTGAACTCTCTTCCTCATCCATGGATGAGGAGCATCCACTTGAGCTCCACTCATCAGCTGACGTCTCTAGTTCAAGGTTCTCTTGTCGCCCATTCTTTAGGTTATAAACCACCTTCCGACTATGGCCACCCATGCGAGGCCTCAACTCCAAGTCTCCTGTTGCCCAATCTTGCCTAGCTCCTATACCCATGAGCCAAGGTCGTCCTAAAATAAGGGGGTATCCTTCTCCCTTTACTGGCATCACATAAGCATCAACCTCTGTAGTGATTCCAAAAACAGAAACTCTCAAAGCTTTCACTACACCCACACAAGTGACAGAGACATTATTGGCCATTTTTGCCCTAAAGTTTGATGATTCCATTACCTCTAAACCCAATTGATGCATTAGCTTTTCTGTCATGACACAAACCTCTGCTCCACTGTCAATGTAAGTTTTTGGAATCCGTTGTCCCTTGATTTGAGCCTCCACCAAAGGCACTATATCCTTGAGACCATATGCTTTGATTACACTTACTAGCTTACTTCGCTTTGCCCTCGTGCTCACCATTTTTGACCATTGTCGTCGAAGCTTTGGGGAGATATGAAGTAGTTGTGGCCAAGTAATCTTTGGTCCTTGAGAACTCACATCAGCTGTCAAGTCATAAGGTTGTGTCCGAGATCCCATAGGGAAATCAGAGATGTCAATTTGAGACCTAGTACGGGTCTTTCTCTTCTTGGCTTCATCTTTAGTTGCCCGAGATGTACTTGCTTCATTGCTTGCATCCTTGCTTGTTTCTTTACCTACTTCATCTTGGACACGCACACGTTTGATAGGCATTGTAGCCACTTCATCTATCTTCATCTTCCCTTTAGCTATTTCTTCCTGGTTGCTTCTGCCCTTGAGGACCTCCTCCATCCTTATGATGCTCACATTTGGTTGAGTAGCAGGGGCTTGAGCTTGAGCACGAGGTGGCTGCAAAATTTGAGGTTGCGGTTGCTCTTGTGCTTGAGCTCTAGCACGGGGTGGACTTACTTGTTGTCGAGGACCTCTGACAGGGTAGTCATATCTTCTGGGATGAGGGCAATTATACATGCCGTGGCCAATTTCCCCACAATTGTAACACAACATTTCCCTTGCTTGACGTCGCATTGGTGGCCGATTCCCACCATTTCCCTCAATAAGCCTTCTTGCACCCTGCACAAGATTTACTCTCAACCCCTCTAGCTGGTTTGTGAGATTTTTTATTTGTTGGAGCATATCTTCTTGTTGACCTCTATTGAGGTCTAGTGCATTAGGCACATTTGGAGGTATGTGAGAAGCTTCCATAGTTGTGATATTGCCTCCCAAAGCTAGCTGACCAGCTTGGGCTTGATAGAGAATCTTTCTATTCTTTTCCCTAGCAATTCTTAAGGCATCTTCAAAAGCATTTGGAAATTTGCTCTTTACCTTCTCCCTTAGCAAGGGGTACAAACCTGAGATAAATCGATCCTTTTGGAGGCAATTGGGAGCTCGCTCACCAGGGTTTAGTGAGTCTGACCATTGGCCCAAAAGTTTCAAAAAACCTTCCTCATAGGTTGCATAACCATGAGGGTCAACTTGATGAAGGGACAGAAGCCGTTGCCATAGTTCTTCTGCCGAATTGGCTCGTTGAAATCTTCGTAGGAAAGCCACCTTCAATCCCTCCCAATCAATTCTTTGGGTTGGATCTAGAGCCTGGAACCATACCCTAGCTTCTTCTTTGAGCACCAAAGGAAAAGCTCTCAATTTCAATGCTTCGTCATCCCTCCCGGAGACAAGGAAAGCCATCTCCAAGTTATCCAAAAAATCCCCAGCATTTTACCCACTACGCCCAAAAATTTTTGGGAAAGCCATCGTAAAAGTGGGTTGCCTTCCTCTCAATATAGCACAAAGATGAAAACGTCTAGGCCCAAATCATATCTTATTAAGGGTAGAATAAATGGATTGATAGATGCATTAATCTCAGCTAGACGACGAGGGCCTAGTAAGTCCCTTATGATGTTTTGGAACCTAAGCTTTGTGCTAGCTATTATATGCATAGTTTGTCTAGCAAGAGGTTGGAAAGGTCCATATAAATCCCTATGATTCATGGAGTATGCTTAAAGCAAGATGAAGATGTGAACATCAAAAGATACATTATACTCCAAAATAGGAAATATTATAGGGTCAGGGGACAGCAATATCTCTCTCAACCTCTCAGCTCCAAAATAGAAGACCAATCTTTGTTGGAAAAAAATCTTTCTATCAATGCACACATTCACCCTAATATTCTGAACTGATTGAAAGTTGTAGAAAATGGGATTATTCATTGGTGCATTAATTACAAACTTCCATGAAGCATTTCATTGAAGTTGAGCTCTCTTGGATCCCACCATTTGAGAGATGCGAAGAATCTGCTCACCAGTGATTAGCCTAGCTTTGGTGTGACCATCTTCAGCTTTGTAGAGTTCATAGGGTTCGATGGCTACCCTCTCAACCACCTTGAGCCTTCTTGCTAGTAGTAGTTGGAGTGCATCACCATATGTAGCCTCTTGCCAATACCGCACCCCATTGATGTGTAGCTCCCCCTCCAAAAACTTGTTAATACCCGAGTTTGAGAGTGCTTTCACCACCTGAAGTCGAGGCTTCAAAGGAAGTGTCTTCACACTAGCCACAAAGCACTCAACACAATTTTTTGACCTAGGGACTTGATGACTACAAGATTTTCCTTGAAGCAAAGAAGGGTGTGTGTAGTTAACTCTCTTTACCCGCATACGTGCCGTTTGTCGATAAAGACGCTTCTTTTCTCGAGATTCTTGGGGAGACCATAGTGGAAGTCTCAGAGAATTTAATGGATCTTTCTTCATAGGATTGATAGAGCGCTGCTTGAGAACTCCTCAGTGGGGGCACCAATTTATGACGAAGGAAATTTGGAATGGCGACCTCTACACCAAAACAAACTCCATTGCGCCACAAGGGAAATGAGATGAGGGCACCACCTAGTCTTGGAAGCGTGGACTAGGACCGCTACACAAAGAGAGAGAGAGAGAGAGAGAGAGAGAGAGAGAGAGAGAGAGAGAGAGAGAGAGAGAGAGAGAGAGATCACTATGAATGAAGCATTAACCGTAGTGTGTGTACAAAGAATGGATGACTTCAAACACTCCCAACACAAATAGCATATAGATTACCAAACAATCACTCAAGGATTAGCCAAGATCACATCAAGCACTCTCACACACATATAAAACATTTCTCTTAATTAACATAAGTAAGAGGAGGAGAGGTTACTAGCATGAAACAATTTGCACTCTAGGATGTGCAAGAATAGAGTGAAGGAATGAGCTTATGGGCTCATGGTGAGTGATACAAAGGCTCAATGGGGCTAAGGGAGGCTTGAAATTACAAAGGGGAAGGCCTCTTTATATAGGAAAGAGAGTGATTAGGAGTGAGGTTAAGATCCAAGTGTAATTTGTACAAATGAAGCTTGATTAGGGACATTCAACCAATGAAGAAGCTCCTTCCAAGTGATTTGTTGACCAATTAGCTCCATCATCACTTGTGTTGTCTTCACTCCTTCCTCCATAGCTTGAGTCCAAGAGCTTCCTTATTTTAAAATGTAAAGAATCTACATAAAATCAATACATATCTAGTAATAATAGGAAGGGGTTGAATGAGAACTTATGAATTACAACAAGATTAAGCATGACTTGAGAGGTGATTAGAAGAGGAACTTTGATGGGTTTTTGAGCTTGAGAGAGAGGAGGAAGGAGAGGAGGGTGAGAAGACTAATGGATGATTTTAGAGAAGGTCTCAATGTGGAAAAGGAAAGGGTGTGTGTGTGTAAAGGTAGAGGGGGTGGTCTCCACCATAGTTGAAAAAACTGGCGTCCATCATTTTGGCCATATCTCCTAGACCGTAGATGCAAAAATTATAAAAAAAATATGGCCAAAATATCCAGCTCATCAGCTACAACTTTGATGAAGACAAATTTTCTTGGATCGGAGTGGAAGTATTTTTTATAAATTCAGCAAAATCATGTGTATGGTTTCTTCCTTTACCAAGTCTTCCACTTGGGTCCCATTTGTTTGAATCATCATATGGCTCCAAAGCCATGATGATATGATCCACTCATGACCCTTGAATCATGGGTGCATGGCTCCACAACCACATCATATCTTTTCTTTTCACATTTACATATTTTCCCTTCCCTTTACCACTAGGTTCTCCCTCTACCTTTCACCTCCGGTGAACTAGTCAAGAAAAAATCATTTTTTTTTAATTTTTCCAAGAGGTTGTTCTCACTCTTTCTTTTATTGTAAACCTCTAGAAGCAAGGAAAACCAACAAAATATGATAAACAAAAATTTGTGATAGGCTTGGATCACTGCTTACCTATATTGAATTCTTTCATGAGCCAGAGCAAGCAGAAGCCCCGTTGATGCCTTTCCTCAAGGGCAATAAGGGTTTATCATTAGGGAAAATTTGGACTCACAAAAGGGCCTTAAAAGGAGTTGGACTTCCTCTCTCATGTTCAAAACGGATGTGCGGTAATTTTTTTGCAAATCAACTCTAAACTTGGCAGAGATTTGACAGTTAGAATCTACTCTTCAAGCTCTTTCTATTGATATATAGCACGCCACGAGATTCCTCATATTTTGAAAGATTCTAAGTTCTCTTAGTATCTTTCAAAATATGAGGAATCTCGTGGCGTGCTATATATCAATAGAAAGAGATTGAAGAGTAGATTCTAACTGTCAAATCTTCGCCTTGATTTGCAAAAATTTTACCACACGCCCGTTTTGGACATGAGAGAGGAAGTCAAGCTCCTTATAAGGCCCCTTTGTGAGTCCAAATTTTCCCTAATGGCTATGATCTCAGTGGCCAACCTTCCGAAGAAGTCCTCTATGGGTTCTACTCCCGCTACATGTTCTTACCTTCTCATAATATGTTGGCATTTGAGGAAGCGTTCTACACAAGGATTTTTACTTGGCGAACGAAGATTTTTGGGCTAGTGATCCGCAACCTAACTTCAAGATTCGTTGGCTACTCCAAGCTTAAAAATAGAGTCACTATGTAGTTTTTGCAGGTTCCAGACAAAGAGAGAAAGATCAGATATGAAAAGGCTCTACATGCACTTAAAGACCGTCTCACTAGCCGTCAACCCAAAGATTATTTCAGCCCATAAAGCTGTGTCAGGGGATGATACAGGCGAGGAGGGGGGAATGTTAGCAGCAAGCTAACTCGGATACCATTTTTTGGAGCTCTCATTTTAAAAACACTTATTATTTTGATAAATCGAGAATATTGTTACTCCTATTTTCCAAATCAATCTTGTAATTGATAAGCCGGGGCTACAAGCTTCCAGATTGTATCAACCTGTCTTTACCCATCTTTAGTTAGAGCTCCCAGATTATTAATTTTAACCACCAAAAACATTGGCTAAGATATAAAAGCCAAGTTTTCTAAGTTATTTTCAAGTTTTGGATAATGAAATACACAGCGTGAGCTAACGGCGCTCACTTCTCCCCTTCTCGCGCTTCCTACTCCCTCTCCGGTTGTCACATTGCAGCCACTTATGTTGCTTGTATTGCAACCGCAGGTAAGAGCTCTACGCATTGATGTAAGCATTTCACGGTATTTCTTAGCTTTTGGCATCAGTGACCCACGCCCTAATTTCATCATAAGTAGGAATTTACACTTCAAAATCAAAAACTAAGTATAGGCAGGGTATTGGGGAATCATTGCTAAGCATTTAGATGCATTCTGGGCTGAAAACGACTAGGTCAAAGGTCCACTGCTGTTAATACTCGTGACTTTTTCACTTGACCTAAAGTGGGATTTAAGACCATTAGCATGTGTGCTTGGGTCTTATAAACTTGTCCTAGAAGTTTTGTTACATTTGTAAATCATTTGATGCTGTAACGGATGGTGATTTGTTTGCCAATGAGCGACTGGCTTTTGGTGATTTCAGTCACTTGAGTGTAGCTTGAGTAAGATGCAAGTTGTTTGTTGTTTTCCGAGAGATTGACAACCTTTTGTAGCCTCTATGCACTAGTCGAGTCAGCTTCGTCCCATGGATTGACAATTTAATCGTGGTTCTCGCTAAATCTGCAATAAGATAGGAGTGAGGCTCGATACCCCTCCCACAAACCTTTATTTGTTCATTTTATTCCATCTCTCATATATAACTCAACATTCATTTCAATAAGGATATTAGGCACTTTTGACACCATTATCCTAGGGAGTTACCAAATCGATAGTAACCTATTTTAGCCTATTTTAGGACGTAGAAAAATACTTTACCTATCTGATTTGATCAAAACCATTGAGCAACATATATGTAATGGAATTTGCCTATTCAATTTGAGAATAGCGTAATTTAATGAGCGTACTTTCAAGAAATGATTTTGTGAGCATAGCGGGTAGACATAATTGAAGATAGAAACATAATCATAGCAATTAGTTAACTTGGCATAGACAATACTTTTGCAAGAGAGAGAGTTTAGAGAACATGACAACAGTTGAGGACCGGATTTATGTGGAGCGGTCCCCCCTTTAAAAGGCATTTGTATTATGATTTCTCCCATAAAGAGAGACTTGTTACAATACAGTCTTTGTTTTCCTTGTGACCTAGGTGATGCCATGAAGATGGAAGGCTTCATGCATCACAAACATAACATAAACTTGAAGAAAGATTTAACTATCCCAAGCCTCAGTCCCAAGACCTCAAACACCTCCAAAGGTGGAGAGATCTAGCAGGGAATGAGGATAGGGAAGAGGAAGAAGATACATTTCGTAGGAGAAAGAATTAGTTCCTCACTTATCATACTCTTGTTGCTAGCATACATAATAGCATAGTAATGAAGAAGAAGAAGATGGCAAGCTTAAGGATTGAAGCATGGCTCTTGGTTTGATTTGCACTCCATAGCCAAGAGTGTTGGTGTAGGCTCTCAACCTCTACTTGCTTGGAGAAGGAGAGGGAGCTCTTGCACTTTGCATAGTACACAATGAGAGTGCTTGTGAGTGTGTGTGGGTGAGTATACCCCCTAAGCACCCCCCTAGCTTGCTTGGGTTGACCCCCCCTTGTAGCTCATGCTTGAAGCTCATTGGACCCCTCCAGGCCTAGCCAATCACAAGCAGAGCCTATTACAAGCAACAGGGATAGCCTTGGGACAAGTGTCCCCCTTTCCCATTTGAGAGAGAGGACTTGATAAATGCAAAAACAATTAAATAATTCAAGTAATTTATCATTGGACCCCTTTGAAGCCTAGCCAATAGGCTTCAAGCAACACATGAAGGTAACATGGGTAGGGACCTGACATGTGTCCTTACTGCCTCTTCAAGCTGGGGCTTCCCTTGTGAGTGTGAGTGTGATTGTGTGTTCTCTCTCTAATCCCTAGGAAAAGGGCTCGCCCCCCCTCTTGTAGGGATGCTTTTGACTTTAGGAGCTCAAGCACCTTAGTCATCAAGCATGACAAAGCACTTGGACTAGGGGGTATTCCCACAAGCATCTCAGGCAAGCATGTCAAGGCACCTAAAGCACCTTAATCAAGAGGCAAGTCAAGCACCTCAAGCACCTTAATCAAGCACCTCAAGCATGACAAGCACCTCAAGCACGACAAGCACCTCAAGCACGACAATCATCTGAAGCTTGGACCGGGTTCCCACCTCAAGCTCAACACTAGATTACCTAAGGTCAAAGGACTTTTACACACATTATTGGAGGTCTTCAATAAAGCTAACCCTAAGGTCTTATACTCCATTGGTTAGCCTTGCTCTTGATAGACCATCTCCCATTTGGGCCCCTTTACTATTGGCCCCGTGTTGAGATAGATCTATAAGCACATATCTATATCTTAACACTTGTTCCCGTTTATTCTCCCACATTGAGTGATCAATTTAATATGAGAAAATCATTTGGGTTGGTTAGATATTAGATTTTATGACATTACTTCTCTCTTGAAATCATAGTCGTCCTCGACTATGAGGTAGAAGAGATAAAGGCTTAGTCATTAGTCAATCGTACTTAGCGGGTAGAGGATCCCTTTTTTACCCTACGACATCTTTCGGAGATGGATGACTAATCCATTTGGTGCTTGGGAGACATAGCTGCCGCAAGCATGTCTGATCTTTAGTCCATTTCATTCTCCCAAAGTAGAGTGACAAATTCTACTTGGTGTTTGAGAGACGTCGTCATCACAAACATGATTCTAAGCATGCATACTAATTAAATTTGTGCACAATTAAAAAGAGGATTAGTCTTATAAGACAAAAACATGAGTCATTTAAAAGAGAGTTGTGCATTTGCTTACTCTAATGTAGCATTGTAAGCATTGACAAGGTTCATACTATCCTTAAGTTGTACTCCTTGCATCCATTTAGCATCTTCAAAAGGATAATTTTTGAACTTAATAAGATACTGTCGGATTATCTTACCAGGTCGTAGTACCTTGTCTTCATGCCGAAGGACAGCTTTGGGTTGTAGCACCTCTTCTTGGTCTTCAACTTCGGGAGGGTCTTCAATAATTGGTTCAGTTGGTGGCTCTCCTTTGTAGGGCTTAAGTAGGCTTACATGAAAGGCATTGTGTATAAGCCAATGGTTGGGAAATTTGAGTTGATAAGCCATCTCATTAATGGGCTTCAAGATTTGGAAAGGACCATAGTATCTTTTTGCTAGTTTAGCATAATACTTTTGATGGCCCGTAGGATTTTTGCCCGTCGTTTGCCTTAATCGAGCCTTAGGAAACTTGAGTAAGACCCAATCATTTTCTTTGAACATTAAGGCTCTTCTGTGCTTATCAGCAGTAGCTTTTTGCCTTTGTTGAGAGATGGCTATAGCCTCCCTAATCTTTTGAAAAGATTCTTGTAGGTCACGGCTATACTCATCGGCGGCGAAGATCTTCCCATGTACTTTGAGTAGCAAGGGACTTTTAGGTCTTCCCTCTATGATCTCGAAAGGTGCTTTCCCCGTAGAAGTATGTACAGTATTATTGTAGGCATACTCTACTAGAGGTAAATACTTTTCCCATTGTGAGCGTTGATCTACTTCGGTAACATAAGTCTTGAGTAGATCGAGTATCGTAAGATTGACTATCTCACTTTGGCCATCCGTTTGTGGGTGATAGGCCGAAGAGAAATTCAATCTTGTTCCTAGATTTTCAAAGAGACCTTTCCAGAAATTACTGGTCATTCTAGGATCTCTATCTGACACGATGGATTTGGGTAATCCATGGTGTTTGAAAATCTGAGATATGAAGAGAGTTGCCATTTGATGTGCCTTGATAGTCTTTTTGACAGGAATAAAATGTGCTTGCTTGCTAAACCTGTTTGTTTTTACCTTTGTAAACTCCCTTCTCCTTGGACCGATTGTTGTTGTTGTTGTTGTTGTTGTTGGAAGTGCCTTGGGAATTATTTTGAGCATTGGATTTCCTCTTTGCATCATTTTTATCTTTGTTTTCCATGGGCTTGACATTACGTCTAGCCCCTTAATGGAAATTCATGCGTGAAGCAACCATGGTGTGGTGGATTACTTCAGTAATAGTACCGGGCCGTTGAGAGTTGATGTATTCGGCCATCTCTTCAGGTAATCCCGCACAGAATTGTTGTCTTTGCTCGGCAAAGTCTATCTTTTGAAAGACAGTAGCTTTGAGATGTAAATCCCAAAACTTGTCTACATACTTGTTGATAGACTCATGAGAGAGAAGCTTTAAGCCGCGCCATTCGGTAAGAACTTTATCTTTAGTATCACTTGGAAGAAATTGCTTCATGATGGAAACTCGTAGAGTTTTCCATGTCTTTGGGGCTTCTCCATTGCCACGAAGGCTAGCCCACCATTGACGAGCTGATTTTTGGAAGTGCATAGCTACATGGCGTAGCTTGGAGGACTCTGTGAAGCCCTCATCCCCAAAGGCCGCATCAAATTGCTGGATGAAGGCCAACACTTTGTCGGTAGCACCAAAGGTGCCATCGTAGGTGAGAAAAGAGATACTCTTTTCTCCCTCCTTGAACTTCTTTAGCTTTTGTGACCTTCGCCATGCAGGAAATGATTTACGATGTCCTCCCCTCTTGTATTCTCTAGGAGAATAGCCATAACTTTCATCGGAAGAGGAGGAAGGTGAAGAAGAAGGAGAAGAGGGTGACCTCTTCCTAGACCTTTTCTTCCTTTGTTTCCTCTCTTGCCTTTCAGAGTGATGAGGAGAAGGACTATAGGTTGCTCTTTTCCTCTTGGGAGGAGTAGGCAATCGTCTAGACCGCCGTCTTTGTGGAGCCACATCTTCAGAAGAACTTAGACTGTCATTGCTTTCTTTCTCTTTGGATTCCTCCTCTCGAATGGGAGAGAGTCTTCTTTTGGGGGTCTCTTCAAGAGGCCTCCTAAGCTCTCTCTCCTTTGGGAGAGGAAGGGAAATTCCATAAGCACGAAGTTGTTGAGTAACTTTGGCCTGCAAAACAGGGTTGCCCATAGCTTGTTGCAGCGTAGTGACGAGATAATTCACAAACATGGGAGCATCATCATTAGCACCTTCATGTGCAAAATCAAAGCTATCAATGTTCATTCTACTCTCTTGATTATTGTCAGCCATGTAAACAAAATTTATGTTTATACTTAGTGTATGCTTTGGCAATACAAAACCTTAGTTGCCACTCCTCTTAGCCTTTGAAAATCGACTCTTAAGTATCTACACCCACAGCTCAAAGTGGTTAATTATAGAGAGTAGAGGAGTAGGTCTAACATAGAGGAATTGCCAAGGGCTAGCTCCTTTCGGACTTCTTATGGCTCAATAATGGTAAAGCCGTAGGCAAGTCTAAAAAGACTCCATTATTAAGTCCAAAGCTCCCGAGGTGTGCACCATCCCCCACATAGTGGGCTTAACAAAACCGATATTAGATCCCAGTTCCACTTACTCTATTATAATTAACAACATCAACCATTTATAGGCTACTTAAGGACCTCTCTTCTTAAGCAAGAAAAGAGAAACCAAATGCTCTGATACCAATGTAATGGAATTTCCCTATTCAATTTGAGAATAGCGGAATTTAATGAGAGTACTTTCAAGAAATGATTTTGTGAGCATAGCGGGTAGACATAATTGAAGATAGCAACATAATCATAGCAATTAGTTAACTTGGCATAGACAATACTTTTGCAAGACAGAGAGTTTAGAGAACATGACAACAGTTGAGGACCGGATTTATGTGGAGCCGGTCCCCCCTCCAAAAGGCATTTGTATTATGATTTCTCCCATAAAGAGAGACTTGTTACAATACAGTCTTTGTGTTCCTTGTGACCTAGGTGATGCCATGAAGATGGAAGGCTTCATGCATCACAAACATAACATAAACTTGAAGAAAGCTTTAACTATCCCAAGCCTCAGTCCCAAGACCTCAAACACCTTCGAAGGTGGAGAGAGCTAGCAGGGAATGAGGATAGGGAAGAGGAAGAAGATACATTTCGTAGGAGAAAGAATTAGTTCCTCACTTATCATACTCTTGTTGCTAGCATACATAATAGCATAGTAATGAAGAAGAAGAAGATGGCAAGATTAAGCATCGTAGCATGGCTCTTGGTTGGATTTGCACTCCATAGCCAAGAGTGTTGGTGTAGGCTCTCAACCTCTACTTGTTTGGAGAAGGAGAGGGAGCTCTTGCACTTTGCATAGTACACAATGAGAGTGCTTGTGAGTGTGTGTGGGTGAGTATACCCCCTAAGCACCCCCCTAGCTTTCTTGGGTCGACCCCCCCTTGTAGCTCATGCTTGAAGCTCATTGGACCCCTCCAGGCCTAGCCAATCACAAGCAGAGCCTATTACAAGCAACAGGGATAGCCTTGGGACAAGTGTCCCCCTTTCCCCTTTGAGAGAGAGGACTTGATAAATGCAAAAACAATTAGATAATTCAAGTAATTTATCATTGGACCCCTTTGAAGCCTAGCCAATAGGCTTCAAGTAACACATGAAGGTAACATGGGTAGGGACCTGACATGTGTCCTTGCTGCCTCTTCAAGCTGGGGCTTCCCTTGTGAGTGTGAGTGTGAGTGTGAGTATGTGTTCTCTCTCTAATCCCTAGGAAAAGGGCTCACCCCCCCTCTTGTAGGGATGCTTTTGACTTTAGGAGCTCAAGCACCTTAGTCATCAAGCATGACAAAGCACTTGGACTAGGGGGTATTCCCACAAGCATCTCAAGCAAGCATGTCAAGGCACCTAAAGCACCTTAATCAAGGGGCAAGTCAAGCACCTCAAGCATGGAGTAAGTCAAGCACCTCAAGCACCTTAATCAAGCACCTCAATCATGACAAGCACCTCAAGCACGACAAGCATCTCGAGCTTGGACCGGGTTCCCACCTCAAGCTCTTACCTAAGGTCAAAGGAATTTTACACACATTATTGGAGGTCTTCAATGAAGCTAACCCTAAGGTCTTATGCTCCATTGGTTAGCCTTGCTCTTGATAGACCATCTCCCATTTGGGCCCCTTTACTATTGGCCCCGTGTTGAGATAGATCTATAAGCACATATCTATATCTTAACACTTGTTCCCATTTATTCTCCCACATTAAGTGATCAATTTAATATGAGAAAATCATTTGGTTTGGTTAGATATTAGATTTTATGACAATATATTTTTCTTAAATCATATGGATTAAAAAGAGTGCATAGAGAACATGGTTTGGTAAGTAAAACCTTAGAAATTCTTTCATAAAATCTTAGTACATGTGATATCAACAAGCATTTCTTAAAATCTTAGTACATGTAATATCAACAAGCTTTGTATTTTTCCATGTGATGTAGCAGTAGCCCAAGCCTTGGATGAATAAAAATTTTGAAGCTATGTTGCACAAATATACAGTAGAAATGTACTATCATTAAACATGTGCCCTTGGGGGTTGAACAAGCTCCTCTTTACATACAACAAAATCAAAATAAATACAATAATATTTTACTAAATGTAGAGTGTATATAAAGGTCATGAGTGGGGCCTACAACACTCTAGAGGATAACTATACATTTAAAAATACATTGTACATATGCTATCTTAGCTCAAAAAAAAAAAAAACCTCCTAGTGTATACCCTACACATGTAATGCATTGTAAAAAACAACATTGTAATAACAACAAAATTCTCCTAAGGTACTAGAGGCATAAAAAAAAGGTACACCTATATATAGGAGCACTATTTGGTGGGTCCACTGTATATTCATGTTAATCTACCAAGTGAATTTGATAGAAAGCACTACAAGAGGTTGTGTGCTCTTGTGACGCTGTTAGCGACGGAAATACACTGGGTTTTTAGAACCCCCGGCGTCGCTAAAACCGTCGCTAATAGCGTCGCTACGAGAGCGTCGCTATAAGCGTCACTATATAGAGACGGTTATAGCGACGTTTACACAGAAGTCTATAGCGACGTTTATAGCGACGCTCCAGAGCCATAAATAGCGACGGTTATAGCGACGCCTGAGAGAAAATTTTTTGGTGACAAGGCATTGAATGCCATGCCACCCATCAACCATATTGTACTTGATTCACTTTCTAAAAAAAGTGCAAGGGTAGATAATAGACCCAAAATAGTCACCCACAAGACGCATTGTTTGCAAAATTGACAAGCGTAAAATTGACAATTGTACACATCATAGGCAAAATGAATTGATTGGCAAATGTAATAATGACAATTGTACAACATCATAGGCATAAAGAATTGATTGGCAAAATGAACTGCGGTGACAAATGTAATAATATACATGGTTCAAAAAGACGTATAAAATCCGTCTCATGATACATAAGCTATGAGAAACCCTAAACTAATGCTATCTAGCT
The DNA here is from genome assembly GCF_014529385.1 of Adiantum capillus-veneris. Classification (NCBI taxonomy): domain Eukaryota; kingdom Viridiplantae; phylum Streptophyta; class Polypodiopsida; order Polypodiales; family Pteridaceae; genus Adiantum; species Adiantum capillus-veneris. The sequence continues at coordinate 105,166,116 of NC_140953.1, forward strand.
ACGGCTAAACTGACATCGTCTAGTCAGACGTCTCATCGCGTCCAAGCGGCGTATCTGTCGGATTCTGCAAAAAAAGACAATAAGACAGCTTTCAGTAAGTATAAACATATAACGACATTTGTAAAACAATACAAAAAATAGAAAAGAGTAAACCCTAATACTAACCATGCCGCCGCGAGAACTGAGAATGTCCATCAGGGCGTTTAAGCCCTTCCTGCCTGCGTACTCGCGCTCGTACGGTGTGGGATCACGTCCTGTCATCGACCACTGTCAAAACATACAAAGATTTCATTATATTAGAATTAAAAAACTCATAAACCCTAAACTATAGAACATAAAGAGCAATGCGAAAACACTTACAAAATCCGCCTCAAATGATGCCCATCCACCGCTCCCCAAGTGGTGCGAGCTCCCTGCCTCTACTCACGCTCTGGTTGCATCCTTTTGTTGCTTCCACTTGTCGGGATTCTCGCGCGCTGCTTTCTTCGCATTCTTCCAATCTTCTTTGGCCAGCCAATCTGGCCTGTTCCACCCATGCTTGATTGCTTTTTGCACTTCGGAACGCTTGTGTTTGCAGTATTCGCGCATTCGAATCTTCATCAGGTCTTCATTGAAGCGCTGATCCCGTGTTGGAACGGGAAACTCATCATGAAGTATGCTGATGACTCTATTTTATAAATCACTTGGTACTTCACTCCATTTGTTTAGTATGTAGTGTCTAAATAGGTGAGAGCAAAGACCACGCATGCGCGAGATCACCTTCTTGCCGTCATCATCCATGATGATGCCACCGCTGAAGTCGACGGAGTAAGGCAAGACCTTTGGCCGGTGACGCATGAACCTGGGTGTCCCGGCAGGGGTCTCTAGCGACGTGTCGATGGGGGTACGGACGTCAGGTGTCTCCACCGGCGTCTGGGCCCCGAAGCGAGGAGTGTCGAGTGGGGTGGCTCCTGGCGGAGTAGGTAGAGGTGTGTAGCTGCTAGGAACAGTCAGCCGCGCAAAACCTGGCGTAGATGGCGATGCTGTGGCTGGTGTGGGGGCGGGCAAAGAAGGGGAGGGTAAAGAGCCTCGTCGAACACGAGGCGGTGTGGAGGCATCAGCGGCGGAATCCCCACAACAACAGCCACCGCCACCACTAGAGCGCCGGTGTCTAGACGAGTGTGAAGATCTTCTTGTCGACGCCGAAGCTTCGAAGCGCGCCGAATGCTCCGAAAGAGAGGGAGATGCGGATGGAGTAGGAACGCGCGATGATGCGCCAGAGCGATGATGCTCCACGTACCACTGTCTCTGCTGCGGTGACAAAGAAGAAAGAAACTCCTCATCATCCATACCTGCATTAAACACACGAATATTTAAACTTAATATTGAATGAATAGAGTAGACAATGACGCAAAGACCATTAAATACAATGACGTAATGACGCATATAAATACAATGATGCAATGAATTGAGTGATAGAAGAGGCAAGTCGAAAACTCAGAATTTTCAATCAAAAGATGTGAGCGCGAGTAGAAAAGAGCGTTATACACCATGGAAGGTACTTAGAGAGCCAGAGCTTTTACAACACGGAGCAAAATTGTTCAAATACAATATTTGTGGCTTTAAGAGATCTCTCTCTCATCCTCGCATAACTCAGCATAACTTCCTATATCTATATAGAGCTCTCCGTTTAAACACATATCCTCTGTTTCATTTTGTAGCTCCTCTGCATGCACCCCATATAGAGTAGTAGCATCTTGATGCTCGTCTGTCACCACCGCAGCGGCTTCTGATTGAGCATCTTCTCTGATCTCCTCCATTGATGCCGTTGTGATTGGCACATGGTAGCCTTCATACGTTCTTGCACTACGAGGGGCTACCTCTATGACGTACCACCAGTTTGATGTAGACTTTGTAGGATGAAATATTACCTGCCAAAGCCACATAACTTACATGAGAGCTTTCAAGCACATAACTTGTAAAAGGGGGATATTAACTATTTACATACTTACTTGTTCACAATGCTCGGGTAGTACGAAAGTGTCTCTTAGGTCACTCCATTTCTTAGTAGAATCCACCTCAAGAAAACCAGACTCTCCTCTACGCACAGTAGCGTTGCGACCCTCCTTGATTATCTTGAACCATTGCACGTCGAACAAGTCGACAAAAAATCCTCTGTAATCGATCCTCAAAATCTCTTGTAGCGTGCCGAAGTAAGTGAGTTCCGCCACCACAGGATCTGCATCAGAGGAACGTCGTCGACTAGACTGTTCAAATTTTGCCATGATTCCACAATCTTGAGTAAAACGCTTTTTGTCGATCCGTTCCACCCTAAAATGTCGACCTTTACACCATGCTGCTGTGTATGACTTATACTACAACGAACAAAGATTATGAGTGGCCGTTCAAACGTTTAGAAATAAAGTCACTAGCTAGTGGTACATTGCAAACTTACCTTGGTCGCGCAACCCCGAGAGTACTCCCACTCTTCCTCAGTCACTTCGTCACCGCATTGTTGTGAGCTTTTCAATTGGTTGTGCAACCATCTTAAGCTTATGAATGTTGGTAGGCTCTCCAGAACCGTCGGATAGTGCATCGGTGGTCGTCTTCCCCGTCTCCACTCGATTCGTGCCCTTTGTCGCTCTTGCTTTGCATCCTCATATTGTGAAATCCACTTTTGCATCACTGGATTATGAAGCATGCAAAATCGGTTGATTTTAGCCTCTAGATCTTCCGTCATCTTCTTCTCAACACCGAGATTGCACATGACAATCCCAGATATGCGCTCATCATCTATGGTTCGCCATAGCGTGTCCCGGGCTTTATCAAATCCGTCTAGCCACTCTCCAATGTACACTAGGGACTCTGATACCAACCAACCTTCTGCCATGCTACCCTCTGGACGTGCCTTTTGACGCACATATCCTTTAAGCGTTTTCATGAAACGTTCTAAGAAGAACAACCATCTGGAATGAACTGTGCCAGTTATTTCCACCTCATCAACTATGTGAACAAGAAGATGCAACTGAATGGTTAGCATGGTAGTAGGAAAATGTTTCTCAAACATGCACACAAGCTCCGTAGCATTTAGTTTGGCGAATGGTATGGAGTCTACGTTGATCTCCTTTTGTGAGATCCATTGCACCAGCTTTTCAAGTTTGTAGATTGTGTTACGGATGTCGAGAGACAAACATCCCTCAATGGCAACCGGTAAAATAAACTGTAAAGTATGTGCAGCAATGATATTAAAGTCCACATTTTATGCAATGATATTAAAGTCCACTATGAACGTACCTGACACATTTTATGCCAATCGTGTGACTTCGAACCGGTAAGCTTTCCTTCTTTAGTAAAACACGTTCGGAGCGAGTGCATTACGCCAGTGGGGGTCCGCAAAGATCGAATGGTCTCTTTTACTTTGCGTTCTTGGGCTCCTGTGAAAATCCATGGTGCTTTAGGGAGTTTTATGGATCCATCACACGCTGTTTGCGGCCAATATTGCTCCATACGATCCACATTCCTAAGGTCAACTCTAGCTCCCAAAGTATCTTTCTTGCCGGTCAGATGGTCCCATAGTAGATTACCCACATTCTTGAATATGTTCATTGGATCGAGCAAGTGATTGATCATGAGTCGGGGCCAGTATGGTAACTCGTACCATAGAGATAGTCTCTTCATCCCTGGAGGCAATCCGTCATCGCACATCTCCTTCTGCTCTAACCATGCTTGTGCAGACATCCTTGGTGGCTCTCTTCCCAAAAAGCCGTCGCGTAACACATGATTCTCTGGAATATACGCTTGATGACCTTCGTAGATTTGCTTCTTCAGTGAGGGTGCCCTACGTGCATTCAGTCTAGGTCCACATGTGACACATGCTCTGTATCCGCTTGTTTGAAGCCCTGCATGTATACACATGATAATAGATCAACTATGGGAAAAAACAAGATTTACAGTGTCTGAGTGAGGAGTGTCAATAGATCACCTGAGCATTCTGTTAGCCCGGGATAGTCATGCATGGTCCACATTAGAATGCCTCTGATCAAAGCATTCCGTCATCTTGTGTGTCGGCTCATATCCACCAGCTCTATGCCAATCCACAATTGTTGTAGCTCTTCCAATAGTGGATGAAGATACACATCCATATTCTCCACTTTATATCGCCCTGGCACAATCAAGCTTAGCCCTAGGTGCCCCTTCTTCGTAGTCAACCACGGGGGAATGTTGTAGTTGACGATGACAACGGGCCATACACTGTAAGATGTTGATCTTTGACCAAATGGATTTACGCCATCCATAGCCAGGCCTAAGCGCAAATTTTGAGCTTCCCTGGCAAAATCCGACCATGTTCCATCTATATGTTTCCAGGCTGCGCAATCTGCAGGAATTCGTAGCACACCATCCGAAGATTTATTCTCCTCGTGCCATGATGCTAGGGCAGCCATGGACTTACATTCGAAGAAATTGTTGATGCGAGGAAGCAGAGGAAAATGTCGCAAAACCTTTTGTGGAATTTTTGTCCCGTGGAGATCTACTCGATATCTTTCGGAATCACATTTCGGACACTTCTCCATGTCTATGTATTCCCCTCTCAAAAGAATGCAGTCATTAGGACAAGCGTGGATAGAATTGTAATCCATCCCCAAGTTTTGCAAAATCTTTCTTGCTTCATCTCGGGAATCTGGCATCACATTGTCATCTGGTAGTATGTGCTCTTTAAGCAATCTACACAACATAAAAATACGATACAGTCGTGTAGAAATCTATCAGATCATTATACATTTAGAGTTTTATTAAAGTAAACTAATTGTAATGCTACTGTCACTCCATCCAAACTTTGCCTGCATGTTGAGAAGAACCAGGAGTGCTTTCAATCTAGACATACGTGCTGCATTATACAATGGCGTATCGGCTTCACTTTTCATATCATCATAGATAAGCCTTTCTGAATCCATGATCGTCTCGATCATTTCATCAATCTCGGGCTCAAACATTGCCTCGTTGGGAATGTGCTCTGCATGATCATCCCCCGAGTTGTCAGAGGCTACATCTTGTGCCCTCACATATGCTGCTTGACCAAAGCGCCTGCGAACACGTCTATTGGGTTGCAAGATTGCTGCTTGTTGGCCAGCGTCAGAGTCCGACGAGTTATAATTGGCAACAACTCGATCTATAATAGATGGATCGAACTCGCCAAATTCGCGAACGTGCTGCAAAGAAACACGTCTTGTCCATCGCACAGCATGTTTGCATTGATTACGAGGACATAAGACCCTCGTTGAGAGATAGGTGTTTCGGTTGGACGGTCCCACATCCTCGTCACTACTCATAATGAGGATAAAAATCTTATAACCTGGACAACAAATTGAATATTCTTCCACCATTCTTCGTCTTATCTCTCTCTCTCTCTCTCTCTCTCTCTCTCTCTCTCTCTCTCTCTCTACCTCACATTCTCTAGTCATGTCCAATCCCCGCACACCTCGGTCTAGAGGTGCACGGAGATCAGAACCACCGGGTTATAATCTCGTCTTTATTGGTCAATACCTATATTTGTGGGTACAAGAAATCTACAGACCCACGTCTACATGATACTGCATGTAGTGGACAAAACCCCTCTGCCTCTTCTCTAGCTGTAGCTTTTCACAGTAGATCTTTTCACTGTTCGTCTAACTCTAAACCCTAAACCATAAGTAATTCTTGCGTGGACTCGATCTAACGTAAATAAGCGTAAATCTAAATAAACGTAAATCTAACTAAAAATAAACCTAAATCTAATTTAACGTAAGTCTACATCTAACCTAATCTTTAACGTCTTTTGGGATAGTTTCCTACGACGTTAAAACTCTCTTCTTCTTGTGTGTGTGTGTGTGTGTGTGTGTGTGTGTCTGTGTGTGTGCGTAAACCTAAATAAACCTAAGTCTAATCTAATATAACATAAATCTAAATCTAACGTAAATTATGTTATATTAAAAACAAAGAACTAAACTAACAGGGATTATAAGAACCTTAAAACTGATTTAACACATAATTTTTCACATAACTCGGCAAGAGTTGGCATTCTCATCACTAAAGATGTGAGAGTTAACTTCCGGCGGTGACGCTGCCTCATCTCCATCCACATCTGACGACAGCAATTGGCCCTTTGGACCGTTCTTGCTCTTGTTACTAACTTTGAAGTTGCTGTTTATTGACTAGAGGTTGTCTAGATGGTCATTGTCGGGGATGTAGTGACTCTTGCCGCCCTGAAGATCCACCTTCTTCCCTATCTTCTGAAGACATTTCACCAGTACTTTTGGATCGACGGATCCCACCATGAGTGAAGGCAGCAATACCCTATATTCTATTGAGGGCTTTCTTCACCCGCTTCATGCAGGCATCGCAGTCTATGGAGACCTAAATCTAATCTAATATAACGTAAATCTAAATCTAGCATAAATAAACGTAAATCTAACTAAAAATAAACCTAAATCTAATCTAATTTAACTTAAATAAACCTAAATCTAATTTAATGTAAGTCTACATCTAACCTAATCTTTAACGTCTTTTAGGATAGTTTCCTACGACGTTATAACTCTCTTCTTCTTGTGTGTGTGCGCGTGTGTGGATGTGTGTGCCAATAAAAAGAGATAAATGGTATAACCTTTCTATCACCCATGCCAAGTATGATAGATTGGTTATGCCATTTCCCTCTTGAATAATAGGTCTTGACTTCAACTCCTCGTCGGCTAGATCTTTAGGTCTTTTAATTTTAATTAGTTTCCTACAACGTTAAATTAGTTTCTCTCTCTTTCTCTCTCAATGTGTGTGCGTTTTTTTGTTTATGCATGTTTTCTCTCTCTTTTCCTCTCTCAATGTGTGCGTTTTTTGTTTATGCATGTTCTCTCTCTCTTTTCCCCTCTCAATGTGTGCGTTTTTTGTTTATGCATGCTCTCTCTCTCTTTTCCTCTCTCAATGTGTGTGTGCATTCTTTGTTTATGTATGTGTGTGTGTGTTTTTGTTTATGTTTGTACTCTCTCTCTCTCTCTCTCTCTCTCTCTCTCTCTCTCTCAAAAACACTATGTGTGTGTGTGTGTGTGTGTGAGAGAGAGAGAGAGAGAGGGAGAGAGAAAGAGGGGAAGGGAACATGAGAGTGAGGACAGGGAAGGAGCATACCTGGCTCTCCTTCCTCTCCTCGTGTGTGTGTGTGTGTGTGTGTGGAGAAGAAAGAGAGAGAGAGAGAGAGGGAAAGGGAGAGCGTTACCTGCTCCTTGCTTGAGGGCGCCGAAAAACTTAGATCTGAGATCTGAGTTTTTGGGCGCTCTCTGTTATTTTTTTTAGCCTAGCCGACGTCGCTATGAGCGTCGCAAACTTAGCAGTAAATTTGCGACGCTCATAGCGACGGCGGGAATTTTTTTTTGAGCGTCGCTGTGTGAGCGTCGCTAATATGAATAGCCTCTTGTAGTGAAGGGTTTTCTATTTTTCAAATTTCAAACAATTTAGAGAAGATACTATAGAAACTTGGTGTTAATATAATGGATCCCTCAAGAGTGTGACACATGTTATGATGCAATATAGAACTCATACCTCTTATCACATTGTTTACAAAAGGGTAATTGGGCATACTTGAAATGCACATATTGGGTAAGCATAAGAATAGCCTTTTTATAGACAAGTGTTAAAAAATTTGGTCAAAACGGTCCTAAAGCCATTTAAACAAGTACAAATCAAGTGGTCTTAGAAAAATAACTGTTTTTACATTGTAGGAGCACTTCCAAGAAACCTCAAATATATATTGCATAACTGTTGTTGAACAAGAAAAAATAGTAAAGACTTGGGTCAAAATGTTTTGAGTCTATGAGTCAAGATGTAATATTGAAGACTTTGATTACAATAAAAGTATGCTAGCTAGGAGCCTCTACATTCGTGTTCATTCACGATGTCATTGGCTACTCATTTAGGGGTGTGTCCAAACCTACCATGGTTGTGTAGTTACTTTGCTATTGTGCAGCTTAATCAGATTCATTTGTCTATGAGTTGTGTATCACCAACTCCATACTCAACTCCTTCTCACTATCTTGGCTTCCAACCCTATTATCCAACTTCAAATCCTTCCACTCGCAAGTAGAAAAACCTTTCCTGAAGGTTTCCAAAGTCAAAGCAATAGGATTGTCCTAACTTTGGTCAAATCATTATCTAACATGCTAGGCTTAAAATTGTAAGAGAAGAGCTCACACACCGAGATGGGCTATCATTATCACGCATATCAACCTTAAAATTGTAGGAGAAGAGCTCACGCACGCAAATTGACCAGCATTATCTAGTATATCAACCATAAAACTATAGGGAAAGAGCTCGCAGCTCGTTCGCGTGCGCGTGGACGCTGCAACTCTCAAAGACATAATGAGTAAAAACAATATTGTTGCTTTGGGGCTTACTACAAGAGGACAGAGTTAGTGAAACTTTTTTTTTTCAAAATTGCATGGACAAAGTGGGAGCTCTCAAAGACATAACGAGTTAAAACAATATTGTTGTTGTGGGGCTTACTACAAGAGGACATAATTAGTGAAACTGTTTTTTTTATAAAAATTATGGGGCTCATCACAATGGAAATAGATATAAATAGTGCGAAGTCAAAATGATTTTGATGTCTTCTAGAGGTAACATCCGTCAACGTGCACGCAGAGAGACTGTGGGCTCTTGAAGACATCAACAAGCAGGTTAAATTAGCCAAACATGTATCTTGCTAGCACGATATGCAGCACACACAGGGCAACCGTCCTTAATTTTGGCTTAAGAAAAATATCTAGGAAAAAGATTCTTTTTGCTGATAAAAAGAACAGCCTATGAGAGCACGTCAGTTTACAAGCGGGCTTAGAATTGTAAGAAAAATGACTCTGCTAAGCAATAGAAAAGCCCATAATGTCAGCTCGGTGATCGTCTGCGCGCGCATGGACGGTCAGCAAGCTCCCCCAGTCACCACTAATTTCCTCACCTTCTTGGAGTAGGACCAGGATTCAATATCGGGGATTTGGTGAGAGAGAGAGAGAGAGAGAGAGAGAGAGAGAGAGAGAGAGAGAGAGAGAGAGAGAGAGAGAGAGAGAGACGCGCACAAGATGACTTGAAGGGGATGGTGATACAGGGTTTTCTTGGTTTCCTTTTCAACAAGCGATGGTGATGGCAAGCTTGCCATTGATGCAAGCACTCTTTTTTTAGTGTCTCCATGAATTTGCTCATGTTTGAGCCTAGGATACAAATGTCTACAAACATCTGTCGTTCTCTTTTCTTCTAGCTCGGGTCTATAAACTCGCATGTCTTTTATTGTTGTGCATAAAGAACAATGGTTTGACATTTACCTCTGATAATTAACAAATTCTTTTGTTTTCAAAAAATGGTTTGCAGTATGACGCAATAGTGATAGAGATAATTGTAGCTCTCTCTCTCTCTCTCTCTCTCTCTCTCTCTCTCTCTCTCTCTCTCTCTCTCTCTCTCTCTCTCTCTCTCTCTCTCTCTTGACTAGGCTCCCCCTCTATTTTTTGGCCGTGCCTCTCCTACGAGTTTCTCTAGGTCTCTCATCACGTTGTGGCGCACATACAGTGGCACATGCACACAGTCGCGTAGAGCAGTAAACAAGATAGCGGGGATCAAAATGCATAAAGACAATGACACATGGAGAGCTTTGATGGTGAGCTGTGTTTTAGATATGCAGGATAGTCACGGACCGTATGTAGAGAGAGAATGAGAGAGTGGGGAGGAGAGAGAGAGAGAGAGAGAGAGAGAGAGAGAGAGAGAGAGAGAGAGATATTCTTTGTCCTCCCTCCTATGGAAGCCTAAAGGGCAAGGAAATGAGAGTTGCGCTATCTGAAGGCTGGGGCTTCATTAAGAGAAAAAATATACGCTCTTCTAGGACTCATTAAGAGCACTTTAGCGCATGCAACAATATCATCATCAACTATGCATTGAAATCAATGAGAGAGAGAGGGAGCATCGTTTTGCCGTAGGAAACTATATCAAGAGACCTTAAAGGTCTATCCAACGAGGAGAGTTGAACTCAACACCTGATTCAAGAGGGAAATGGCATAGCCAATCTACCACACTTGGGTGATAGAAAGATTATACCATTTTCCTCTTTTTATTATCACACACACACACACACGTGCGACCTTAAAGATCTATCAAACAAGGAGAGTTGAACTCAAGACCTGTTATTCCAGTGGGAAATGGCATAGTCAATGTATGACACTTGGGTGATAGAAAGGCTATACCACTTGAGAGAGAGAGAGAGAGAGAGAGAGAGAGAGAGAGAGAGAGAAGTTCGAAGGACAATGTTGCCATTAAAAGACACGATGTCATTGTCGATCTTGATAGCAATACCTTGCCATGCAGGCTAGCATACAAAACATATATAATCTAGGTCAGATGGTAGCATAATCCAAAGAAGCACATGAATATGAGCGCAAAATCCTTACATAAAGAGAGAGAGAGAGAGAGAGAGAGAGAGAGAGAGAGAGGGCATGTGTGCTCACAACCTCACCAACGTGTCCAAGACCGGTTGTTTCCCTCTTCACTACCGATGCTTCTCCGGCAAGCTTCCCTTGCCTCTACTCTATTTCTTTCTCTACCATCATCATTGTCCTATCGTCACGTGGATCTATGTGCGTGTGTGCGTGCAATGTACGCACATGTGCACACACATGTGCGTACATGTGCACTTTACTAATTAGTAAAGTGCACACACATGTGCACTTTACTAATTGCAAGGAATCCTAAAACTATGATCATAACAATATTGTATATAACCTTCATACGTGTGTGTGTGTGTGTGTGTGTGTGAGAGAGAGAGAGAGGGGGGGAGCTAGAGAAATACAAATTGCAGTAGCATAGGTTTCTATGAAAAAACACACTCGAGAGTGCTAGTGTTAATTTTTGTTAAGATAATCAATACCTAGCCAAGGTCCAAGGGGGGTTGGCCTAGCAGTAAAAGAGAGGGGCTTGAAGCATGCCTGCTATGCTTCAAATAGTGTACATAGGGTCGTCGATGTGTACTACGTAGTAAAATAGAGTGTATTTAATCATGCTTGCTATGGTTCAACTTGTGTGACATGGGGGTGTGGGTGTATGGGAGGTGTGGGTGTATGGGAGGTGTGTGGGTGGAATCCCAAAAAATCTAGTCGATGTGAAGCATCAGATTGCCAAAAAACACATAATTAATACCATTTTGCAACCTTTGTGATATCATTGAATGCCACTTAAATATAGCTAAGTAAGATGGAAGGTGAAGTCACTTCCTATAGTATTGTATGACTCTATGAGTAGTCTTATAAATAAGTAGGGTTCTTCTTAAGAACTACTAGTAGAGGGTTTATTTAAAATTTATAAATTAATGTTTAGAGAATGTGTATAATGTTAACAAACTAATGTTTTGAGGATTTGCTTAACGTAACGATTCCTATTACCCTCCTTAGCAATCACACACACTTTGGCCCATTGACTTGTACTTGTCCTCGAGGCTAGCACCCCACCCCTTTAGCTATGGTCTTTCAATGTTTGTTATTTTTGGGATAATTGTGCCCCATGCATTGTCACACGTGTACCATTACATTTATCTTATATGCAATTACGCAAGGCCTTATGCAGCTATGCAAGGCCTTAGAAGCTCTAAAACTTTGTTCCTATAAGTTGGTCCCTTACTCTCATAGCCATTCATAGGGGTTTCTTCTAAATAAACATTGAAATCCTATCCCTATTCGATCCCGACAACCTCTCAATTAGTAGAATACTCTTTACTTTTGTATTGGCCCTTTACTCTTATTGTAGCCATTCATATGGAATGCTTTTAGCTAAACATTAAGAGCCCATCCCTATTCATTCATAGGGGTTGCTTCTAGCTTAACATTAAAATCCCATCCCCATTCAATCCCCACAACCTCTCAATTAGTAGAATTCCCTTTACTCATGTATTGACCCTTAATTAATTGGTCCCCAACTCTCTTGATCGGTCCTAGATTTACCTCTAACTAGCTATTGAAAACCCATCGCTATCAAATTCTAGAAAATCTCTTATATATGAGATGGTGTTTAGTCCTATAGTGACTTCTAATATCATTTTTAAGAGCTGCGGCATGCTTATTCTCAAAATATACCTAACTAATTGGTATGGCCTTTACATCATGGCTCAATCTTCATCACTAATAAAAATGGGCAATAAATTTCCCTCAATGTGAATAATGCAAATATTGAGGGAATGAATATTTTTACAGTTGCATGTTGAAGCGATTAAAGAAAGTTTAGAGTGCAAGGTATTGAAATTTTAAAATTTCTACTTATGTTTGAAGAGTAAAACCTTCAAAATTCCATTTAATTTTGTGTCTTTAAATTATCCAATGAGCTTCTTGTTGTAACACAAACATAAGTTTATCTATAGACATTGAGATCAAAAAGACTGTAATTGTCTCTTGCAAGATCAAATCGCCATCTGTAATATGACATGGTTCAATTCTCTTGGATAAAATTTGTATATCTCTCTATCAAAATTTTGTAAACATAAGCAAATAAACATGTAGCTACATGAATTAACGCTATTGGAAATTAATACCTTCACACGTAAAAAAAAAGTGAATAGAATCTTGAAATCAAAAGCTGTTTTTATGGAAGAAAAGTACTTTACACAAATAAAAAAGTAAAATGAAGCTCGCAGTCAAAATAGCTCTAAATTTCTAACAAAAATCTTTAAATAGAAAGCTCACATTTTTATAATCCCCGTTGGGTACCACATTTGTTTATCCATGGATAAGAATGTTCTCCCATCACTTGTAGTACATGTTTCCATTATTATGCAAATTTTAGCCTTTTCTAGTATTATGTTATTTAATGAGTGCATGTGCTACATTTATAGCTTTGTAAACATCAATGAATATGACATTGTCAAAAAATGAGATAATGTTTGTGCATGGTATAGACAATATTTCCATTTGGCATAACAAGAGATTGATGTATTAGCTTGCAATCTAGAGTTTCACAAAGGGTAGTGTACTACAAGTTCCTTCAACTTTGTATATGGATTTCAGAAATAGCTAGTTATCCAAAACTATATTTAGAGTTGACTTATACTTCTCATAAACTTATTAATTGAAAAATGTTTTTTTCGAGGGATCCATAGTAGAACTACGGACACGTCTCCTGTGTGCAACAAAATTGCCTTTTTGGCTCCTATATATGGGACCCTCTTTTGTCAAATTCTTTCGGCCTTATAAACCCCCCATGATGTACACGAAGGTGGTAACTCTTAGCTAATACCCTAGTACTTCTTTACTTGATTATGCTATTACATTAGTGCAGATGTCAATAAAACACAACTTATTGGCACACGGATTGTACGTTCACAAGATTTAATATATTGCAAAAACCATTAACTTTCAATATGATTTTCACAAGGATAACAATTGCAATTAAATTATTGAAAAAGCATTTGGAGCTTAATGACAGTTTATAGTATTTGGAACTTTTTACATGTTTTTGTTATTTAGTAATTGCACGAAAGTAAAGTTAAACAACAACAAAAATGAATCTCACAAAATAATGATTGATGACAAGAGATTTTATGCCTTAGGAACATGTTCTTTCAATCAAATGTGAAAATCTTATTATCAATATTACTTTCTGTTGCATCTTCATTAACTTTATATATGAGTTACATTTATGGACTTCTAAAAGAAATACTAATTTAAAAGAATGTAACTATTAAAATTATTGGATTATTCAACTTCATATTGTAAAAGACACGGTAAACATAAAATATGTTGGCCTTGTATAACAAATTGTTCACCCATATAAAAAAAAGTATTTATACATATGTTCCCACATTACTTGTACTGCGTTTTTTCATTGTTATATCCTTTTTGAAGCTTTGTAGACATGAACTAAAATGGCATTGACAATATTATACGAGATAATTTTTCGTGCCCGATACAAAAAAACTTTCAATTACTCATTAAAAGAGATTGATCTATAAGATCTTAATATGGTGTTTTGCAAAAGATAGCGTGTTGTATCTCCATTGATTTTGTACATGATTTGCATATTTAGGTCGTATGAAGCTAAATATGTGAAAAGTTATCTAGATCAAACAAGCCTTCCTTTATAGACTCTTTAATTGAAAACTAGGTTAAGTGCAAAATGATGTCCTTGAAATGTTGGATTATTCAAATTCTTGTTATAAAAGATACATAGACATAAAATATGTTGTGCTTATACCACACATTGTTTATCCATGAAAACAAGAAGTATGGATAAGATTGTTCTTCCATCACTTCTAGTGCATTTTTCCACCATTAGACAAATTACAACCTTCTTCGCCATCACATTATTCATCAATGCATTCCTTCATTTTACATATTTATAAACATCAATGAAGGTGACATAGTTAAAAGTAAATGTAGTAGTTTTTTTGAACATGGTATAGAGAACATGTCAATTTAACATAATAAGCGATTGAAATATTCGCTCACTATTAGCAAGTCGCCGTAACGAATATCTATAGCATAGCTTTTTGGCACTAACATAATGTCAATACTCAAGGAAGCGACTCAAATGGGGCACATAGACAGAAGTGAACTTACGAAATGACAATATCTCTAGCACATGCAGATCTATCACTTTAGGATCTGGTAACCTGCCTATGTTCTATGTCACCGCTCAGTCACATCGACCTGTTTTGGCACTCGAACAAAGTCTAAATGCTACAAAACATTAGGAGGAGTTCTAAGACACTTAGGCGAACTAACCTTCCAAGATTCATCGCAATCCGAGGAGGTACCAAAATCACGATCCATGATGATCAAGGTCTTAGAAACTCCAATAGAACATACAAAAAAGGTCTCCCTAGGGTCTAGGAACACTCTCCTATGGTCGGAATGCCAAAAAATAGTCATTAATGCACTAAAAAAACAGGTTTAACATACTAATGCGTAGTCACAAATCACACCAAAATCGCCAATGAGTTTACTTAAATGAAAGTGCAAAGAACAAGGAACACAATGCAAGTTCTGGAATCAAAGTGTGATTACCAAATCTCAAGCTATAATGATTACAAGCTGCAAGAGAGTAGCCGCTCTCGGCCCGTACGCTTGAAGCTCAAAATTTGATAATAATAATGTGTTCTTTTTCCACTTTACAAAATAGACTTTATATCTAAGGCTCTTTTGGCCATTGGCCAGCTTTAGAAGATTTGAACTCAATTACAGACTTTACAACTTAGCTTATCAGAGCTTATTCATCTATAATCAGAGAGTATCAAATAATTATAAGGCTTATTGCAAAAATAAGGAAGATATATCAAAATTTTGGGCTCATGGAAGAAGGGGTTGACTCAAGGGGTACTTGTCTGGCTTGACTTCCAACATTCCCCCCTCCTAGTCTTTGTCAATTTTGTTGTGCCGCGAGGTTATATTTTTGTTGCTTTTAGTGAGATAAATGTAGCTTCTTCAGTAGTCCAGTGTACGTTTCTCGAGAGTGTGAGTGAGCAAAGTCAATTTCTTTGCTCGTGCTTCAATCTCCACCTTCTAGCCATCTCTTTGAAAGGATTGTTGCTCAATGTGCTCTAATAATCTATACATCTTGCATAATAATTCTTTGTCATGGGGCTGAAGATGGATGAATTGAGTTCAAAGAACCCTGTTATGAATGACTCCTTAAATGTTTGCATGTAGTGAGATGGAAAAAACATGAGGTTGTCCTCATGACCACATTTCTATTGGGAATCTCTATCTCCATGTTCCAGCACAAGTCTCTTGTTCCTTTTAGAAAGACATGCCAGGGGTGTTCCACTGCATTGATATCTTCAAATGAGATGATGCATGTGATTAGCATCTTGGAAATCTTCACCAGCATTTGGCATGTAAAATCCAAAACATCCTTCGTTTGATTGATGACTCCTTTTAGCATGTTTACCATATACTTTTTCGATGGAAGGAGGTTTGTGTTGGCTTTGTGAGAACTGGGTAGTACAACATTGCAGGTCTTTTGCTTTGCCCGGAATAGAAGTTGTCCCAAGATCTTTTTCTATTGATAAGGCAGAAGGTTGGATCAATACCAAGGTGTTGTGGTGCATTTTAGTAGTATGTTTCATGTGTTGGGTGCTTTTCAAACCAGTTTTTCCTCCATAGGGGTTGGTTCTTGAGGATCATCAAAACTTGGTCAACAGTTACAGGGACATCTGTGTAATCCCTTTTATGGTTGGGCCCTCAATCCATCTTGGTTTTTCCTCCCTGGTGTCTATCCTATCTTCAATGTCATCAAAGTCATGTAACCTTGCCTCTTTAGACATGTTTGGGATATCTACAGGGGGAAGTTCCATGCTCATATATACCTTTTCAATTTCCTATGGCATTTTCACTACAGCAGGTTGAGCCCTTATGGAACTACTGGCCATATCTTTCTATGGATTGCTAGGGTGTGTGCAGCTCTTTGATCTTCCAGCTCTTCCTTTGCTTTATCCAATTGCTCTTTGAGAAGCTTAATCTCATCATCCTTTTGAATTTGAATTTCCTTGTGTCCTGCAAACATGTTGTGATGGTCATATTTTTCTTCAGCTAAGGCCTCCTTTAGATCATTGAGCTCTTGTGCAATTGAGTTTCGTTTTGATGAGGTAGTAACAGGGGTTGGAGTGTCTTGCATTTCTAGGAGATAGGTGACCACCCCCATAAGACTCCCCTAGCTTGACATTCTTTTGTCTTTCTTTTTCAAGCTCCTCCTCAAGTTGTTGTTGCTCAACCTATAGATTGGTATTTGCTTCACTAAAGCATTGACCTTCTTGATAGTAATGGGCAGTTGGACGAGGATACCCTAGCCCATTTGCAGAGATTATATGGTCAAAAAAGTATTGGGGATTTAGATTTTGTTCCATTTTTGCTTGGGAGGCTAGGTCCTTTTCCTGCAGCTTTAGTCCAAGCCATTGCCAATGGCAAGGTATGTTCCTCAGATTTTTCTTACTTAGATGATTTTATTTTTATTAGAGCTAGAGACCTATCAAGGATCCCATCACGACTAGAGAGTCAGTGAGTTGGGGACCTCTCACTTGGTATCGGAACATGTGTTAATCAAGATCTTGAATCTAGGAACAATTTAAGATGTTATGTTGAAATAAGTGGACTTTGACAAATTCAATAATAGAGGCTTTTAATTGAAAAGAGGGAGAGGAAGAAAGAGAGATATTTGTCCCCATCTTTGCAGAAAGATTTTCATCTGGCCTACCGCAATTTCAAGGTTTTTCACATAAGGTTCATGAAGGCATGCTTATCTCGATGGCATTCAATGCAAAAAAGCATGATGAAATGGTTAGACAATATATTTTCTCCTCCCACTTGGAGGATCAGCTTGTCAGGATATGGTGGAATTTTCTTCATTGATATGGGAGAGTTAGGAGGTCTTGCACATTATTTGAAGAGACTCAAGTGGGTTGAAGAACTTCAAGTTACTAAAGTCTACTTCTTTATTGGACCAAAAAGTCTACACGAAACCACTATAGTAGATGATGTTCAAACATCATAGAATCAGTGAGTGTTTGATCAGATGTCTAAAATAATCTACGCAGGTAGTATTAGACCCCTGCATGTAGGTCCTAGTTCTGGAGGGCCAAAAGATGTTGTATATTTTGATCCTATATCTGAGCCACCCATAGTCCACACAGTTCTAGTATACGATTGTTATCACTCTTGTACATAGTAGGATCTTCATGGATTGTATCAGCTCTTGTATATACTATGGTTTGCATGGGTATGCTATAACCTATTTTTTTTTGGTTGACAATTGTCTTCATTTAGTGGATAAATATTTTGAATGTGAGATAAGTTTGAAAAAATAAACAAAATAGATATTCATTTAGTGACACTAATCTCCACTACTGAATCACAGGGTAACCCACGCATAATTAGTCTTTTTAGAGTTACACAAGAGAAAAAACTACTATTAAATCAATTCTAACTCCCTACCTTCAAGGGAGAAGGACCCAACTTAGAGGGTGATGCCAAAACATGGCTTGATGTTGTGGACGATTACTTCTTATCCGCGGGAATTGCCCAAGAAAATCAAGCAATGCTAGGTATGTTGCACCTCAGTGGAGATGCCAAACTCTAGTGGAATCAACATTTTATAGACAATCCCTCCAGTAGTCCATCTTGGGAGAAGATGAAATAGGCAATTAAATAATTCTACCTTACTCTTGCACACTAGGCCATTAAGATGGATGAGTTCTTTGGCTTACGCAAATTAGGGCTCTTGCTAGAGAAGTAATACACAAGAATTGTGTCCTTACAATGCTATTCTCCCCATATGACAATGGAGAACAAATTGCATGTATTTTTCAATGCATTAACAAACCATCAAGCATGCATCTTGAATCTATGAGACCTATGTAAACTCAAGATAATCTTCTCATGGCTAAACATCCTGCACTAGAAGGAATCACCACTACAAAGAACTATAATAGTTTTAAAAACTTTAGGGGAAGGGCTAGGGGAACTTTCAATGAAGGATATCAACAATGTGGAGTAGTTATGGCAATAAACTTGAAGCATGCCTTCACAAATGCTAGGTGCTATGGATGCAATCAAATGGGACACTATATAAATAATTACCCAGAAGAACAAAACCCTGAACAATCTAAGAGGGGGTAGAAATATAGGATGTGGGTAGGAAGGGGAAGAGAAGCAAAATCCGTGGGGCAGCCAACTCAAAGGAACAAAGTAGATGAAAGAGCTACTCAAATTGCCACAGTTAACAACCCTAGATATCGACGACAATAGGAAGTTTTGTAAATCTCTATAAATCAACAATGTTAAAACTCTGAGTTACTTATATATTATGATAGTACACATTATTTTCTTTCCAAATTACTTAAGGAATCTAAAAGTTAAGTTAGTACTCAATAGGGAAATTAAGGGTAGAGCTAGCAAATGAGAAAGAGGTTCTCTCTAAATTCTTGACAGAAAGGTAGAATTCAAACCATAGGAATGGGCTAGTTATTCAAAATCAACTCACAGTTCTTGTGGACAAGATAGACTTCCTTAGGAATGGGCTAGTTATTCAAAAATCAACTCACAGTTCTTGTGGACAAGATAGAATCCCTTCAAAATGACCTAGATATAGAAGTATAAATGCATGATACTATTTGAAAGCCACAAATTCTTGGTATGATACCTCTTAAAATCATTTTTATATTTTTGGTCAACCATCTTAGGGCACAGAGGGGGTACCTCTATTGCAATGGTGGAATCTTGTCTGGAACACACATTTCTCAGAACGGTAAGAACATGCCAAGCTGTTCATATTGGTAAAGTTGAAATACATAATACTTGCTAAGCGATTTATCTGAATGGTCAGTTAGACCGAGCACGTTCATGTTGACAAGGTGGATATATAGATCTTCTATATAGAATGGATTTGAGATGATTTTTGAGATAATAAAGTTGATTTGTAAAGGTTGTTAAGATGGGATCAACACCAAGATTTTCTGGATAAATTGGGTAGAAAATAGTTAGTAATGCTAAAGTAAGGAACTGTGAGATCTCAAAATAAGTGGTATTCTTGAGGAAAGACAAAGAACTATTGAAAATAAAGAAATTAAAGACTATATATTCATATGAAAAGATAATCTTACTAAGGATGCTACATGGAAAGCTAAAGTTTTCTTCTTGTAAAGAATTCACTAACTATGATTGAGACAAGGACATCTCAAATTCTTAACTTGGATTGATTGTAAGATTTGCAAGTTTTGCAATTAAGAAAAAAGGTACAAAACCTATTAAAATATGATTGATTTTAGAATCAATGAGAACTTTTCCAATTATAGCAAAGATTGGTGTTTTTAAAATCTGAAGCATGACAATACTATAGCTAGAAATTTTCAGAACTGAATTTGGACAAAAATCGACCCTGCTATTCCCTTTGGAAGTTTTCATGACTAATTTAATTCAAAACTTTCAAAATGTTTCAAAGACAAAAATACCTAGGCTACTTAAAAGATGAACATCGAGTAATTACATTCCATATTACTTGCAATACATTTAGCCACACTTTATATGGTGCATCGCTACATTTCATTCCATATTACTTGTAATACATACGGAAACAATTTTATATAGTGCAGGTGTACCATTACATAGGCTATTACTTATAGTACATAAATAAACTCTTTATATGGTGCAACTACATTCATCTTCTAAAAGGCATAGTGTTTGTAGTAGTATTGCCCTCTATAGGAAAGAGAGAGTTCACCACGCGCCCAAGATGCTCCTTCAATATCCCCTCATCTTCTTCTATGATAATTCCAACTTTCTTTTAGCAATTGATAGTAAAATTTCCCCCTCTTGTTCAGGTTTAGTAGCGAGTGAAAGTTGATTTTGTTGTGGCATCAATAATAAAGGCGATATTGATCTATCATTGTCTTGAGATCCTCTAGAAACCATTCTTTTACATATGTGTCCCCTTATTGGCAATGGCCTCCATTGCATTCCAAGCTGACTTGATGTTGTTCTCAAGATTGTTAGACATTATGGGAGTAGTAGAAAAGATTCTTGATAGCTTTTAGGAGATTGCACAAAAAATTTGAAGCGAATACCAATTTTATATCATTTGGGAGACCATTGATTTAATCTTCAATAAATTATTATTGATGTAAGACCTCAACAACAAGCTACCCTTTTCCATAATCAGAAAAACATTTACAAAATCATGCACCATAATGTGCTAATTAATTGTGCATATCCAAAATTGGTAGTAGGGATGTCTTCCTTACATTGCTTGCCAAAAATTTAAAACGGTAAATGCTACATATCTATGACTTGATAGGTTCTACCCTAGATAAGTGCATTAAATATATCAGCATCAAATAGAATAGGTTGATAGATAAACATGTTCTCATTTTGGTTAAGCCCTAGTGTCGACAAAAAAATACAATAAATGTGTTTTCATACAAGATATAGTTTGTGATTTTTAATCCGATCCATGAAGTGTGGGCATGTGCACAAATCTCCGTGCAAATACAACATTCTAGAATCTGACATGGCCATCGTCATCGTGGGACTCTACTTTGAAGACCTCATGAAAACCATCAACCCCACATATATCATCAACCACCTTTCCCTTCATCGCTAGCACATGACTGGTATTGCAAGAATCATCTCTAGAAATGTATGATTGATATTTTGCACAAACACCATCCTACATTGTGGCTTGTGCACTACCTTGAGGAGTGGCTATATCATTTGACCTAATAGCCGTCGTTGGAAAACAAGCAAACTAGAACACCTCTATAACAATGTCAACCAAGAGCGCTCAAAGACCACTACAAGAACACCAAAATATGTGGAAAACCCCTTTGAAACACCACAAATCCTACAAGCGTAGTCCCCTTGGGAATTTACTAGCCGTCGCCCACCCAAGAGACTATGTCACAAAAAAGTAAGAAACCTGTTTAGGCACAGAATTACGGTCGTCCCCTACCAATTCTCTTGAAAACAAATTTTTCCCCTTCATCAAAAAACACTTTAAAACTGTTCCTTCAAAGCAAACATCAGCCGCAAGACGTATAAGTTTCCACAATTCAACCTACGTAGTCTTGCCCCAAAGCTTCCATACACTGTAGGCTGCAGAGAACATACCATAACTCCAAAACCCCAACTCCAAAATACATGATTTCAAGATTCAAAAAATCCCTACAAACTCTACATCCAAAGTTATGAAATCCTTTGAATCAAACCCACACACAACCATGTGAAAAATCAACGCGAACAAGACGCTATAATATGAAAACTAGGTATAGAGAGAGCTAGTCAAGGGCAAAAAACAGAACACAAAGAGCATGAGGGAGTCCCAACGACCAAAAACCAAAAACAAACTCAAATTTTCCTTAACTTTCTTCACTTTGTACATTTATGTAAGTTATGTACAAGTATCCTTTAAAAAAACAAAAGATCGGGCACTTAAAGTAGCCGGACAGTTGTCACAAGAGTGGCGATCTGCAGTGCATATACACGTGCTTTCTAAAGCAAGCTAAAAACCCCACAAAATAGATATCCCACATAAACTTTTGACATCGTGAGTCATGGCGTACAAATTTACCAAAAGCGGGGTTTCAGAAATGCGCCCAACATAGTTTGCCACACCCCAGCCTGCTAGATCATTCATGATCAACAACACAAAAGATCTCACGTAAACCACATGAGGGAGTCTTCATTTCATCTTCAACCTTATCCACAAGATCAAAAATTCTTTAAAAGAAGGCTCATCCTCAATTACAATCACCAACCTAGCAATATACTTCTTCAACCTGTAGCCATTTACATGTGCTTTATGTGGGGTACCATCCAAGTCAGCAACTTGATATGTGTCATTTGGAAACCTATTTAAGACCAAGAAAGGACCTTGATTTGAAACTTATTTTGAAAATTTCTATCAAGATTAATATTGTAACAAAGAACCATGTCACCCTTCTTAATGTCTTTGTCCTTCACCTTCTCATTTTTCTTTGCTTGATTGTTCTTCAAGACCTGCTCATAATGCTCAAAAGCTAGCAACCTATCCAATTGTACACATTGCAAATATAGAAGCCTCTCCTTGAATGGATCATTTTGATCTTCTTCAAGATTTAGGATTAGCTTCAAAGATGGTATCTCCACCTCAATAGGAAGTAAAGATTCTTTGCCAAAAACTAAATAGAAGGGAGAGAAACCAATACCTGATTTGATAGCAGTCTTGTAAGCCAATAGAGAACAAGGTAGATCTAAACCCCAAGTCTTCACATTGTTTCTTGTCATCTTTGTAAGAATCCTTATGAGTTCTACATAGATAATCCACCAACTCTCCCCTAAAACCTGGACCCTTGTCAAAAATTAACTCCGATGGCATGCCAAATTTGTAGCAAATATCTTTGTATATAAATTTGGAAACATCTTTACTCGTGATGTGGTTAACAGTTCTGGCTTGGGCCCACCTGGATAGATAGTCAAAAGTAGTAACTATGTAGCATTTGCCTCTAGGTGTAATAGGTAAAGGACCTATTGCATCAATACCCCACTTCTCAGACACATCATAAGACACAATTGTGCCTCTCATCCATAATTTTAGAACCCTATTTTCCATTCTCTGACACTCTTTACAAGACTTGCACCGATGACGATTATCATGTTGAATGCTTGGCCACACATACCCTTGCTGAAAAACTTTATGCAAAGTGATCTTTCAAGAAAAGTGACCACCACCAGAACCCTCATGATGCCCCTCTTAAATTTTGTACATTTCCTCTTTCCAAGGTACTTCTCTCATCACAAGATCAGCCCTATTTGTAACATTTAATGGCCTAAAAACTTGTGTGTAGCGGAAATTAGCATGAACATAGTGGGAATTTCATTAGAATAGATTCCTAATGAGAATTACAAGAGTGCTTGGGTGGAGAGAGCAACAAAAAGCATAACACCTAGTTAGATAGCATCAACAATACTTTCAAAAGAGAGAGAAATTAAACTATTGACAACAGTTGAGGACGGGATTTGCATGGAGCCGGTCCCCCCTCCAAAAGGCTTTGTATTATGGTTTGTCCCACCAAGAGAGACATTGTACAATACAATTGTTTGTGCTCCTTCAAGACTAGCTAGTGCAATGAAGATGAAAGCTTCATGCACTAAGCAAAACACTTAGCAAACACAACTTTAATTATCCCCGTTCTCAGACCCAAGACCTCACACACCTTCAAAGATGGTGAGAGCTAGCAGGGTATGAGAATAGATTGAGAGGAAGAAGGAGTATCTTACGAGAAAGATGTACATCTCCTCACATAATCACTCATATTAGCATAGCTTTAGCTTAGTAATTAGCTTGGTAGAGGAGATGAGCATGCATTGAAGCTTGGCTCTTGGTTGGATTTGCATCCACAAGCCAAGAGTGTGTCGATGTAGGCTTCTATCTCACAAGCTTGGAGTAGGTGATGAGCTCTCCATTAAAGCTTGGGAAGATATAGTCTTCTCTTTCTTCACACATGAGATTGTGTGAGTGTGTGTATGATAATGCCTTGCAAAAATCAGCCCCCTCTCTCTCTTGGGCGAGCCCTCTTGCTATTTGCTCTTGCAGGCTCCCCATTGGACCTCCCCAAGTCAAGCCAATGGCTATTAAGCAGCATAAGTGATAGCCTTCTGACATGTGTCCCCCTTTCCCCTTTTGTGAGAGCTTCAGGTAATTTAATAATTAAAATAAACTCTCAGTGGACCCCTTTGCCTCCTGGCCAATAGGAATCAGGCAAGCCATTGGGCTCCTGAATGCTCATTGGACCCCTTGGGAGACTGTCCAATAGTCTTCTAGGAGACTTAATTCTCATTGGTTCTTTTATTAAGTGTTTTTAAATTAATTAAACTAGATTTACTCTAGCCTAATTCTCATTGGTCCACCTCCAAGGCCATCCAATAGGAATTGGGCACACCTTGTGGGCATCTGGGCTAGGGAGCTTACATGTGTCCCTAATTCCCTTTGCATATCCCCTAGAAGAAGGGCTCGCCCCCTCCCATGTAGGGATATGCAAAGACTTTTTAGTTACACACAAAGCATCCAATTTCCCTAGGTTTGACCTTTGGACACAACCTTTGAATTTTGGAATCTTAGCATTTTGGAAGTCTTAATGGGCTGAACCTTAGGGTCTTTTTAGCCCATTGTTGCACATGGCTCTTTTGCAGATGGCCCCCCCTTTGGATCCCTATTTTACCTCCTTTGGATCCCTACTGCGGTCGGTCTGCTAGCTTAACCAATATTCTAGCTTTTTCTCCCCTGGCACTTCCCCACATTAAATGATCAGTTTAATATGAGAAAATCATTTAGGAGAATTAGATATTGATTATTATGACATTACCTCTCTCTTGAAATCATAGTCATCCTCGACTATGGTTTAGAGAAGATAAAGCATATTCATGAGTCCTTTTCTTAGCGGGTAGAGGATCCCTATGTTACCCTACGACATCATTTCACAATGGATAACTAGTCCATTTGGCGCTTGAGAGCCTGAGGCTGCCACAAGCATGTCTGCACATTAGTCCTATCAGTCTTCCATAGTAGAGTGACAAGCTCTACTTGGTGTTTGGGAGACGTCATCTCCGCAAACTTGATCTAAGTATGCATACTACTTCATTTTTGTGCACAATGAAGAAAAAGAGAGTCTTATAAGACAAAAAAACTTTGTTCATTTTTAACATTTTGTACATTTGCTTACTCTTGGGAAGCATTGTAAGCATTGACAAGGTTTAGGTTATCCTTTAATTGTATGCCTTGCATCCATCTAGCATCTTCAAAAGGATAATTCTTAAACTTAATAAGATATCATCGGATAGTCTTAACGCCTTTTAATACCTTGTCTTCATGTTGGAGAATGGACTCGAGCTGCAACACCTCCTCTTAGTCCTCGATCTCCGGTGGGTCTTCAATAGTTGGTTCTTGAGGTGGCTCTCCTTTGTAAGGCTTTAATAGGCTCACATGGAAAGCATTGTGTATGAGCCAATGATTGGGAAACTTGAGTTGATAGGCCATCTCATTGATTGGCCTAAGAACCTGGAAGGGACCATAGTACCTTTTTGCTAGTTTAGCATAGTACTTTTGGTGGCCCGTCGGATTCTTGCCCGTCGTGTGCCTTAATCGATCCTTGGGAAACTTTAACAAGACCCAATCGTTTTCTTTAAAGGCTTGGGCTCTTCTGTGCTTGTGAGCAGCAGCCTTTTGCCTTTGCTGTGAGATAGAGATAGCATTCTTAATCTTTTGAAAAGATTCTTGTAGGTCTCGGCTATACTCATCTGCAGCGAAGATCTTCCCATGTACCTTAAGTAGCAAGGGACTTTTTGATCTCCCCTCAATTACCTCAAAAGGTGCTTTTCCCGTGGAAGTATGTACAGTGTTATTGTAAGCATACTCCACTAAGGGTAAATACTTCTCCCATTGGGATCTTTGATCTACTTCCATTACATAGGCTTTTAGTAGATCGAGAATTGTTAGGTTAGCTATTTCACTTTGGCCATCCGTTTGTGGATGATAGGCCGAAGAGAAGTTTAGCCTTGTTCCTAAATTCTCAAAGAGACCCTTCCAGAAATTACTGGTCATTCTAGGATCTCTATCCGATACTATGGACATTGGCAAGCCATGGTACTTGAAAATTTGTGAAATGAAGAGGGTTGCCATTTGATGGGCTTTGATAGTCTTTTTGACAGGTATAAAATGAGCTTGTTTACTGAACCTGTCTACTATCGTCCATATTCCCGTATTCCCATGGATAGACTTAGGCAATCCAAAGATAAAATCCATGGATATGCTCTCCATGGTGAATTAGGGATTGGCAAGGGTTGAAGCAATCTATTGCCATAGTAACACATAGTCTATTGCCATAGAGAAGATGACCATCTTGTATGGTAAATGGTTCTTCTTTCTTCCCTAATGCAAGGGCTGAAATCACATCTCTAAAATCGGGATCAATAGCGTACTCATCTATCATTGAAGATAGATCATTATGAGTTGCTATGGAAACCGCATTCACTCTCGGCCGTCTTGAGAGTGCATCAGCTACTTGATTATGCTTGCCAGCAATGTGAGCAATATGAAAATGAAATTGCGAAAGGAAATTTGCCCACCTCATTTGTTTGTCGGAGAGCTTGGTCTGCGTCATGAAGTACTTAAGACTTTGGTGATCCGTTCGCAGAATGAAAGGAGTCCCCAATAAATAGTGCTTCCATGACTCTAAGGCATGTAGAACTGCAAGGAGTTCCTTTTCGTATATGCCTAGAGCTTGCTCAACAGGGTCGAGCCTTCGACTCTCATAGCCTATGGCGTGCCCTTCTTGGAGTAAAACAGCTCCAAGGCAATCACCACAAGCATCACATTGGACCTCAAATGGTTTTGAGAAATCCGGTAGTGTAAGCACAGGTTGAGAGATAAGATTTTCTTTAAGCTTTTCGAAAGCATTGTTCTCCTTAGCAGACCATGTGTACCTAACGCTTTTCTTCGTTAGGTCATGTAATGGTCCTGCAATTTGTGAGAACTTTTCTATGAAGCGTCTATAGTATGCACACATACCTATAAAGCTTCTTAGTTCATGAAGATTCCTTGGTTTAGGCCATCCTTTTATTACCTCTAACTTTGATGGATCCATTTGGATGCCATCTTGAGAGATAGTGTGACCTAAATACTGAATCTCTTGCAAGAAAAATTCACTTTTCTTTCGATTAACATAAAGTTTATTCTCTCTCAAAACTTGAAATATTACCTGGAGGTGTTGCTTGTGTTCGTCTAATGAATTAGAGTAGATGATAATATCATCAAAGAACACTCCAGTGAAGGCTTGATGAGGCCGGAACAGCTTCTCCATCAAGCGGTTGAATGTGGCTGGTGCATTGGTCAAGCCAAAAGGCATGACAATGTATTCGTAAAGACCAAATGTGGTGCGAAATGCGGTCTTTACAATATCTTGATCAACTATCCTTATCTGATGATAGCCACTTTTTAGGTCAATCCTACTGAAGTAGGTCAACCCTTGTAGCTTATCAAATAGGTCTTCTACCCATGGAACGGGAAACCTATTTTTGTTAGTGATCCTATTTAGTGATCTATAGTCGACACACATACGATATGTGTCGTCTTTGTTTTGCACTAATAGCACAGGTGAGCAAAATGGAGATGAGCTAGGCCTAACCATGCCCTTCTCAACTAACTCATGCACTTGCCACATAATCTCCTCTTGTTGAGCTTGAGAAAATCCATAAGGAGGTTTGTTAGGCGGTGACCTTCCTGGAAGAAGTTCAATTGCATGGTCATCATTACCTCGTTTAGGAGGTAGCTCACAAGGGATGTCGTCAATAAAAACATCTTGAAACCCCGTGAGAAAATTGGATAACTCTAATTCCTTTTGGTTGCTTTTATTTTCTTTTGTTAAAGCATTAGGTTCATTTTGAGAATCTTTAACAAAAATCATGTACACGGAAATAGAGCTCTTTATTGACTTGTTGAAAGCTGGTGTATGTACAATGGGAATAGTGTTACCCATTTCCTTAGCATCTATATACATGTATTTTTACCTGAACTTAAAGGAGATTCTCCTTTCAGGAAATTTAACATCGGCAGTCAGGCGGTCAAACCATGGTGCCCCTAGGATTACATCCTCATGCTTGAGAGGAGAGATAAAGAAGTCCTCTTTGTCCACATAGCCTTGGACATGAAGCCTCAATTTCCTGATTAAGTGAGTGACTGAAGATTCTTGCCCCTTGAAGGCACTGTCTGCGGGTAGGACATCTCCCATCTCGTAGGATTGTATGCCTAGCTTGGTGGCCAACTCTATAGATATAAAATTGTGAGTAGAACCAGGGTTAAAGATAATAAAATCATCATGTTCTCTTACCTTTCCCCAAGCATGGCATAGAGGAGATCCTTTGTGATGAGTTTGGTGAGTCTCCTCCTCTTGGATTTCAACCAAGGAAGCTCTAGGAGGATCTTGGCGGTTGTTCTTTTGGGGACAAGCGCGGTATGCATGCCCTTGTTCGCCGCACTTGAAACACCGGTTATCCTTGCGATAACGCTCAAGCTCTTCAGGAGAGAGTTTGTTCTTACCTTTGTAAACTCCCTTCTCTTTAGCTTTGTTGGGGTTGCCCTTAGGAGACTTTTGGACATTGTCCTTCCCCTTAGGCTCATTGGAACCCTTGTTTTCCGGGGGCTTATTATTTCTTTTAGCCCCCATTTGGAAATTGATTCGTGAGGCCACCATAGTATGGTGTATTACCGACGATATGGTACGTGGCCTTTGGGAGTTGACATACTCTGCCATTTCTTCGGTTAAGCCCGTACAAAATTGTTTCTTTTGCTCTCCAAAATCCAACTTTTTAAAGACAGTGGCTTTGAGTTGTAGGTCCCAAAACTTGTCTACATATTTTTGGATGGATTCATTGGGAGAGAGCTTTAAGCTTCGCCATTTGGTGAGTACTTTGTCTTTGGCATCGGTGGCCAAAAACTGCTTCATAATGGAAGCTCTTAAAGCTTTCCATGTTCACCGTTGGCTCGTGGGCTAGACCACCATTGCCTGGCAGACTTCTGAGAGTGCATAGCTACATGGCGTAGCTTAGAGGACTCCGTGAAGCCCTCATCTCCAAACGCCACATCAAATTGCTGGATAAAAGCCAAGACTTTGTCCATAGCACCAAAGGTGCCATCATAGCTAAGGAAAGAGATGCTCTTCCCTCCCTCTTTGAACTTCTTCAGCTTGGATGACCTCTTCCATGCGGCATAGGATTTCCTATGGCCTCTTCTTTTTGATGGTTCAAAGGTTGCACCATCACTTTCTTCAGAAGGTGAAGAATTTGAAGAAGGTGGAGAAGAGGGTGACCTCTTTCTTGCCTTTTTCTTGTCTTGATCTTCATCGTCTTTACCATCACTTTCATAAGAGGAAGAGGATGTAGAAGATGGAGAAGAGGGTGTCCTCTGTCTCGCCTTTTTATTCTTTTGCTTTTTATCATCCCTCTTTGAATTATGGCGTGGAGAAGAGTGTGATGGTCTTCTCCGCTTTGGTGGTGATGGAGAGCGTTTAGCCCGCCGTCTTCGTGGAGCCATCTCCGCCGAGGTGGCGGGAGACTCACTTCTTTCTCGTTCCTTCGGTGGAGGCTCTTGAGTTCTCCTTTAGGAAGCAGATGCATCATCAAGAAGTAAATTCTTGAGCCCTTCATATGGATTCTCTTCTTCTTCCCGAATGGGAGAGAGACGTCTTTTGGGAGTCTCACAAGGAGGCTTCCTAGGTGTTCTCTCGTCATGGTGATGAGCTTGGAGAATCCCGTGAGCACGGAGCTGCCGTTGCACTTCACTTTGGAGAGATGGATTGCCCATGGCTTGTTGAAGCCTAGAAACAAGATAGTTAACAAGCATTGAAGCATCATTAGTAGCTTGCTCATGAGCAAAATCAAAGTTATCAACATTAATTTCACTCTCTTTACTATTGTCAGCCATTCTAACAACTTTTAGGTGTAAAATTTTTAGGTGTACTTTGGCACTTCAAGCCCTAGTTGCTACTCCTATTTACCCCTTTAGAAAAAGCACTCAAGCTACTATACCCGCGGCTCGAATACCATTAATTGCAAGGAATAGAAGAGAGGGTCTTTAGACACCAAAACGTCGCCGAGCTTCTAATAGATCAATAGTGGTTAAGCCGTAGGCAAGCCCCGTAGGACTCCACTATTAAGACCATAGCTCTCGACGGTGATGCCCCGTTAACTGCACAAAGGCAGGCACACTGCAAGGCTAAAAAATCCCTATTCTACTTACTCACAGGCAATTAATAATACCAACCATTTATAGCTAGCTTGAGGACCTCCCTTCTTGAGCAAGAAAAGAGAAACCTTGTGCTCTGATACGAATGTAACATTTAATGGCCTAAAAACTTGTGTGTAGCGGAAATTAGCATGAACATAGTGGGCATTTCATTAGAATAGATTCCTAATGAGAATTACAAGAGTGTTTGGGTGGAGAGAGAAACAAAAAGCATAACACCTAGTTAGATAGCATCAACAATACTTTCAAAAGAGAGAGAAATTAAACTATTGACAACAGTTGAGGACGGGATTTTCATGGAGCCGGTCCCCCCTCCAAAAGGCTTTGTATTATGGTTTCTCCCCAAGAGAGACATTGTACAATACAATTGTTTGTGCTCCTTCAAGACTAGCTAGTGCAATGAAGATGAAAGCTTCATGCACTAAGCAAAACACTTAGCAAACACAACTTTAATTATCCCCGTTCTCAGACCCAAGACCTCACACACCTTCCAAGATGGTGAGAGCTAGCAAGGTATGAGAATAGATTGAGAGGAAGAAGGAGTATCTTACGAGAAAGATGTACATCTCCTCACATAATCACTCATATTAGCATAGCTTTAGCTTAGTAATTAGCTTGGTAGAGGAGATGAGCATGCATTGAAGCTTGGCTCTTGGTTGGATTTGCATCCACAATCCAAGAGTGTGTCGATGTAGGCTTCTATCTCACAAGCTTGGAGTAGGTGATGAGCTCTCCATAACAGCTTGGGAAGAGATAGTCTTCTCTTTCTTCACACATGAGATTGTGTGAGTGTGTGTGTGATAATTCCTTGCAAAAATCAGCCCCCTCTCTCTCTTGGGCGAGCCCTCTTGCTATTTGCTCTTGCAGGCTCCCCATTGGACCTCCCCAAGTCAAGCCAATGGCTATTAAGCAGCATAAGTGATAGCCTTCTGACATGTTCCCCCTTTCCCCTTTTGTGAGAGCTTTAGGTAATTTAATAATTAAACTAAACTCTCATTGGACCCCTTTTCCTCCTGGCCAATAGGAATCAGGCAAGCCATTGGGCTCTTGAATGCTCATTGGTCTCCTTGGGAGACTGTCCAATAGTCTTCTAGGAGACTTAATTCTCATTGGTTCTTTTATTAAGTGTTTTTAAATTAATTAAACTAGATTTACTCTAGCCTAATTCTCATTGGTCCACCTCAAAGGCCATCCAATAGGAATTGGGCACACCTTGTGGGCATTTGGGCTAGGGAGCTGACATGTGTCCCTAATTCCCTTTGTGTAAAGGGAGCCTGTGTATGTGTGTGTGACTTTCTCTCTCATCCCCTAGAAGAAGGGCTCGCCCCCTCCCATGTAGGGATATGCAAAGACTTTTTAGTTACACACAAAGCATCCAATTTCCCCTGGGTTTGACCTTTGGACACAACCTTTGAATTTTGGAACCTTAGCATTTTGGAAGTCTTAATGGGCTTAACCTTAGGGTCTTTTTAGCCCATTGTTTCACATGGCTCTTTTGCAGATGGCCCCCCCTTTGGATCCCTATTTTCCCTCCTTTGGATCCCTACTGTGGCCGGTCTGCTAGCTTAACCAATATTCTAGCTTTTTCTCCCCTGGCACTTCCCCACATTAAATGATCAGTTTAATATGAGAAAATCATTAGGAGAATTAGATATTGATTATTATCACACCATTCATATATAAGACATCACCAAGTAGCACATACCTTTTTGCACGACGGAGGAAGGCAAACTTGTTTGACTTCTCCAACTCTGATGGAAGCATACCTATTTGTAGAAACGCTTCCTCCATCTCCAAATATTCCCTTCCTAACTAAAGAGGAGAGTCAACCCTTATCACATACAATTGGCCAATTGAAGCTTGTATTGCACCGTGTGCTGCTTCATTTTGAGACTTGTCTACATGCCTTAAACTCCAAGCTTCAAAACACTTAAGCAAATTCTTCACTTGAAAACACATATTTTTCAGCCTTGGATTCTTACTTTTCCACACCCAAATTACTTGCTTAACCACCAAAAGAGCATCACTTCTTACCCTCACACAATGGATGCCAAGCTCAAGGCAAAGGTTGAGCCCTTTCTCCAAAGTAGCATACTCGGCTTAATTGTTACTTTGTGTTGTAAGATTCAAACCCCTTTTAGTTACCAAAAAACCTTGAGGATCATAAATTACAACACCTTCTAAAGTTTCACCGTGATTTACCTTGTAATCTTCTGTGGTAAATGCGCACATTTGTAAGGCCCCCATTATGAGGAGAAACATTGTGCGTGAAGGAAAATCACTCGTCGGAAACAAAATTTTCACGGCCAAAAATCAAGGGCAACTTTAGGGGCCTCGGGGGCGGAAGCCCCTGAGACTTTTTTTTTTCCTTCACCGGAATATTCCTTTTCGTCGGAATATTATGGCCGGACGGCGGCCGGAAAGTGGTCGGAAAACAACTGGTCGGTTGGCCGGTGGTCGGTAGTCAATGGCCGGTGGCCGGTGGCCGGTGATCGGAATTCAATGGCCGGTGTCCGGTGGCCAAATTCAAAATTGGACTTGTCTTCTCAAGGGCGGCCACACATGGGCGGATTGAAGGGTCCGATTTGGACTTATCTACACAAGGGCGGCTACACATGGCTCCCTCTCATGAGAGAGGGCAGCCCTTTTGGCCTATAAAAGGAGTCCATTTCTACACACATTTCATAGTGTGAAGTTGATGTAACAAGGTGAGTGTGAGGTGGTGAGAGTGAAGCAAGTTGGGAGCTCCATTAAGGGTATAATCCCTTTGTAAACTACTTCTTGTTTTGAAGTACTAAAGCCATTGAGTGGCTGCTTTCCCGTGGACGTAGCCCACATTGGGTGAACCACGTATATCGTGTGTACTCTCTCTCTCTCTCTCTCTCTCTCTACTCTATAATCTCGTGTATGTAAATCTGTCTCTCTCCATTAAATAATCTACTCAATTATCTATTTAGCTACGTCTTATTTTCTAACAGGGAGAAGGTAGTGCCTAAACCTTCTACATGCATAAATCACACTCACCATGATGAGCTCCACCTCTATCTTCACCCTCCTACCACAATAGTAGATAGGCTTCATGAAGTGGGAGTTGTTACCTCCTTAAAGAAGCATAGATCCAATAGCATCCTCACCTACTAATGGATTCACATATAACTCCTTATCCCAATTAGGAGCTTGCATAGCAGGAATAGAACCAAGAACCTATTTGATATTGTTAGCGGGTCGCCGCGATGAACATTTGCAGCATAGCTTTTTGTACTAACATAATGTCAATATGCAAGGAAGCGACTCGGGATGGGGCAGGGAGACTTAACGAGAGTGTAAATATCACGAAAGTGAACTCAGAGGGCTGTTCATACTATGAGAAAATCAAATCAACCACTTCCTATAATCAGAAAATCAGTCTACGTCTGATCTCACCGCTCTAGGTTATCACGCCTTTTAGGCACCGAAACAATTCAGAATGCAACGAAACTTAAGGAGGGGTGTTATGACAAATAAGGGTACAATCCTACCAAGTTTTGCAATCATCTAGGAAGATACATAAATTATAATCCATCACAAAAAATGTGCAAAAAATTGAAACAAAACTACATGGAAAGGTCCCCCTTAAGCATAGAAACACTTATCCAGGTCAGAACATCAAAAAGCAACCGTTTAAGACCTCAAATCAATGCCTTTAGCTCACAAACTATACGTTGTGAACCATAGTAGAATCGAGAATGATTACACTTAGATTGTAGAGCAAGAGACAAGGAACACAATGTGCTATTCGGAACTGAATTTTGATTACCAGACAAGGAGAAATGCGGATTACAAATTGTAGCAACAAGAAGCTCTCAGAGTCGACGTCCAATACTTCTTCAAGCTAATGATAATGTGTTAGTCCAAACTAACTATTTCTACTTAAGAGCTAAGGGGACTTTCCCACGGCCATTCGTCACTTACAAGGGGTGTAGACTCAGAGAGGTAAGAGGGCATGACAAAATATATTACAATTGGAAATCCTTATTAGCATAATTACATCGCTTCTTTTGAAAAAATGAGTGCGTACAACAAGGTTTGATGTACATCCGCCTTTTACATGTTAGTGTGCCGTGTCCACCAAACATTCTCCCCTTCCTATTCATTGCACGTCCTTGTGAAATTTGTCTTTGACTATCTCCTAGTAATTGATCAGTCTCTTTTCTAGCGTCCCAGTGAGGTGCGTGAACTTTTGTGCCCTTGCCTCGATCTCCACTTTTGTTGCGAGCTCTCTGAAAGGATTATTGCTAAGAGTGATTTGATAGGCTATATGTCGGGTTGGAAAATCTTTGGTCGTGGGATTAGATATGGAGGAGTCTACCTCAAAGAATACTGTCATGAACGTCTCTTTGAAGGCTTGCATGTAGTGGGAGGGCAAGAACATGACTCAAGCATATAGTCCCATGATGACATTTTTGCTTGGGATTTCTGTCTCCATATTCCAGCAGAGCCCTATTGTGCCTTCCACAAAAACCTGCCAGGGATGCTCCACTGCCTCTATATCATTGAATGTCGTTATGCAGGAGAATAGCATCTTGGTAATTTTCACAAGCATCTAGCATGCGAGATCTAGTATCTCCTTCATTATGATAATGACCCCTCTGAGCGTCTGCACGATATATATTTCTCTAATGGGGGGTTGTTATTTCTTGGCTTTGTTATGACGTGGTAGTTCAGCACTACCGGTCTTTTGCTTTGC
Organism: Adiantum capillus-veneris; assembly: GCF_014529385.1. NCBI lineage: Eukaryota > Viridiplantae > Streptophyta > Polypodiopsida > Polypodiales > Pteridaceae > Adiantum > Adiantum capillus-veneris. The sequence goes on from NC_140953.1 coordinate 105,201,115, forward strand.
CAAGAGTAAAAGCTATCCCAGGATTTTTGTCTGTTGATGGGACAATAAGTTGGATCAATCTTGAGATGCTACGCAGCATTCATCTAGTATGTTTCATCTGTTGGTCGTTGCTAAAATCATTTCTTTTGCCAAAGGGGTTGATTGTCAATGATAGTCTGAATTTGTAGCAAGGTGACAGGAACATCTCTGTAATCCCCTCTGTTGTTTGGCTCAAGGACAAATAGCATTTTTTTTTTCCATAATTTGGTCTCCTATCGCATCAGTGGAAGGGCGATCATCTCATGCCCAAGGTTTTTTACTACTTCATTTGGAGTGATCATGAGCAGAGCAACTGACTCCAACACTTTTAGCTCATATTGCAGGTACTTCTTGTGTGAGTGGCCGTCTTTGACTTCTGAGATCCAGCATTGAATTTCTTCTTTTACCAAATCCAAGATGGATGTCGTGGCTAGATCTTCAAATTCCTACATTTCTTTTCGTGTGCTTACTTGATACATCTATTTGGTGAGCTTCAAAAGTGAAATGCTCAATTCCTCCTATCTGCTCAAATTTCATAGGGGTTGTTTGTTCGGTCTTTTTTTGTGTTGCCCTTAGAGCCTTCAAATCTGTTGTAATTTTCTTGAGCAAGGGCCTCTTTTAGATCTTGGACCTCTTTGTTTAGCGAGGTTGATCTAGCTGTCAAGTTTGAGGAGCTCAGCGTCTCCTGCAAGCTAAAAGTTGGGTCAGAGTCGTGCTCACCACCACGTAAGACTCTTGCAACTTTTTACTCTGCTCTCTTTCTCTGGTTAGCTCCTCCTCTAGTCATTGCTACTCAACTTGCAGAGTAGTGTTGGCCTCATTAAATTGTTGGACTCCCTTGTAGTAATAGGCTACTTTATCTTGTTCTCTTTGCAACTCTAATTGGAGTTGCAGATGGACCTTTTGCAGCTCCTCATTTTTTTCTTTAGCTACAGTGTGTTTTCATTTGCTCTAGTTTCCTCTTTCTTGGTGTCTTCTAGCTCTAGCTCATGCAAGATGTAGAGAGATCTTTGCAAGTGGAATTGGAGCTTGATCTGGTCTAAATGTGCATCAATATCAAATGACCTGACCATTTCAGCTCCCTCCTCTACCGCCGCTTGCGAACGAGGTGATCGTGGCTTTCTTTGACTTGTTGGGCCGTGATCTCAGGTTACAGCCTTATCCGTTCTTCCTTCCTTTGTTTTTAGTACTTCAAGAGCAGCTAAAACTACAGCAGTTTCTGATAGTGCTGTCTCTTTTTCTTGATCTGCCTTCTTTTGTGATAGCACTTTATCCGTCACTTGTTCTGGAAGATCTACAAATCCCTCTCTTTTTTTTGTTTCAGCCTTTGAAGGTAACTCTTTGTCTTTTGGTGATTCATAATCATATTCTTGTTGGTCTTGTGTGCCTTGCTCACCCTTCTCTTCTTGGATTTCATCTTCTCCCCCTTGGCCTTGGTAGATTTGTCGAATGATTCAAGAGATCATTGGTGCGTGGCCGCTTTGCATTTTCTCTTTCTCTTTGCTCCATCTTTTGTTTGAGTTCATTCTAAATTCATTGCCGCATTTTGCTGGAAATGTTCAGATCCTCCTCTGCTTCATGTCTTTTGCATTGTTTGATCCGTTCTAGAGTTGTTGATTGCTTGTGTAGTAAAGGGACGTCTTCTTCTTTTTCATCGTGCACTTCTGCTCTCTCACTTAGTTTCTCCTCGTGCTTCTTTTGGCAGATTCTTTCTCTTTGCACATGCGCTTCTTCCATTGTTCTTCTGGATTTGGTTATTGGGATGGACGCCCAGGCTGTTCTCTTCTCCAATCTTGTATATCTCATGGAAAACTCACTCCCATTCTCCTCATCTAACGATTGGTATTCAGAAGGGGTATCTCTTTCTTTAGACCTAGCTTCCTCACTGTTCTGTGCATCTGACTCCGTCTTCTCACTGTCACTGTCAGTTCTTGTTTCACTTTGCCTTGTTTGTTTAACCTCTGGTTTTGGCCTTGTGGATGGTCCGGCTACCGGTTTTACTGCTCTTTTGGATTTGTGGATCAAATCTCTCTATGCTTTTGTAGGTGGTAGATTAACAATCATTTCCAATGCTTGGTAGGAAATTCAAGTCAGCACTGGTCCAGCGTTCATGTAGGTCTTTCTCTTTTGGCTACCCTTAAGATTTTCTTCTACTATGTTGTCGAGGAGGTAGTTGCCAAAGTCACAGCTGACAACTCTTTGTTTTGCTAACCCCATTTCCGTTACCACTGCCATATGCAATAGCAGTTCAATGTATCTTGGTGGCTTCTGTGCTTTGAAGTGTTGCAATATGAGATGCAACGGCAATTTTGTTTTTGAGTAGATCAAATCATGATATGTTAGTTTGTGTCCTCTTTGTTTCAGAAAGGATTTTTCATTATCTATTTCTTTAGTTTTTTGCAATAGGTTGTGTGTTCCCTGCTGCAGATGGAGAGCTTCGTTGATTATTTTTGCAGTGATTTTAACTTTGACTATCGCTCCATCTTTGATAGTCACAGTGGCTTCCCCATTGTATTGAATTGAGCTTATGAGTTCATGAGCCCTTCTGAAATCAGTTCCCCATGGTGATAGTCGTAGAAAGTTGTCCAATTGTTGGCACATGGCCCTTGCTTGCACTTTTGACTTTTGGAGCAGTGTCCACAATTCTCTTGGAAAGATAGTGGTATTTACTATCTCTCTGTCCATTGCTTGAAATCTTCCGATGCATATATTGGCCGGTATTGCTTCAAGCACTTGTTCTGGATATGGGCCTTCTCATTCGAGGATATATCTATGATCTCATATGTCCCCACTCCCTTTGTGCGTTACTTTGAGGCATCCTGAGGTCAATTTCAGATTGGAAACAGGATTTAGCAATTGATCAAAACTGTCAAAAAGTTGAAGAAAATGCAAACTTTGACCATAAAATGAAAAATGAGCATTACTTTGTCAAAACTACCCCAAATTGGACCAAATTTCACCACTGCATCTAGGATTATTATAGGCACAAGGACATAAGGTAACATATGAATTCTGGCAAAAAGGTACATGGATTGTGATCCACCTTTCAAAGCGTCTGGCAATTTCAACTAGTGGAGGTTGTTCCTAGCCACATAGGGATGCTACTGTGCAAATGTCTCTAGTTTTGGGGTTTGAGGGACATGGATCGTGATCCATGTTTGGTAACATATTGAAAATCTGATGATACCAATTGGTAGGGCTCATCAAGATGGTGCCTTGGTCCAAAAATATTGAAAGTTGGATCATTGGTTTGGTACTTAGGTCAATTTTTGGAAATCATCCTAAGACTTAGAGAATTTGGCATTTTGTTGTGGATTTTGGAATCCAAATGACTTGAAACTTCATGGCTAGGCTTTGGTGAATATATTGGGCTAGATGGTATGAATTTTCCTTTGGTTGGGCAAAAAGGTACATGGATCGCGATCCATGTTGGAAAGATTTTGATACAGCCTCTTCACACATGTTCCTGTAGGTCTTCCTAGCACACTGGTGAAATATTTTAAAATTTGAACATGTTTCTCTTATGTTTACTCAGTTTTTCAATTTATGGCCATGTTTTTCTTGTCTTGACCATATTGGTTTTTAGAAACCACTTTTAGGCACTTCCTTTGACTGACATATGTTGTTGCCTTAATTCTAGATTATTTGTGTCTAAAAAGCACAGCTTTGCCTAACTCCCTACCAATTTTCATCATATTTTGAATCTATCTGAAAGGGGAAATTGGTCCAGGAAATTTGCACAACTTTGTAGGTACTCTTTTTCTTTGTTTTGACCACACTACACCTTTAATGTTACATCTCGTTGATGCTTGTCTTTCACTTTGTTCCAGACTTCCTTCTGTTTCAGTAGCTGGTTTTGGAATAGAGTCTTTAAAAGTTGCAATTGCTGCTCTGGCCAATGGGGTAGCTTCATATTCTTCTCCTGACCCTACTCCACAAGGAAGCAAACCATTTCTCCTTTGATTCCTGCCAAATGACCATTTGCAGAATGAAGATAACAACCCATGAGGCTTTGATTATTTTAAAAGCCCTTTTTCTGTCTATTTCTGCATGGTCAAACATACTTTTGCATCCCCCAGCTAGTGAACAATTTTTGCCACATCATTTTATCATCAAGTTACATGGATTGGGAAAAATTGGGGTGGTATGCTCCCTATTGAGTGTGTGAAGCATGTGTATGTTGGTATGCGTGCGGACGGTGATCTATATATGGAGGTGTGAAATTTTGATAGTGTTTTCTATTGATTGGGGGTGTTGTGGAAACCTTGGGCTACAGAGAGGAATTTTTGTTGTGTATTTGGTGTGTTCCCCTTTCCATCTTTTGGTGCCCCCAGGGAGGAGAATCTGATTGATCCTATTTGAAGGAAAAATCATGGTGTTGGAGTTGATGAAGTGCACATTGTGAAGAGCAAGTGCTGTGAAAGATGGCTTGAGCGGGTTTTCCTACTTTCATTCGGGTGGAAGATGCAAAAACCTAGATACAAGATTATGGTCTATTCGTGCTAGAGAGCAGACTGACAAGAGGAGATGGCATGGTTCAAGTTTTTACGTAACTGGTTTGTGGCAAAGCGAAGAGGTGGTATGAAAGATTATGAGATGAAGAAAAAGTAGATTGGATGACCTTAGTAGCAACTTTTTGATGCCAATTTGTGTTGGATATGCAGATGTATGAAGTAAAGAAAAAACTGGATGGATTGAAGAAAATCCTAAATGGGGATTTTCAAGCGTTTGTGTGGTAATTGAAACCCTTTGGAGACAGCTTATGGAGGAAACTGTTGCACAAAGTGTTGACTACTCACCAACAGAGTTTGAACAGCCATACCTAGGTTTGCATGTGCATCGTCTATCCAACTTGGAACCACTTGCACTCGTTTCACCGTTGGAGCTTCCGTAACTGGGAACTTTGGTAGAGAAACCACTTCATCTCTTTGCACCCACAAAACCCTTCGTTCCTCTGACACCGGCACTTCTCTTTACACCAACCTTGTCTTTACCTCCACTAGTCCAATTGTCCTAGGCACCACAGCATTTGACAAACCTTGTCTAGCATGTTGATTCTTCAAGATCTTCTTGGTTTGGCCTCTTGCCAAATTTATCGCTTCAGCATAGGTCACACGCCCATCCACTTCTACCTTATCTTATACATCCTCATGCAGTCAATCCATAAATTTGGTAAGGGGGAATTGACGCCAAGATACAGGTAATGATGCTTATTTATTTCTCAACACACGTTTATAAGGCAATCCACACCGGCACAACAGCAGACCTCTAAGCCCTAGCTCCACTGTGTGCTCTCTCCTCCCTTGAGGTTGCTTCCTTTCCATAGAGCCAAAGAACAGAGAAGCAAAAAAAACTTCCCAAAGAGCTCTCCTCCCTTATAAAGACATTTTTCCCCTCTTTGTGTAGCATCCCACTTCACCACGTGGAAAATTGCACCCAATTGGCCCTTTTTTGGCACTCCTTTGGAAATTTCTGAATATATTGCCTTTCTCTCCCTTGTGCACACTCTGAACCCCACTTTACTCAAAGGGGGGCAACAATGATGCCGTATCGTTGCTTCCTTTGAGTGACTTTGCCTTCAAAAAACCTTTTGGGAAAAGGGGTCTCATGCCCCCGTGTCAATGTGCCCTCAAGGGCTGCATTTCCACATCATCATCCTGCCTGCATGAGTGGCACCGCCCAAAACCGCCATCGTTCACCCACGGGCGCTGGCGCCGTCAAGACAACGCCACATGCGCTACCTCTATCTTGCCATATCATTTTTATAATATGAAATTACAATATCTACCTCACTCTCAATGCTTTTGTTATGTGGGACCAAATGCTATGTGCAAAAACGGATGACATGGTTGCAGGCGTGTACATACCTTGCCAGGCAGGCAAGGCCAAGGATGTGGCACCGTTGCATGTTTTACCACATTAAATAATGTCTAATTTAGTTTAGGAATGTAAAAATGTATAGTGTTTCAAAGTGGCATGCTCGTTTTTCCTAGAAAGTTCAATGCGGGCAATCTCGGCCAAAAATAGCAGGTTTCATGCACGGGTATAAAAGATGTGTCCAAAGTTCTTACCAAGTGGGGAAATGAGGTTCAACATGAAATTTGAGCCCAATGGGATTTTTCCACAAATTTAGGAATTTTGCCCAGCTCTTTTGGGCTTTTTACAGACAAAAAGGGGTATTTTTGGGCTAAAAATGGCCTTAAATTGGTAAACAATAGCCTAAAAATAGCTCAAAATTCCACATCAATGATGGTGCCATTGTTTCTCAAGTTGTGTGGGAAGTTTTAGAGCCAAGAATTAGCTCATGTGGGCATATGAGCAAGGAGATACAGCCATTCCTTTACAGGGTGCTAGTGTAGTCCGTTGTTGCTTCCACTGCATGGTTGAGGTTGAGAGGTCTCCAATTAGGGTTTCCCCTCCTCAAATAATGTAAGGTTTCTAGTTTTTGAAACCTTACAAATTTTACAAAGTTTGTAAAATTAACTTGAAAACCATTGTTGAATGATTCAATCATGGCTGATATTGGTATTTTTGGAATCATAACCAGAGCTTTACTATGGTTAGTAATTTTCAGAATCAGAATCTGATAAAATCTGAAAAAGTTACGGGCCGTAAAAGGTTACACTAGGAATTCAATTAGTTAATAAAAATTGGATGGTTTTAGTAATTATTATTAACAAAGACATTCTTATCCTAAGGTTCTAGAATTAACTGATATTCCAATTTTCATTAAAAATCAGTAAAATCAACCAAAATCGATTTTGGACGCTGAGGGGGTAGTGTGGAGCTGGGGGGAACGTGCCAGAGACTAAAATAGCAGCAGCTGGCGCTACCTTGAAGCTGGGGGCCTACTTGAGGTGTCAAAACCTGCCAGGAACAACCCAGGGCCCAGAAAAACTATAAAAAGACCCCCTTTCCTTCATAAAAATTTAGACTCAAAGCCTTGACACACTCTCTCTCATTTAGAGAGACCGCTACGCAGAAATCACTAGAGATCAAGCTCTAGTTGGTTAAATTAAATGGTAATTAGTCTAATCCTTCTTAATTAGCAAAGCTAGGTTAACCTATTTTCTTAATAATTAAAGATTAATCCTATGTATACTCAAAAATCCTCTCTTAATTAAATATTCTCTGCCGATTGTTATAATTAAGCTTAGGGATATTAAGCTAATTAATTATTATATCATATTAGGACTGAAATTATCCATATTAACCATAAATTAATGGGAATTATATTAATTAAGTTTAGATTAAGTTGAGATAATTACCAGAGCTATATTAGATTTTCATTAAGCTAGAAAAATTATCTTATAATTTTTTGAGTAATTTTTATAATTAATTAAACAAAATTACACTATTTTTGAGAGAAAAATAAAGGGGAAAATAATCAAATTGATTCAAAATTCTTTGATTTAATCTATCAGAGATTAATCACATCTTAAGAAACCCATGATAATTATTTTAACCTCAGATAATTAATATACCTGATTATCTTAGTAGAATTACACTATTTTTGGGACAAATTAAAAGAGGGAAATTAGCAAATTGATTCAAAATGCTTTGAGTTATTTATCAGATATTACTCACATTATAAGAAACCTATGATAATTATATTAACCTCAGATAATTAATTTACCTAATTATATTAGCAAAATTACACTATTTTTGGAACAAATTAAAAGGGGAGAATTAGCAAATTGATTCAAAATACTTTGAGTTATTTATCAAAGGTTAATCATACCTTAAGAAACCCATGATAATTATGTTAATCTCAGATAAATAATTTATCTAATTATCTTAACAGAATTATACTTTTTTTAGGACAAATTAAAAGGGGGAAATTAGCAAATTCATTCTAAATGCTTTGAGTTATTTATCAAAGGTTAATTACATCTTAGGAAACTCATGAGTATTATGTTAACCTCAGATAATTAATTTACATAATTATCTTAGTAACATTACATTGTTTTAGGGCAAATTAAAAGGGAGAAATTAGCAAATTGATTCTAAATGCTTTGAGTTTTTTATCAAAGGTTAATTACATCTTAGAAAACCCATGATAATTATGTTACCCTTAGATAATTAGTTTACCCAATTATCTCAGTAAAATTACATTAGTTTTAGGAGAAAATAAAAGGGGCAACATAGTAAAATGATCCAAAACCCTTTGATATAATTATCAGAGGTAGAACACACCTTGAGTAATCGGTGATAAATACCCCAACCTTAGATAAATAGTTTAAATACTTATCTTCACTAAAAGTAACAAATTTTGCATATAAAATAGAGAAAGGAAATTAGTAAATGAATTTATCTAATTACCAAATAAATACCTGAGGTCCAAGAATCACTTTTGAAAGTTGGAAAAATTACCTCAACATAAATGGTTGGTATAACAAATTACTATCAGAAAAACTTTGCCTAAATTAGACCATAAGTATAGGAGGGAAAGGTTATAAATCAAATTTATGAAAATACCTAGAAATAGAATATATCAAATTACATTGTAGGGTGAGTAATCCATTAACTGATAGGAATTATAATTTACTAACGTTAAAAATAGAATATTCATGGAATATAGACTAAGGAGAAACCTAGTCAATTGACTTCCCTAATGAAATGGTAATTATGGAAAATTACTTATAGTACAAGGAAGTTACAGGAGGAATATCTCATCCAATTAACTATCAAGGATACCTACTTACTCCAAAAATCCTTATTTTTGGGTAAAAAGGAAAAAAAAGATTATTCAATTAAACTTCTAATTGATTAAGTCTTTTTATAAGGCTGCCGTCATGGCTCCAAAGAGAACCAGAGGAAATCCTCTTACCGAGGAAGAGAATATTAACAACAAAAGAAATAAAGCCACTAATGACCATGAGGCTGGGCCTAGCCATAGGCCAACAGACGAAAGTCTACAGGCTCCAGCCCAGCAGCACATGAACGAGCAGTCCCTTGTGGATTTCTATTTTGTTCACTTAAAATCTTTTAAAGTTCATTTTTAAGTTAACATTGCATACATAAGGCTAGGAAGGATAAACTGGCTGTAAATGGAAGGTAACTTTCACGAAACCAATAAGCAATGATTGTAAATAGGAAAGAAATGATTGGGTTATGACTGATTGACCTAGGAAAGAAATGTTTGACCATCCTTAAGACAGCTTGTCTCAAGACACCTCTGATTTCTTGGAAATATTTTACTCCAGATAATGAGTAATGATGGCGATTCCGCCATCGATGAGTCGGTTTCCTCAGCGAGCTTGGAGTCTTTACCCTGTGCTTTTTTGTGTTAAGATTTCAAGTTTATCCTAGAGGAACCACCCGGTTGTATGGGCAACCGGTCGGCGTATGGGCGCCCGGACTTTGGGTGATGGCTTTTTCCACTCCGCTTTTTATAAATAAGGAATGGGTGCCGTTTTTTCTCCTCTGTATAGGTGGTCTTGAGACAAGCCAATACTAGTCAGAGATACTTCAGAATAACAGTACCTTGTCTTAAGTCTAAAGATGTTTGTTTGCTCAAAGAATGTCTTCAATACTATTTTCAAAGGTTGTCTTAATGAAATTCAGTTATTTGTGAAAGTTAAAAGGAATCATTGTTTTAATTGTGAAAAGAATGTGGTAGTAATTAAACAACACAGAAATCATGTGTGAGTGCGGGGTGGTAAGTGGGGATTGACTAAGGTTGTCAATCATGCACGAGTGGACCTGATTAGTCAGGTAACTATCCATTCCCGCGCACTAAAACATTCAATTGGAAGAGGAATCCACAAACGGCTGTGTCCTCACATATGTTAGGGGGAAAAAAGTGTTGGCTAAGGAAACCATAATCTGAATGATGAAGTTATAGGGCCGGAATAAGATTATTTTTTTTTCGTCCCGTTTCCACTACGAGGCAGAACTAGGTCTCTTTCTAGGGCTATAAACCTAAACCATTCTCAATGGTAAGGGTGAATTCCCTGGAATTTTTCATGTTTAAGGACTCTGACTTTAGTAGGCCTAGAGACCTGTCAATGGTCCCATCCCGTTTTTGGTGTCGACGGTTTGGGAACCTTACAAATAACTACTTAGGCTTCTCCAATGAAGTATTGAAGCTTTCATGAAATGGTCACGACAAGGAATTGAAGCGTATATTTATGGTTTTTAATAGGGTTTTTAACAGGCCGAATGAGGACTGCATCTGTGAAATTGGGAGCGAGGCTAAACCTAATCATCACACACACAAGAGTTTTGAGTTAATCTTGGTTCTTTTTCAAAGTGGAGCTTTCGTGGCTGGAGTTTTGTTCTTTTTTAGTGTGTTTGTGGCTTCAAATCATCAATGCCTTGCTTGATTTTTCTACAAATCCTCACAGTCAGAGGCCCGACACTTTCCTAGTTGCACTACGCACTTCTTGACACATTTTTGGTGAACCCGACGTGAAGTAGGCTAGGGTGAGGGTTCAAAAGCTTCATTGAAGGTCTCAAAACAAGGTTTAAAGCTATGGAGCAACAAGAGCAACAGGGGGTTCTGTTTGATCTAATCACAATGAAAATGTTTCAAGCTTTTGTAGTGTTTATGCAGCAACAACAAGCTGCAGAAAGGAGGGAGCTCTCCTCAACCAAAGTGCTTCAATATGTGGTGAATAAAATGGATCAATTTAAAGGTAAAGATGTAACAAAGTATCTTTGTGGATATGTAAAGGATATGGAGCTTCAGCGAGTGCTCGAAGTAGAGATGGTGCAAAGTTTTGGACTTGTTGTGGTTCCTGAGATCAGAGAGCATGTAAAGGGAATTAGAAATGAGCATGGGGCAACTTCGGAAGCATTCAAATTATCCTTGAAGGAAGAGTATTTCATGGAGGACTTCGAAAGGGTAACAAAGAGGACCTTTTTAGAGTGGGTAGTTCGAAGAAAAGAGGGGCTCTTGCCTACCAAACTGCTAAGGGAATTTGAACGCAGTTATGAACAACTTTTAAGGACTTAAAAGGCTACCCTAAAGTCGGAGAAGACAGAGCTCTTTTTGCAGGCTACAGGTAAAGAGAGTCAAGAGAAGCTAGAGCTACCACTTGAGGATAAGGATGCAGAACAAGGCTTGAAGACTAATTGGAATGAGGTTTAAGACGCCATTTTGCTGCTAACTAAGCAACAACACAAAGAGACAAGATAATAGTCAACCCTACTCAAGTCCCAAGTGTTCCCGAGAGTCCTATAAAGCCTGTTATTGTGGTTCCAAAGAGTGACAAGTCCATTCTAGATGATATTTTCAAAGGAATGAAAGAGCTCAAGTTAAAGCTTACAAGGCTAGAAGAAAAGGAGCAACCATCAGGACAATCTACAAGGCAAAGACCTCAAAACAGAGAAGGCTGTGTAAATAGATGCATATGGTGTGATAGTACTGACCATGGAAGGAGGGATTGTGAAAGTTTTAAAGACGCTTTGACAAAGGAGCTTTTTTTCTTTAAAGATGAAAAAAATCACTTAAGTGAAACAGGTAAGCTCTTAGGGATGAACTTTAGAAAACGCGGGATGAAGAAGCTAGTTGAGGACATGGCTACTAGCCATGCCATCTCAATGGTTGAGGCAGCCGCCTATGGGTTGAAGGTGGATCCTATTAAGATAAAAGGATTAGTCAAAGTTGGAGAAGAGGATTATAATGGTATTGGAGAGCTATGGCCATGCGCTATAGAGTCTACTATGAAGGGTAAAATGACTACAAAGGTTTTATATGAAGCTGGAGATTGCATTTGGCTTGAAACAGGTTGGAATGACCCTGTGGACTCTTTGTCAGTGCATGCATACATTGCCAAATGTCAAGCAAATGAGGTCGTTACGTAGGCACAAGAATGGGGATGAAGGGCCTTCAAAGTGGGCCACGAGGAGTGCAAGTAGAAATGACACAGTGCCTCCTAGATCACCTTCCCTGCAACAGATGCATGTCCCCGAAGTGCCTATGCAAGAATCCTCTAAAGAAAAGAAGAAGGATGCAACAAAATCCAAAGCAAAGGGTCTAGCCTACAAACTCCAATCTGATATAGAGGTAGCAATGGATCTCAAAAAGGTTTTGGAAGAGAGGATTCTAAACAATAAGGTGGAATTTACCTTGGGTGAGGTCCTTGGTATAGCAAACTGGGAATTCCACAACGAAATAATTGATATCATAAAGAGGAAGCGACAGTCTCTTACTGAATCTATCCATGTACAGCGTGAAGAAAGAGACTTTAAATGCGGAGGGTGTACAGGTCTATGGCGAGCAAGGTGAAGAAACTATTGTTGGATGCTACAAGTTTAGGGGAGGAGTAAAACATGTTCGCTTCTTGGATGATGAAGATGAAGTGGAGACCACTCACAAGAGTTACTACTTGAAGAGTCATTGGGAAAGAGCAACTACTAAGACCCTGGTAAAAGTAGAAGACTTAGAAGAGACATACATTGTGTTAATAGATCATGGGTTGGAAATTAACCTCATGTAAAAGAGTCTTTATCAAAAAGGCAAATGTCCAATTGATATAAATCATGGATGGATGATTCGTGCAGCAAACAACTCGTTAGGGGAGCTGTACAGAGCTTGTCCAAATGTAAATGTGACTATAGGGGATGTGAAAGATGACTAGAATTTCTTTGTGCAGGAGATGTCTACATACCCTCTTATACTTGGGAAGCCATACATCACTGCTACTCGCATAGAAACCAAGGTGATGGATGATGGTCAACTTATGCAAGGATTAGGAGTTGGGATGGGAAGCGTGCACTACAGTTCCTTACTGTTTGTGTGTACCATGAAAGAACCGTGAAAGTCTTAGAGAGAAACCCTTATCAAAGACAAAAAAAGAATTCAAGGACTACAGGGATATGAGGGGGTTTTGCCATGTACCATTGTAGAGTGGATTGCAGTGGTACAAGAAGAGAAAGGTTCTTGCATAATGTATATGCAAAAGAAACATTTTCTACAGGTTTTGTAGTATTATCAGATTATGGATCTATTGCTTTTACAGAGTGTAAGGACTTAAAGCGGGGTGAATGACAACACATAAATAGTGTACAAAGAGGTTTGAAGATGAATGGTTTGCTAGAAGATGATGAATGCATTGCATGTGTGTTTGATAAGTGTTCGTTTGTGGATACTGTGCAAGATTTGGAGTCTTCAGTGGATTGAAATTTGCATATGGGAAGTGAGGTCGTGAAATTATGTTTAATAGAAATGTACAAGGTCATTGGCGAGGTTGGAAGAGGTGAACCTTACCTTGTCTTGCCAAAAGTCAGTGTTTGGTATGAATGAAGTTCTTATTGTGGGACATATGTGCGGGCCATATGGTAGAAGGCCTTGTCTTGCAAAGATTGATGTAATCTAGAGAATGAAAGAGAAATGTATAAATGTCACTAAGGTTTGAAGGTTCTTGGGTGCATGCATGTTTTATGTTATCTGGATTCCGCATTATGCACATGTAGCAGAGCCTTTGTATCAGCTTTTGAGAAAGAACAAAAAGTTTCAATGGGAAAAGATTCATACCCATGCCATGAGAAAATTAAAGAAGTTGGTCTCTAACTTTGAGGAAGGCAAACTATGAATGTGGAAGATATGTAATCGTGACAGTGGATACTAGCCCCACAGGAATTGGATGGGCGCTTGGGCAAGATGATGATGATGGCAAGCGATATGTGGTGAGGTTTGGAGCAAAAGTCCTAAGTTCTCATCAACGCAACTATCCAGAGGTAAAAAGAGAGTTATGGAGATTAGTCACATCTTTGAAATGTGACAAAGAGTATTTGATAGGAGCAAATATAATTGTGGAGATTGATTGTCTACCCCTTCTTGGAATGATTACAAGATGCTCAAATCCCGACATAGCTATGTTGAGATGGATTGCCTACATAAAGTCCCTGAATCCAGAATTTATGCATATTGCAGGGAAAGATAATCCAATTGCGGATATGCTTTCAACAGCAAGGTATGAAAATGAAGAAGACATGGTGTCAAGGGCGATGATGTAGGCACACAATTCTATAGTATCTCTCATGCCCAGGGTGATCATGTTTGCTTGTCAAATGCACTTGAGTCATTCACAGAGGACCTAACTACAGGTGACTGGTTGCTCATTGGATGCTATCTGGGCACTTTGACAAGGCAAGAAGGATGGGATGATCAAGAGTTCAAAAGAATATGGAGAAAAAGTCTATGGATACTTTTTGAAAGATGGGTACTTATGGAATCGTCCAAAACAAAGAAATGGAATGCCGATGAGAGTCGTGAATGATAAGGACACTCAAAATGAGCTTATGAAAAAGATTCATAAGAGTCTTTATGCTGGACATAGAGGTGTATGGGCCACCTTTGCTAAAATGAACGAGAGTTATTGGTGGAAAGGTATGTATAAAGATGTATCTCACTTTGTGGAGTCCTATGAAACCTGTCAAATGTATTCAAATGTATGTCATCGTGATGGGTTGCACCCTACTTACCCATTGGCCATGCATTACAAGTGGGAAGTAGATTTGGTTACAATGTCATTGGGCTTATGGAAAATGAGATACATAGTGCTTGCACGAGAAGACTTAACCAACCAAGTTGAAGGTCGTGCTCTAAGAACAAAAAGCACAAAAGTGGTGTGTAAGTTCCTCTTGGATGATGTGATTAGCCGTTATGGCTGTGTTGGAAAAATAATAGCGGACATGGGTGAGTTGGATGTTGACAAAGCAAGGCATTTTTTCTCTAGATTGGGCATTAAACTTGCTCTCACTACTTCATATAATCCTGAGGGAAATGGAAAATCAGAGCGTGGGCATCCTCCTATTATTAAAGCTTTGGCTAAGGCCTGCAAAGGTAAAATGGGAGAGTGGCCTAGGTTATTGCCTTATGATTTATGGACTGATCGTACAGCTCATAGCTCAATTACTGGTTATATGCCTTTTGAGTTGATGTATGGTCAGAAACCTATAATGCCAATTGAGGATGTAATTCCCACATGGAATGTATTGCCTTGGGAAGATGGAATGAGTAGGGAAGGACTTCTTGCTTTGCGCATACAACAGTTCGAAACAAGACCTCAAGATATTGAGAATGCAATAACATGGTTGAAATATGTGAGGTTAAAGAATAAAGACAGATTTGATAAGAGGCATAGGCTCATACCTAAAGCTATTGAGGAAGGTGATTGGGTGTTGGTGTATGAAAACAGTCTTGACAACCAATGTTCAATGATAATAAATCTTTCAAAGAGATGGTTTGGTCCTTATGTGGTTCAACATGTACATGGGAATACAACTTACACCTTGCATGAATTAGAGGGGACAAAAATGAAGATTCCCATTGCAGGGAAAAGAATCAAGTTATTCAAAAGAAGAGGTGATACAGATCCCTTTGATTCACAAGAAAGTCATAATGAAGGCTCGAATGAAAATGGTATGGATGTGGATGAAGAACAAGAGGATGATGCGTTAGATTTCGTTGAAAGCAATGATGAAATCAACATGTTTGTGGACTTAAATGAAGACTGAACCTGCAAAAGATATATGTGGCACATGTTGGAGGATGTGCAAGTTTAGATGGGGTGAATGTCATGTCGTGGCACATTTATGATATGAAATTACAATATCTACCTCACTCTCAATTATTTTGTTATGTGGGACCAAATGCTATGATGTACATAGTGTAATATATACGAAAATGGATGCCATGATTGCAGACGTGTACATACCTTGCCAGGCAGGCGAGGCCAAGGACGTGGCACCGTTGCATGTTTTACCACATTAAATAATGTCTAATTTTCTTTAGGAATGTAAAAATGTCGAGTGTTTTGAAGTGGCATGCTCGTTTTGCCTAGAAAGTTCAATACGGGCAATCTCGGCCGAAAATAGCAGGTTTCGTACGCAGGCGTAAAAGACATGTCCAAAGTGCTTACCAAGTGGGAAAATGAGTTTCAACATGAAATTTGGGCCCAATGGATTTTTACACAAATTTAGGAATTTTGCCCAGCTCGTTTGGGCTTTTTACGGACAAAAAGGGGCATTTTTGGGCTAAAAGTGGCTAAAAATGGCCTTAAAATGGTAAACAATAGCCTAAAAATAGCTCAAAATTCCACATCAATGATGGTTCCATTGTCTCTCAAGTTGTGTGGGAAGTTTTAGAGCCAAGAATGATCTCATGTGGGCATATGAGCAAGGAGATACAGCCATTCCTTTACAGGGTGCTAGTGCAGTCCCTTGCTGCTTCCACTGCATGGTTGAGGTTGTGAGGTCTCCAATTAGGGTTTCCCCTCGTCAAATAACTACTTGGGCTTCTCCAATGAATTATTGAAGCTTCCATGAAATGGTCACGACAAAGAATTGAAGCGTATATTTAGGGTTTTTACAGGGTTTTTAAGAGGCCGAATGAGCACTGCATCTGTGCAATTGGGAGCGAGGCTACACCTAATCATCACACACACAAGAGTTTTGAGTTAATCTTGGTTCTTTTTCAAAGTGGAGCTTTCATGGCTGGAGTTTTGTTCTTCTTTAGTATGTTTTTTGCTTCAAATCATCAATGCCTTGCTTGATTTTACTACGAATCCTCACAGTCAGAGACCCGACGCTTTCGTAGTCGCACTACGCACTTCTTGACACATTTTTGGTGCACCGACACAAAGACCAGGTGAAAGCCCACTCCTTCAACTTTAACCTGTGCTCAGGTTGATGTATCCTTGGTTTCTTGGTCCTAGCACTTTACTTTGAGTCGGTGCCCCAAAGTTCGACGTGCCATAACTTGTCGCTCAGGACTCCGATTGAGGAGCCATCGATTCCTAACAAACCCACATGATAAGGACTACCGTTAACTTTTATGAGGCCCCAAAAATTACAAATGTAATGCTTTCAGATACAACCAAATTGGCACACAATTGGCCCTTGACAAATTTTCAACTAGCCATAACTCTCTCCCTGGAGCTTTGTTTGACAATCCGAGAAGACCGCATGCTCTAAAACTCAAGCTTTACACACCTACTTGTCTGTTATATCTCAGGCCACCTATCTCCATTTGCCCTACCCGTAGGGAATTTGCAAGACCTTCTAAGTTTAAACTGGCATAACTTTCACATTGTGGCCCCGTTTGACGAGCAGTTTGCACAAGCTTCTAGAGCATCTCGAGAACTATATTGCAAGGCATATCCCCGTGTTTTGGACACCTTAGATCACCATCCCAATTGGCCCTCTTTGGAGCACTTTTGGCCTAAGAAACCACATTAATTATGAATCCGAATTGCACCTCTCCTGCCCATACCTTTCATACCTGATTTACCATTGAATCCCACACTTGTAGGCATATGTAGCCTTGTATAACATACTTATTGGCTTAAACCAACTTTGGTTGCACCATCATTGCCCACCCCTCTTGTTGAGCATTCATGTTCAACTAAAACCATATTCATAGAACTTTGAAAGCTACCACACTAAACAAACAAGCGAAAGCAGTCCTATGGCCATAACCATATGTATAGGTTATGTATAAGCCTCAACTCCTCCGCAAATTGCATGCTTCAAGTGGGTTGCCCACCTCCTTTGACTACAATATGATGCACCTCATGCACTAGACTCCTTAGGCCAATTATGGCTTGAGCCACACTCCATTTACTTTGTGCCTAAGAAGCTTCCCATTTTCTCTCATAAACTTATAGGTTCCATTCAAAAATGCCTTCTGTATTTTGTATGGGCCCACCCATTTCTTCTTAAACTTCTTTTGGAACGTAAAATCTAGGTAGCTCTCATACCTCATCACTAGATCCCTTCATGTATACCCTTGTCAGGTAGTGAGGTGGTCCGGGGCGGGCAACAAGAAGAGCGGCCTCTAAACACCCTTCGAGGCTCTCGTGCTGCTCAATTGGGGCTGGGGCAAGCACAATCAGAGACAACAACAACCCACAGCAAGAAACCAAACAAGAAAAGGGGCACCACCTAGTTGTAGATGCGAACTAGGACGCACGTGATATCTCCTTGTACTCAAACGCACAAAGAGAGGGGAATGCAAGATAGCCACACACACCAAACACAAACATTCACCATGCTAGAGAGAGGTAAGAGCACGAATCAACTTGAGCAACTCAATCTTAGCCTTAAAGACTAGATGCACACAAAGCTTGATGAGAAATAGAGAGACAGCACAAAACTTGACCTTGTTGCCAATACACAAATTGTCTTAGGGTCACGGGAGCCCTCTCACCGAGCACCCTCTTACAATTGACTTTTTAGGCAAACAATTCAACAAGCCCTCAAACCACCAAGCATGAAATGGCACAACAAACTTCAAGGACAATATACCTTCAACCACCTGATGAGCCAACTTATCAAGTCAATTTGGAGAGAAGAGTCGTAGTTGCAGCATACAATTGCACCCAGAACTATAAATCTTATTTATGGACAAGAGTAGGCTACAAGAGTGATGCAGAATATAGCATCACTCCACTCTTCTAGATAGCATACTTAACTTCAAGCTTCTCCATGCACCTATGTGTAGTGATGGAATAGAGCACTCACAATGCACACACTCTACACAACTAATCTTGAAGACTGATGTGTTATGTGTTGAGAATGGTGTGGTGTAGTGTGATCATGTGATAATTTACAAGGGAGAGAGGGGCTCTATTTATAGGTTTTAGAAGCCCCGATTAGGATTAGGCCAAATCAAGTTTATTTGAAGGAATAAAAGATTATGCATATTTTTATTTTTTTTCATGAGGGTGGGTCTCTCTTGTCCTTTGAGTCACATGGATGTGGGCTCAAGGGAAGAGAATTATTGAGGATGAAAGGAGAGAGGATTGAGTGAATAATTTGGGAGTGCCTACTCTAGTAGAGGGTGCATTTTACAATAAGGTTAGTGGTTAGTAGTTAGTAGTTAGTAATTATCACTAAAAAATATTTACAAAATCATTCACCAAATGGTGAGATATATGATGAGAAAAGTTAGAGAAGGGATGAGCTTGTAAAGAGAGGTTGAAGCTTTGGAGAAGTTGACATTCACCTCTTTACAGCATCGGTAGAAGAAGCGGTCAGCATGGCAAAGTACCGCGTGTCGATGAAGCTATGTTATCTTCAAACCTTGGAAAATTCATGATAAAGCCTTTATTTGCAGAGGTTAACCTTGGATTTTTGCTGATTTTTTGAAGTTCTTTACAAAGATGAATAGAGTATGGTAATATGGACATATATGTAGAGAGAAAGGGGGACACATAGGGTGTAGAAATGGAGGATGAAGGCTATGGAGGTGTGAGAGATGTGGAAATGGTGAAGAGAGTGAATTAGGACATGGGAGTTGCAGGTTTGGGAGTGGGAAGGAGAGGGAGGAGTGTGTGTGAAAGAGGAAAATGATAAAGTGGAAGAGGGAGTGTCGCTGCATAGCATGGGCAAACTGGGGTCCACCAATAAAATCATAGCTCACAGCTCATAGCTCAAAAAAATATGAAAAAATTTGAGGTAAAAGTTCAGCTCATGAGCTAAAACTTTTGTTTGTGTCACCTTTTCAAATTCGGGGAGCATGTGATCTTTAAAAATTCAGCAAAACCGACTGTTTTTTCCACTACACAAGGTCCTTGTGAGGTCCTTCTTTGGATGATTCTTTTGAATACCTCCAAGAGTGATCTCTCCATGGTGCATGCATGCATTCCACATACCCTTGACCTTATTTGGTAGGTCTATAATTGAAGATATTGTTGAGATCATGATATAAGTGAATAATACAACTAAGGAAATCAAATATTGAGGGGTCTAAAAAAATATGTACATGTCAAATATAAATAATATAGGTGGAAAAAATATAAAGGGGTCAAAATAAATCTCTCTCATTATAAGTCTACCATAAAAAGATGAATATTTTTGGTGGTCTAATTTATGAGAGTAATAGAGAATAGATGTAGGAAGGAAAAAATCACAATAGTGAAAAAATATACACATAAATAGAACTAGTTTTTTTGGATTTTTGTTGGGATGGAGTTACACCAAAAATAAGAGAAGCTTGCATGAAATTATTTTATATGGAATAAAGAGTACGCAAAATGGTAAGAAAAAATATGGTAATGTTGAGTCATAGCATAAATAACACACCATAGGTAGAGATATTTAAATAAATACCAAAATAATTATGAAAAATCCTTTTATTTAGGCCCTATATACAATGAAATATTTACACACAAATGGGCCATAATATACTTATATTTTTATTTTATTTTTTTATTTGGCTCAACTAGCCCAGTGACTAGCTAATTAAGGGTTTTTAAGAAGATATGGGAAAAGTTCCCTAACTCACACACACCTATATACAGTGAAATGGTAGGGATAGCCACAGTGTTTGAATGATTTTGGTAGGGTGGGTTAACTCACTATGGCAATTACGGAGAGCCGAAAAACGGCTATCAGTAGAATTTGATTAACATTTGAAACTCCTTTCTCCCATTGCCTCACATAATAGTTCATTACGGCCTCTCTATTCATCTGGAAGGCCTCAAGACCAGCAATCCAATCTTGTAACATTTCATGTTGGGTGGCATTGACGTGCCACATACCTTTTAAAGCACCAAGCTGCACTTGTAGTGGTAGCATTTCCTCCTTGTTGCCATAAACCAACTCAAATGGGGTAAAGTTGGTCACCACTTTATAGGATGTCCTGTATTCCCACAAGCACTTTTCCAAATTTAGACTCCTGCTTGTACACATACTTTGTTAACATCTTGATTGAGAATTTCACTTCTATCCATTCACATTAGCTTTGACCATCTGTCTCCACTTATCCTATTGGATCAACTTGTACAGCATCTCAAGCCCCACATTCTAAAGCACCAATTGAACATTCCAAAAATCTTTGCTTGCTATCCCGTATGGACCATTTTGGAGCCCTTTTGGCCTAAAAAACTCCAGCAAGCATACATTCTAGCTATCACCTGCTTACGTAGTTCTTTTGTATTTACTTCAACACTCTATCTAGCACATGTAAACATACATATCCCTGCTTGTGCCCTTTGTCATGGTCGACACACTTTGGCTGTACCAACGTGTCAAACTTTTGGGATAGGACGAGAGTGCCCACACTTCCCACTTGCATTATTTGAAACTTAAAAACCTCAAAAACATTCACTAGATCCAAATGAAGCCACTTGGAACCAGATCTAAAGCTTTGACACCCTCTCCAGGCATGTACATGTACCTAATTGCCAGCACGCAACACGACTATTTGACATACATACATTCAGTGTCCACCATACTTGAAACCTAGTATACATTGGAAAAGCTTCCAAATGCATGTATTTATATTTATCTGTCTACATGTACATTTATTAACACACTACTAAGAACATGCATCATTTCACAACCCCCAAGTTGAGTATTCATACTCAAACCTCACATCAAAAACCGTGCCATAAAACCTCACAAGTGACCCTAAAGTTCCTTGTGACTCATATGGAGACTCATCAACTTGCATATCACTACCTATGTGCCCAAGCATGCCACTCACACCAAAGGGGAAATCATCTATTTTTTTGGCAAAATGCCACCGCACACTTGGATCCCAAGCATGATATGGATCTTCTCCAAAGTTGGTGCATACCATCTCATAACATAAATTGTCAAAATCATTTGAAACCATAGCTACCTCAAAATTCATCTCATGCCTAGAGCTCATTCAATCGATAATCATAAATCTCACATCATTTTCTTGATGCATCAATTGCTCTTCATTCCCTGTGTGAAAGAGATCATCAATCCAACCACTAACAGCTCCATTCCAAAATTGAAAAAGAATTTAGAAACACTATTAATGAAGAAGAACTTCCATCTATATAACATTTGGGTGAAAGCATGTATAGGTGGTACCACATTTTTCACTTTTTAGTGGTACCCTTTGAAAAAGTGAGGACCGATGAAAATTATGGGAAATTCACCAAAACTTGTGGACTTTATAGTTTTAGATTTTACATGAAAAATTCTATCCATTGATATATAACATGCTAGTTTATTTTACGTGTAACACATGAAGATGGGGCTTGTAAACTGCTACCAAAGGACTATCCGAGACACCCCTTTCTGGTACCACCAGTACATTCTTTCATCCATTTGTCTAGATCCTGAAAAGAAGAACACTTAAAGGCTATTCATAAACTAAAGAAGATGTTACAAGAGGCTCCTACATTAAGGAAATTAGACTACAAAAGCGAGAAGCCAATTATTGTGATAGTTGACAAGAGTCCTACAAGTATTGGGTAGGATATTGGACAAAATAATGAGTAGGGGAAAAAGAGGTCCAAACACCCTTGTGACCTACCCATAGTGACTCATGAAATTCTTTTAAGTACATGGAGTTGTGTTTCCCAATCACACGCCACTCGCTGAGGGGTACCTCTTTGTTTCTTTGGATTCTTCCACAAGAAACCATCCTACAAGAAATACCCATCATCCTTCTTGCAATTACGATTAAACCCTTGATTGCTCCAATCCCCTTGCTTCTTTAATATACTCAAATATTTCTTGATTAATAGCCATTCACCTTCATATTTGTCCTCTGCAAAAGACTCTAGTTCATAAATCACACTTTCACACTCTGCATCCATTTGCAAGGAGGTAAAGAACCTCAATCCCACATCCTCACTTTCAGAAATTTGATCTTCTTCATCTTTAGTCTGGCACACTTTCACACTCTGCATGCATTTGCAAGGAGGTAAAGAACCTCAAGCCCACATTCTCACTTTCAGAAATCAAATCCTCTTCATCTTTAGTTCTGGCAACTGGATAGCATATCAGCTACCGGATTATCCTTACGTGCAACATGAGACTCAAGACTTAATTAATTTATGTATACAATCCAACATAGCATAGCTTTATATGGTGTAGAACATCTTGTAATCACCCCGATTAATGGTAAACAATCCATCTCCACTTCATAAAAGCATCAATAAAGTCAGGCTTGTCGCACCTCAAGGTAGTTGATGCACCCAAAGTTCCCTTTTTACCTACAAATATGCTCCTTGTCAAGCACTTAATACCTTAGCTCCAAATCTAATAGCATATCTCAGGAAAAATTTGATGAATGCTCATTTAAAGAATAAGGATGCTTTTGACAAATGGCATAGGCTAAGGCCAAATGATATTCAATAAGGGATTCAATTCTCAGTAACGATAGTAGTTTAGAGAATTAGTACAAAGCTATATACAAGATGGTTAAGCAGTGGTTTGGTCCCCGTTTGGTCCCTATGTGGTTTAACATGCTTTTCCTAATGCTACCTACAAATTATGTGAAATGGATAGCACAGAGTTGAAGGTTCCAATTGTGGGTAAATATGTCAAAATGTATTAAAAGAGAGGTGCATAGCTTCAAATTGAAGAAGAATATATGAGTGTGCCTGAAGATAGGAATTTGGATGATGAAGATGAGTTTTTAGATGAAAATAATGACTTAGATGACTAGGTTGGCAAATGCCAGAGGATGTGCAGGCTTAGAAGGGGTGGATGTCATGTCGCTTTGTGGGCAAGGGATGAAAGACAAGGATTTGCATGTATTTTTTATTTTTGGCAATCTTATGATCTATGAGAGATTCTATTATGAGTGTGGTGTAAGCTAATTGTGGGTTTTGGGGCCATTAAATGAGATTTGATGCCTGTAGACCAAGATATAGTAATTCTATCAAAATGCAGCATTATAGGTCAAAACTATAGTGCTTAATGTGGTCTTCATGTCTGTCTTTATGGCTCATCAATCAGACTCTGGACAAGGAAGATATGGGTAGCACAAGTCTTTTTCTAGTGTTCTTGGATCCACCTCGATATGTGTGTTGGGAAATTTGAATGAATTCTAACATGGGTGCTTTCTAGTGCTTAGAAGAGCTACAAGATGTGCTTTACAATGCTCAAATTGGCCATTCAGTGCTTGACTTATGGCATGTTCAATTCTCTTTGCAATTTCAAATATCTGTGAGCGAAGAAAATTCATGTGAATGAAACTAATGTGTCATCCACACTGGTTTAGTCAATATCCGAGCCAAAGAGGATTCTTGGCAATGCCTTGGTTGATTTGTATGCCAAATAGAGTGCAGTTGTCACAGCAAAAGTTGTGCTCGACACTACTGTAGTCAATATCTCTAGGTGCTTTTGGTAATGATTTGGATTGAGATGAAAGCGGAATGTTAAGCTTGGTGGAGGTGATATTGATTACTTGCCACATCATTGAGCTTGTTCCCCACGCCATGTCAGTCATGGTGTCATGATTGATGTAGAGGAAAAGTGGGAGGTTAAAGGAAGGGTTTTCTTTAGGGGTCTTTATACATTGTGTGTGGGAGGAGATAAAGAATAGGAGAAATACAAGCAAAGGGAAAGGAGGAGATAAGACTGAGGTGAGGCAAAGCTCTCTCTTGGGGGAGCATTCATCAAGAAGGAGATCTTGCGGCTCGTGCTCTCTTGAGAGAGCTCTCTGAGTACAAAAAAGAGGGGAAAGAGATAAAGATCAGGGGAGTTAAGGATGGAGGGATGCTCTCTCTCTCTCTCTCTCTCTCTCTCTCTCTCTCTCTCTCTCTCTCTCTCTCTCTCTCTCTCTCTGTGTGTGTGTGTGTGTGTGTGTGTGTGTGTGTGTGTGTGTGTGTGTGTGTGTGTGTGTGTGTGTGTGTGTGTGTGTGTGTGTGTGTGTGTGTGTGTGTGTGTGTGTGTGTGTGTGTGTGTGTGTGTGTGTGTGTGTGTGTGTGTGTGTGTGTGTGTGTGTGTGTGTGTGTGTGTGTGTGTGTGTGTGTGTGTGTGTGTGTGTGTGTGTGTGTGTGTGTGTGTGTGTGTGTGTGTGTGTGTGTGTGTGTGTGTGTGGAGCTCTCATAGAATAGAATCCTCTCTCTCGTCGGGTCTATCTCTTGAGTTTTCATCAAAGTTCCCTCTTGAGATCTCTCTTGAGATATTTTAGGAGCATAATTAGCAAGAAAGCATGAACAAAAGGGAGTAGAGGGGAGAGGATTTGAAATATTTACACCATTTCTCTCAAGGATTT
Organism: Adiantum capillus-veneris; assembly: GCF_014529385.1. Lineage (NCBI taxonomy): Eukaryota > Viridiplantae > Streptophyta > Polypodiopsida > Polypodiales > Pteridaceae > Adiantum > Adiantum capillus-veneris. The sequence goes on from NC_140953.1 coordinate 105,226,079, forward strand.
GACAGAAGAGCAAGAAGGGAAAAGAATTGTGAAACGTCATTCAAAGTTTGTTGAACACATACTTAACCAGTGGGGATCAACAAAAGTGGAAAATGATGCTTTTTTTACTCAATAGATAATAAGCACAATTATTATCTCTTGCTAGTTAGAGAACTCATTTTTGACATTTTTTAGTTCACAAGACAGGTAGACACATCATACACAAATCCTAGAAAGTTTGAAGTCATTTGGGCACTTTTTTGCTGCTTGAATTTTAGTTTTTTGGAACTAAGGGTTGTAGATTGGTCTTTTGGCTACATTGGCAAGGTTGAACCTCAAAATGTTGTCCAATCTTCCTTGTATATATTTGTAGGTTAATAGATTGACTTGTATACCTTTCATTTTACAAGAGTGATCAAGGTCAAGCTTGAGGACTACTAGCTCGGATTTATGACAGAGGAAACAGGAAGGTATTGGTACTAAGGGCCAGGTATTTTGGTCTTTATGTACCTTAGATTTATCCGCGTCATAGAAACTCACGGTTATAATTGAGAAACTCAGAGTAGAGTATCTATTAAGGAGAGTGTAATCCAAGGGAACCATTAGAGACTATGGTGGAAGAAGTATCTGACACTCCAAATCAAGCTCCAAGATGTCCTCATTTTCTACTCTTGATCAGGGAAGAATATCTGGGTCCAGATGAAGAGTATGTGGGGAGAGTCAATGCCCACATAATTGAATTGGAGAAGGAGGTTAGTGCCAACAAACAGGATACCTTCTATATGGACCAAAATAGAGTGCAATGTCTCATAATTGTTTGGAAATCCTAGCATTGTGGACCTATGGGATCCAGAAGTTGCCACGTTGATCCCAAATATGACCACTAAAGAGGGACCAACAGTGCTATAGTTAGAAGGGTATGACCAGGTAGATCTTAGACCATGGAAGGTAAGGCTTTGAGATGGTTTTAGACCATACCCCTTGGATGTATTACAAATTTTTCAACATTGTCAATGACATTTGTTGTTTTTTGCTCAAAGATGGGAATTAAGCATAGCACAACATCACAAATCTACAGCATCAAACAAAAACAAGGGGAGTGTATAAGAGACTATGTATTTCAAATAAGACAATATATTGTCATATGTCTAGAGTTGAAAACTCGAACCAAGGAGATACTTGTCTCACTGTTTCTAGAAGTCTTACTCAATAAAGAGTTGCATGTTCTTCTCTATAGAAGAAAGCATACAACCCTATAATCATGCATTCTAGATGCTATAGACTTGGGGGAGGGGGGGAGGTAACTGTGAAATATTCAGCAAACAGAGCATTATTAAGGACACAAAATGAGCATACGACATCTATTGTGCTAGCACACGTAGGACCTATAGTGAGACCTCCTATGAATCATATCAAAGATATGATCAAGCACATGAATGATACGATGACAAATATGCAAACTATGCTTGGTGAGAGAGACATGACAAGGTCCTCCACCAAGGCAGCACATGGTATCAGCAAGACCACCTGAGTGGTTTACCATAGAAGGGAAATGGACATACCATGATACCAACAAGTGTTATTATAGAACTAAATACAATGGAAATGTCCAGTATGCCTATGAGACAACAGGTTCGACCTAGGTATCCACATAACATGAGGCAAATGCAAAAGGCAATCATGGCTATGGAGAGACCACAACCAATACTAGGTCAACAACTACCCCTCCCAAGAAACCATGTTGTGCTAATTAAGTATATGCTTCCTAAAGTACAAGTGAAAGAGTAGGCTATAGTGCCCGTTATGCCCTACTCGGGGGGGGGGGGGGGGGGTCACTATGTATAAATTGTGTATATTGCATGTCTTCATGGACTATTTATAAAACTCTTTATCTGTGAATTTTTGGAAAATAAATACACCTTTTTCCTATTCAATCTGTAAATTTTTGCCCAATTTCATTTTATAATATTGTGTTGTATGTGAAAATGTGAGAAAAAATTAAATTTAATAACCCCTTCTGCTGCACTCACAATGTCGTGCCATGACACGTACATAGTGTGAAATAAAAACATTCACCTCACTCTTGACACTTCTCGATGTATGCAAATAATAGCAATCATGTACATATTGTGATATATGTTGAAGTGTCTACTGAGGTCATTATCATGTACATACCTATCCGGGGAGTCGTGGCCCTAGATGTGGCGCATTTGCATGCTTTTCCACTTGATAAGATGCTTAATTTTGTTTGAAAATGTACATAGTCCAAGTGTTTTATGGTGGCACACTCATCTCGCCTATAAAGACTGATGCGGGCAAAAACTACCAAAAATAGCAGTTAACAGGCGCTGTTGCAGAATTGCATGGAAAGTGACCCAAAATGGTATATTGATGAAAAATTATTCTTATCTATGATTTTTATGCTTATGCTAGTGATCCCACAAATTTAGGGATTTTTTTGACTCCGTTTGGGATTTTTCGCATCAAAAATGGCATTTTTGGGTCAAAAAGGAGCTAAAAATGACCTAGTTTTGGTCCAAAGTGGCAAAATGGCCCAAAATTTGACATATCAGCTCATATTGACATGGGAAAGAGGGAGAGTCCTTATTTTTACAGAAAAAACCTGCAATTTATCACTACTATGTAATAGCTTCCATGGTTGCCCAATCTATGTGTGTTGCAGTCTCGCCTCTTCACAATCTTGTATCTGAGCTTGTGAGGGAGTGAATTAGGGTTTCCCCTTATCAAAATGGTGTGTGTGCTTCACTTTAGAAGCTCATAAATCTCTGAAAAATCAGAAAATTGTCGTCGTGAAGGTGGAAGCTCGAGAATTCCTTTCAAATGTTTGATGTTACGACTATGAAATTGGGGGCGAGGCTACATGATATCATGAAAGAGGTTTGGGTTTTGATTAAGAATTGTGCTTGTATGAGCATCGAGGTTTCATGGCTGAAACATTAGTGTTTTTCAATTGTCTTTTTAAGTGAAATTGAATGTGATTTGGTGATCCTCTCATCATAATCTCAACTATGAGAACAAGCAGACTCCAAGCACGATAGGAAAGAGGGTTTGTGACTTTGCTGTCACGAACGCTCTTAGATTTTTTGTCACCCTTGCAAAGAGGGTTGGTGGTTCTCGACAAACGCTTTCTCACAAAGTGTTTGTGACTCTCATCATGAACTCTCACAGCTAGAGGTTCTGCACCTTCCCAACTAGACCGCACACATTCCGACATTTCTGGTGAACCCGATGCAAAGCAGCTGGGTTGGGGGTTCAAAAACTTGTTTTGAAAGGTTTAATTATAAATAATTAAAGCTATGGATCAACAAGATAAACAAGGCATGTGTTTTGATCAAGGAACAATGCAAATGTTTTAAGCATTCGCCATGTTTATGCAACAACAACAGGCTGTAGAAAGAAGGGAGGTGTCAGCAATGAAAGCCCTTCAAGCTATTGTGAAAAAAGTGGACCAATTTGAAGGGAAAGATGTCACAAATTTTCTTCGTGGTTCTGTAAAGGAGATGGAGCTACAACGGGTTCCAGAGGTAGACATGATTCATAGTTTTGAGCTTATTGTGGTCCCCGAGATTAGAGAGCATGTAAGGGGAATCAGAGAGGAGCTGGGAGCAATTCAAACTATCCCTAAAGGAGGAATACTTCATGGAGGACTCTAAAAGGGTTACAAAAAGGACCTTCTTGGAATGGGTTGCAAAGCCAAAAGAAGGACTTTCCATCACCGAACTGTTGAGAGAGCTTGAGCGGCACTATGCTCAATTGTCAGGAACAGAGAAGGATACTTTGGATAGTGAAAAGACCGAATTGTTCCTTCAAGCTGCAGCATGAGCTCCAAGAAAAGCTAGAGCTACTCCTTGAAGACAAGAATACATAACAGGGTCTAAAGGCTGAGTGGAAAGAGGTTGAAGAATTAGTCTCATTGCTTGCTAAGAGGCAACGTCATAGGGACAAGATGGTGGTGAATGGTACTACCTCTCCTCCTAGCACCTCAAAGATTCTACCAAATCCTACTGATGTGAGTCCAAAAGGTGATAATTCAAGCTTGATGAGCTTGTTAAGGGCATGCAAGAAATGAAGTTAAAGCTAATAAGGCTTGAAGAGAAAGGACAACCTGTTTGCAAGACAAAAATCCCAAAGCAAAGAAGGATTTGTGCATAGATGCATATGGTGTGATGGCACAGACTATGGCAGAAGGGATTGTGATAGCTTTAGTGATGCCTTAAAAAGAGATCTTGTGTTTTTTAAGGATGGCAAGATCCATTTGTGGGAGACAGGTATGCCATTAGGAACTAACTTTGGAAAAGGAGGTATGCGGAAGTTAGTGGAGGATATGGCAACTAGTCATGCTATTTCTGCAATGGAGGCTGCTACCTACGGGCAAAGATAGAACTAATTCCAAACAAAGTGTTAATGTATACTCCATATGATTTTGAGCAGGTTCATAGCTTGTGGCCATATGCAGTAGCCTCAGCCAAAAAAGGGAAGGTAACTAAACAGTTATTACATGAAGTTGGTGATTGCATGCGCCATACAATAGGTTGGGATGCCCCTGTGGACTCTTTATCAATACATGCCTATCTTGCAAAAGGCTATAACAATGAAGCAATCATGGAAGAGAAGCACAGACGTTGTGAGTGGGATGGAAACACACACAACGCCTCTATAATCACCCGACACACACTCTTGGGATGATATACACACACACACACACTATGGGTAACCACTCGGCTTACACAACCCACCTGGCCGAGACAGGGAACACACCGATGGAGTGAGAGGAGAGAGACTACCCATTTGCCCACTCCACACAGAGAGACACACACACACACCCAAAAAACTCAGCTCAAAAGAGGAGAATTTTTAATCTTTAGATACCAACACCAATGGGGCAAATAGCTCACACAATATGGTAAAATATGCCAGATACAATCACAAATTAGAGCAGAGGCTTCGCTCACATGAGAAATTTACACAGTCAAAACAAACAAAAAACAGGAATTTGGAAAAATGGACAGCTCCATCACGTCCGGAATGGCCCAAAACCCCAGTCTACAATGTCAAAGTGCTCAAATCCGACCTCAAATGAGCAGTTTACGGCCAAAACAGGCTTCAAAAATAGCAAAAACTCACTTGCGGCTGTTCCTCCTCTCTTCTCCACGTTTTTCTAGTATTCTCTCAGTTTTTTCAGTTCGCACACTTATCTTTATTACTTGGGCACCTTTGGCCTTTTAGTTGACCTCAAACGGACCCTGAACAGGCCAAAAAGTGGCCTCGCAGTGCATAGTTGTCACCCTGCTGCATCCATCCGTACACCTGGCACTCAAATTTTTCCAGTAATTCATCCCATAACCACAGGAAGTGGCCCCCAAATATAGTCCTCATGATGACCTTTCTGCATAATTATCACAAAACAACACCCACGTTGTGTCCGTACTTATCCACGTGCAAGTATTGACCCCATTCGACCTCCCGACGCCACTAGATGCCATTTGACGCACCTGCTTACCTCATGTCATTGGCCTGTGGATAGGTTCCTCAAGAGTTTTATGTGCTACCACATTATTATTAAAAAAACACATTGATATTGGTGACGATGAAAATCGATGCACTATGTACATGCTATCCTACCTGTACACATGTGGGCCCCACGTAACCACCTGGCTCTGAAAAATGGGCAATCCTTTATTCGATGCACCATGCATGTGTATATACATATGTGCAATCCCTTGCTCCAAAAAACTCCTAACATAGTTTTCCCATCCCCTAGCCTACTAGATCATTCATGATCAGCAGCAGCAAAAAGAGATATAAGACTCGTTGCGTCACAGTTCTCCTCATCCCTCATAGACATTACTTGTTCTGCGAATAGCTCATCTTGCTCCACCATCATCAATCTAGCATGATACAATTTAAGATGCAGTCCATTGACTTATATAGAATCCCATCCAGGTTAGCCAGCTGATATGTACCATTTGGGAAACACTCGACCACCTTAAAAGGGCCTTCCCACTTAATTTGAAACTTCTTTTGGAAGGTGTTGTCCAGCTTACTATTGTAGCGCAAAACCAAGTCATGTTTCTTGATACCCTTACTTTTGACCTTTTCATTTATCTTCGCCAAACTTGCCTTATCCTGCATCTGCATCATCCTATCCGTTGAACCTCTTGTAATTGTAAGAGCCTCTCTTTGAATGCATCAGTAGGCGGCCCAAGCAGCTTCCCTAGCATCTGGACCGCAGGAAACTTCACTTCCACATGCAATAGTGCTTCCTTTCCATATACCAAATGAAATGGAGTAAACCTTGTGTCTGTCTGCACCGAAGTACGGTAAGCCCATAATGCACTAGGCAATTCCAAGTCCCAATTCTTTCCTTGGTGCTTTGTCACTTTTGAAAGAATTTGTACCAACTCACCATTGAAACTTTCATTTAAGCCATTACATTGCGGATAATAAGAAATGGTATGCCTAATCTTCATCTTCGCGCATAAGAAGTCTACTAGTTTAGCTCTAAAGCCTAGCCCCTTATCCGAAAGTAGCTCTAGTGGCACCCCCCTAACACCTCTTTCACCTCCTGAAACACTTCTTCACACTTGTCATCCCATTGCAATGGATCATGCTTTGCCACTTGTTGTAATGGATAAAGGAGTTGTGAAGACAATGGAATATTCCACGCCATGTACTTCACTTTTTGTATAAAGGCTGCCAATTGCTTTGTACTCGTAGGTGATGGAAGAAGAATAATAGACTTAACCTTGTCTGGATCAGCCTCAATGCCATTTTCTGACACCATGTGTCCCAATAACTTCACCCTTGGCTCTGCTGGATGACATTTCTTTCGATTTAGTTGACCTCCACATTCATCATATCGAGCCAATACGATATGCAGCTTCTTATGGTGTTCAGCCCTACTGCTGTAGACACAAAAGTCGTCCATAAAAGCTTTAACACAACTACCAATGAAGGGTGCCAATACCCAATTTTGTCTCTCTTGATAGAAGGATGGTCCATTTGACAACCCAAATGGCAATACCGTGTAGCAATAACAGCCCCATGGTGTAATGAAAGTTGTTTGTGTTCGGTCTTTAAGAGCAATCTTCAATTGAAAATAGACTGAAAAACCATCACACACACTATACCTCTCATAACCTACCACTGAATCCAAGACTTGATCGATGAATGGAAGAGGATATGGGTTCTTCTTAGTGGCTGCATTTAAGGGGGTTTAAAATCTACACAAATCCTCCACTTCCCATCCTTCTTTGGACTGACTACTACTGGACTCACCCCTTCGGTGGTTTCCACTGGGACTATGAGCCCTGCCCTCAATAACTTGTCCACCTCTTCCCGCAAGTCCTCCATTTGCTATTGACCCATCCTTCTTAACCTTTGTCACAGTGGCTTAGCACCTTCTTTCAACTCTATATGCATCTCTTCTCTTTTGAACCCTCTAATCTCTTCATATGAAGTAATGAACAAATCACGAAAACTAGCTAGCATGTGTAAATATATCTCCTTCTCCATAGCTGAGAGGTCTCCACTGATCATTTGTGTCATCAATTCTTGCTTCTTTGACAATTCAACCTTGGTTTGCATCAGCCCTTCAATCACTTCATAAGGCCCTTCACTTTCATCTTTGACCTCATTTGCAAATGCAACTATACCAGACTCATGGGTTTCTTTGTCCATCAGAAGAAATGCAACATCAACATCCTCATCACTGCTGGTAGTACTATCACTGTCCTCGTCAGACACTGTGGAATAGTCTTCATCCAACTAGACTCGTCCTCGTCTTCATAAAGATCCTCCAATACTTTCCTTGTGCCCATATTATATAGCTTCTTAGCACCTATCTTTCCATAGAGGCTAATCGTACCACGTCTCCAATATTGAACAGCCCCCACTACATGTAACCATGGTCTACCCAGTATAATAGGATATGCTCCCAACCCCGATGGCATCACATGAAAATCAACCACCACCGTTGCATCATACATCTCCACTTCTAAGCTCTTTACAACACCCAAACATTTTACTTTTTGATGGTTTGCCAATCTAATCCGGAAGCTTGACACCCCAGTCATTGTAGGACCCATCTTCTCAATGCATGAGTGTGTTATAACACATATTTGGGCTCCGCCATCAACATAACCTTGTCCTAGATTTTTTATTTTGTGCCACACATCTACTATTGGGAAAATGTCTAGTAGCTTGTCCATTGCCAACACCTTACTGAACCTCTCTCTGGCTCTTTCTCCATTGGGTTAACCATCCTATTCCACTGTCTCTTTAGCTTAGGCACCATCTCTATAAGCTTCCCAAAAGTATCATTGGCTTTCCTGCTCGTCAGATCCTCCTTCAAGTCATAGCCTAATTGCCCATCCCCTAGTGGAAAATCCAAAACATGAAACTTGCAACGAGCCCTTCTTTTCCTCTTGTCCTTGACATCCTCACCTTCATGGCTCTTTCCCTTCTTCTTACTAGGACCTGGGGCACTTCTTCCTTCCTTGTCCTCTGTGGTCCTCTTCCCAATAGGCATCACTAATGTATCCTCTAGCTTTGATGCCTTCTCCAAGGTGACTATACTTATCACTTTTGTCTTTCCCTTTTCCTCTTGGGTTAACCCACTGGTTCCTTCTTCTCCCTTAATTTCAATGCCATAATCATTTGACCTAGTTAGCACCTGTCTTGGAAATGGATACATGTCTCCCCCCATCCTTGGTGGCTTATCACATTGCGGGCTTATGTGACCCAGCTCTCCACAATTATAAGACGTGGATGTCTGCCTCCAAAACCTACCATTGCTACCATTCCTAGGTCTTTCTTCACCTCCTGGCTGATTTGCAAACCTCCCTTGACCTTGATTATTTCCCACTTGACCTAGCATGTTTAGGTTGAGATTCTTCATAAATCTACCACATGCCTCATTTCTTGCCTTAGCCCATCATCTTACACTCATGTAGTGACCACTGCTGGCATAACTTGAGGAGTAACAGAAACCACTGGTTCATGATGAACCCCTGGCATGTGACCTTGCAAAGAATCCATAGGCTGAAATTCAGACCTCATGGGCAAAGACTCTACTCCTAACTAGCTCATTTTCCTCAGCTTCCACTCTTTGTTCCTTTCCACCTCCAATGCATCTTCATATGTTCTAGGCTTCTTTAGCTCCACTCTCCAATGTATATTCTCCCAAAGATCAACCAAGAATCTGTCCTTCTTCATCATGTCAGGTGGGGGTACTTGTGGTGCTAAGGCCTTGCAAATCTACTCCCATGCCAATGAAAACTTACGTATGTACGCATCTACTAGCTCACCTTCCTTTTGCACCAAACCTTGTACTTCTTGCCACACTTTGTCACGATCTTCTGTCTTCACAAACTCCACTTCCAATCCATGCCTTATATTGTCCCAACTCAATCTTACAGGTGATCAGCCACACCCAACTCCTCTTCAAATGCTTAGGACCAAACTCGTGCATCACTCTTCAAACAAATCTTGAGAAGACGTAACATCTGTGCCGGGTCATGAATCTGGTTGCTAATGCAGGCAACCTCCATCTTTTCCAAAAAGTCTTCCACATCTTCATCAATTCTTCCATGAAATTCCGGATAAGAGAAAGCCATGGCTACCCAAGTTATGATGCTTTGAGAACCCCTTCGAACACACGTGCAAGAACCCAAAATTTTTGACTGACTCAATCCCTAGAAACTTCAATGGAGCTTGTCTTTAGATACGGACAAACACATGCACATCAAATGAGTTTTCATAGTTAGTCATCGGAATTATAAGAGGAAAAGGGGATTCCAGTATCTCTCTTAATCTTCTCGGCCCAAACATAAAGATTATGTGTTGCTGGAAAAAAATCTTCCTGGACACATTAATATTTATATGGATGCTTTGTGTTAAATGAAAAGGAGTGAATTGAGGTCCACTTTGATCATCCATTAAAGCCAACCATGCAGCTCCCAAGAAGGCACATCTGACTTATCCTCTGATTTTACCAAAATTTCAGCAACATAACAACATAAATGGCTCAAAAGACCAAAAAACCAGCCATCACAACTAGGAAAATTTTGGCAGAGTTTCCCCTGAAGTAGAGCAGTAAGAACCCAAAATATAGACTTTATATGTATGCATAACCTGCCAACAATAGAACCCGAGCATCAAGTATGAATCACTAGTACATGGCGAAGTCACGAAAAGGGTGCTCCAGCCACCTGTATCACCGAAAGGATCTCACATTTCAGAATCCCCCATCTAAATAAAACCTCACGCTATCGACCCTCTCACAAAAGCTTATGCAAATCTCGTATAGTCAAGTCTTAGAAATGACTATCTTCCAGACCAAGTCTCAAAAATGGTTGGGACTGCCAAATAAAACCAAGTATGGCTCCACAAAGGTGTACAATGGCAGTTTCCACAAGTAACGTACAATACCAGATAATACGCTCAAGCAGGCACCAAAGGATGTATATCCACGACAACTGTAAGTGAAGCCCACTTGCTAATATATCACTCTACTCCAGCTACCTGTACCTGTGAAAATCACCTGTACCTATACATGTAATCTGTAACCTGTAATCTGCAACCTGTAATCCCAAATCCCGAAGGTGAAGGTACTCGAATAAGATCCTCAATGGGGGCACCAAAAGAACTTGAGCGGGATGGAAACACACACAACGCCTCCATAATCACCTGACACACACTCTTCGGATGATATACACACACACTATGGGGCACCACTCGGCTAACACACCCCACCTGGCCGAGACGGGGAACACACCAATGGGGTGAGAGGAGAGAGACTACCCATTTGCCCACTCCACACAGAGAGACACACACACACACCCAAAAACTCAGCTCAAAAGAGGAGAATTTATAACCTTAGATTTAATTGAGCTTGGGCCAACACCAATGGGGAAAATAGCTCACACAATATGGTAAAATATGCCAGATACAATCACAAATTGGAGCAGAGGCTCGCTCACAGGAGAAACTTACACAGTCAAAACAGACAAAACATAGTGAGGAATTTGGCAAAATGGACAGCGCCATCACATCCGGAATGGACCAAAACCCTAGTCTACAATGTCAAAGTTCTCAAATCCGACCTCAGATGAACAGTTTACGACCAAAACAGGTTTCAAAAATAGCAAAAACTCACTTGCGGTTGTTCCTCCTCTCTTCTCCACGTTTTTCTGGTCTTCTCTCAGTTTTTTCAGTTCCCACACTTATCTTTATTACTTGGGCACCTTTGGTCTTTTAGTTGACCTCAAACGGAACCCGAACAAGCCAAAAAGTGGCCTCGCAGTGCATAGTTGTCACCCTGCTACATCCATCCGCACACCTGGCACTCAACTTTTTCCAATAATGCATCCCGTAACCACGTGAAGTGGCTCCCAAATATAGTCCTCATGATGACCTTTCTGCATAATTATCACAAAAAAACACCCATGTTGTGTCCGTACTTATCCATGTGCAAGTATTGACCCCATTCGACCTCTTGACGCCACTAGAGGCCATTTGATGCACATGCTTACCGCATGTTGTCGGCCTGCGAATAGATTCCTCGAGAAGTTTTACGTGCTACCAACTCCTCATTATTATAGAAAAAACACACTGATACTAGTGACAATGAAAATCGATGCACTGTGTACATGATGTCCTACCTGTACACATGTGGGCGTGGGCCCACGTAACCACCTGGCTCTAAAAAATGGGAAATCCTTTATTCGATGCACCATGCATGTGTATATACATATGCGCAATCCCTTGCTCCAAAAAACTCCTAACAACGTGAGAATGGAGATGCAGGTCCTTCTACTTCAAAGAGGGTTACAAGAGCTGGTGGAAGAAAGGATCCAAGACCTTCTTATGAGGCTCCACTACATGTGCCTCCTCCTCCTGAGATTCCTATGAAGGAGGCATCTACACGGAAGAAGAAAGAGCAAGGAAAAGCTAAAGCAAAAGGCCCTGCATACAAACTACAATCTAACATTGAAGCTGCCACAAACTTAAAGCAGGTATTGGAGGAAAGGATTTTGAATAGCAAAGTTGAGTTTACCTTGGGTGAGGTTCGTGGCATTGCTAAATGAGAGTTTCATGAAAAAATTATATACATCAAAAAAAGAAAGAGGCAAACTCTCACTGAGTTTATTCCTCCACAGTCTGAGGGTGACGGGGAGTCACTTAAGGCACATGGAATACATGTCCAAGAGAGTGATTGTGATGAAAGTGTGGTAGGATGCTACCAGTCTTCTCGAAGAGATGCACATGCTAGATTTGCAAATGATGATGATGATGATGAAGCCTCCTATAAAAGCCACTACTCCAAAAGTCATTGGGCAAGAGCTACAACAGAAACCTTAGTCAATGTGGGTGATCTTGAGGAGCCATATGTTGCACTGATAGATCATGGTTATGAGATCAATCTTATGTCCAAGAGTCTTTACATGAAAGGTAAGTGGCCGATAGACACAGACCATGGGTGGATGATTAGAGCTTCAAATAACTCATCAGGAGAGCTTTATGGGGCTTGTCCAAATGTGAAAGTGACGATTGGTAATGTGAAGGATGAGCAAAATTTCTTTGTGCAGGAGATGTCTACCTATCCTCTTATCCTTGGGCAGCCATACATCACAGCCGTTCACATGGAAACAAAGGTCTTGGATGATGGTTCTGCTTATGCTAGGGTAAAGAGCATAGATGGGAAGCGAGCTATGCAATTTTTGATTGTGTGTGTGAATCACGAGGGGAACCGCAATAGTCTTCGTCAGTATCCTCTACCAAAAGTGAACAAAGAGTTCAAAGAGTATAGGGAGACAAGGGGTTTTGGCCATGTACCATTGTGAAGCGGGATTGCAATGGTACAAGAAGAGAAAGATTCTCGCTTGACCCAATGCGAGAAGAAGCTTTTTCTACAGGTTTCCAGGGATTAACAGAGCATGGGTTAGTATGTTTTATAAAGCTTGAGGATATGAAAAGAAATGCACAACATATGTATATAGTCTACAAAAATACATGAAAGAAAATGGTTTCATAGAGGATAATGAATACATTTCAGGTTTCTTTGAACAATTTTCTCATGTAGATACTATGCTTGAGCTTGAAGCTATAATGGATTCTAGCATGCAAGATGGAACCCAAATTGTGAAAGTATGCTCTATGGAAATGTATGATGTGATGAGGCTTTTGAAGATCGGAAAGATTTCAATGCTAATGAAGGACTGGAAGTGCATGTGGAGACCAAGTACAAAATGGTGGCAAAGAAAGTGAGACCAGTGGCCTTACCTTTACCATGAGATTGCAAGAAAAAGCTAGAGCAAGCTTCTTTGCAGTCGAGTCTCAGGGATCCAAAAAGAACTAGACACAAGTTCACAACGGAATCCCTAAAAGAGATAAAAGCTAGCTGTGAATAGAAGAAGAGAAGAAGACTCTTAAAGAAATGCTTTCAAGACATGGTAAGGATTTTTCTTTCCAGCCACATGAGATAGGGTGTGTTGATCCTAATGTTGTTGCACCTATGGTGATCTTCACTATCAGTCATGTACCTTGGAATCTACACCCAATTCCGGTTCCAAAGGCACATTTGCAAAGTTAATAGAGCTACTCAATGAAAAGATTAGCATGGGTATCTTGAAGCCTTCTTGTGTGCCATATTCAAACAGGTGATTCACTCTGCCTAAGAAGAATGGAGCTTTGTGGTTCATACAAGATATGCAACCTGTAAACAAGGTTACCATCAGGAATGTGGGTACAGGACCTATAGTGGATGAATTTACAGAGGTGTTTGCAGGAAGGTTAATTTACTCAATGGGAGATCTCTATTCATGGTACAATCAATTTCAACTAGATGTTGAGAGTAGAGATCTGACAACTATGAAAACACCTTTGGGATTGGTAAGGATGTGTACCTTACCTCAAGGAGCAACAAATTCAGTTGCACATATGATGATGGGATGAACAAGGTTCTACGTGACTTCATACCTCAAATCACAATGCCATTTCTTGATGATGTGCCCATCAAAGGATATGAATACAAAGATAAAGATGAAGCTATGGATTCAAGGGGGTGCCATAAGTTTGTTGCAGACCATATCGAAGATTGTGAGAAGATTTTGTCAAAGTTGGAAGAAGTTAATCTTACCCTGTCAGGGCAAAAATCTCTATTTAGTGTCAATGAAGTGTTGATTGTGGGGCATATGTGTGGTCCTTATGGTAGAAGGCCTTGTCCAAAAAAGATGGATGCAATCAAAAACATGAAAGAAACATGTACAACTATAACTGAAGTTCTAAGATTTCTTGGTGCTTGTGTCTTCTAACTTATTTGGATACCACATTATACACATGTAGCAGATCCCCTGTATAGGTTGTTGAGAAAGAATCAAAAGTTTCGATGGGAAGAAGAGCACACAAAAGCCACGAGAAAGCTAAAGAAGCCACGGATGAATGGCTCTTGATAGGTGGCTACTTAAGTACTCTGCAGAAGCAGGATGATTGGACTGAGCAAGAATTCAAGAGGATAAGAAGAAAAGCATATGGATACTTCTTGAGGGATGGCTACTTATGGAAGCATCCTAAACAAAGAGTTGGAACACCATTGCGGGTAGTATACAATAAGGTTACTCAACAACAAATCATCAAGGAGTTCCATGAAATTTTATGGGCAGGACATCGAGGTGTATGGGCAACATTTGCCAACTAGGTAAAAGAAAGGTATTGGTGAAAAGGGATGTATAAGGACGTGGCTGAGTTTGTGGAGACTTGTGTGACATGCCAAATGTATTCAAATGTACAGCATCGTGATGGACTACATCCTACTTATCCATTAGCCATGCATTACAAATGGGTTGAGGACTTGGTTACAATGCCTTTGGGACTTTGGCAAATGAGATATTTGGTGCTTGCAAGAGAAGATTTGTCTAATCAAGTTAAAGGACATGCATTGAGCAAAAAGAGTACACAAGATGTATGTAAATTTCTTCTTGAAGATGTGATATGTCGCTATGGGTGTGTGGGAAAGATAATTGCAGATAGAGGAGAATTGGATGCTGATAAAGCAAGGGAATTCTTCTCTATAATGGGCATCAAAATAGCTTTAACTTGTGCTTATAACCCAGAGGGAAATTGAAAAACTCATGCCACCATATCATTTTTATGCTTATGCGAGTGATCCCACTCATTTAGGGATTTTTTTGACTCCGTTTGGGATTTTTCACATCAAAAATAGCATTTTGGGTCAAAACTGAGCTGAAAATGACCTAGTTTTGGTCTAAAGTGGTAAAATGGCCCAAAATTTGACACATCAGCTCATATTTCCGTGGGTAAGAGGGAGAGGCCTGCTTTTTATAGAAAAAAACCTGCAATTTATCACTATTGTGTAATAGCTTCCATGGTTGCCCAATCTATGTGTGTTGTAGTCCCACCTCTTCGCAATCTTGTATCTAAGCTTGTGAGGGAGTGAATTAGGGTTTCCCCTTATCAAAATGGTGTGTGGGCTTCACTTTAGAAGCTCATAAATCTCTAAAAAATCAAAAATCTATTGTCATGAAGGTGGAAGCTCGAGCATTCCTTGCAATTGTTTGATGGTACTACTATGAAATTGGGGGCGAGGCTACATGATACCATGAAAGAGGTTTGGGTTTTTGATTGAGAACTATGCTTATATGAGCATTGAGGTTTCATATCTGAAACATTAGTGTTTTTCAATGGTATTTTTTAAGTGAAATTGATTGTGATTTGGTGATCCTCTCATCATAATCTTGACTACAAGAACAAGCAGACTCCAAGCATGATAGGAAAGAGGGTTTGTGACTTTGCTGTCACAAACGCTCTTAGATTTTCTGTCACCCTTAGAAAGAGGGTTGGTGATTCTCCACAAATTCTTTCTCACAAAGTGTTTGTGACTCTCATCACGAACTCTCACAGCCAGAGGTTCTGCACCTTCCCAGCTAGACCGCACACATTCCGACAATGTGATAGTCAAATAATTATTAAGTGACCTCCCTGAGATTCCCTATAACAAGGTTAGTTTGTCAAGTGGTAGCTGAGGAAGAGTGGTATATTCAACCACAACCTACCATGGTACTAGTCTATTAGGCACTTCCAGAGGAAAAACTGGTTTACTTAATTTCAAACCAAGGAGCTAGGCCACCCATGATGAAACGAATACCAAAACCAAGAACTAGAAATTTCCATGATTTTGGATATGACGATCATTGGAAAAATGATTGTCAAAATCCTGATAAGAATGCTAGGCCAATTGAGACTTATTGCATGCAATGTGGTAGAAAATATGGACATTGTCTAGAAGATTTTCCTAGGAATCCTACAAACAAACAAAAAACGACCATAAACATGGTGCAGGTCATTCTGGTTAGCTCCTCAAATAGGGAGCCTTTGGTTCCAGTCAAGGTTGTGACCAGGACACAAGCCAAGAAAAACAAACAAAAAAATTCTAGCAAGTCTGACAGTAGTAAGAAGTCTTCAAAAGACTCCAAGGAAGAAAGACACCAATGCTACGGTCTTAGGAGACGCCAACAACATAGGGAGGTTGACGAGAAATCCCAAAAAATGTTTGGGAAAATATTGAAGACAATGTCGACTAAATTTAAAGAATCAAACCCAAGATTGGGAGGATCAATGCTGGTAGAAAAAATATGTGAGTCCATCAATGCAGCCTTGAAAGCTTCTCAAGGAGGCTTGAAAGCGGGTCAGACATTAGAAACTAAATGGAAAAACTGTCCAACACCTAATATGGAAGTAGCAAAGTTGGAAGCTTATAGAAACTTGGTGCAAATCACACAGTCGATGCTAGAATCACAAAAACCAAAAATGAAAACCATTGGGAATCCAGTAAAGGAAGAGACAAAATTGAAATGTGAGGAAACAAAAGACACTAAAAAAATCAACAATTCTTTAGTTGAAAATGACAAGTTCAAATTGACAACACCAAACAGTGAAGATGAGCTAGATGGAATTCCCTACGTGGATGAGGATTGGCCAAATCACCTATGGAAAATATTTAGGAAAGTAAGCAATGGATGCCCGACTCTAAAATCAGCTCCAATTGAAGAAGTTTGGCTAGACCAACTACCCATGGAGTTAGATGGACAATCTCTGTATGGAGATTGGGGATCAAAACGGTCAAGCTTTCCAAAAGCCCAAACCCTCAAGACATTACCCTCATATTTGGGAGACAACAAGGAAATTTCCCTGATATGCAATACCACTAAACTAAACCGGTCAAAGTATACTCTAGAGGTGAAAAACCTATAGTCTATCATGTCAACACCAATCCAATGTATCTTAATGTTGGGTGAGTTGTAGAAGATTGGATGTCATAAAATATAATATCTAACTTTACCAAATGATTTTCTCATATTAAATTGATAATTTAATGTAGGAGAATAAATGGGAACAAGAGTTAGAATAAAGACATATGGTTCTAGACCTATCTCAACACAGGACCAGAAGGAGAGATGGTTGCATCTCAATAGGGGTCCAAAAGGATATGGTCTATCAAAGAGCAATGTGAAATAAGTGCTTCTAGACTTACCTCAGCAAGGGCCAAGAGTAGAGATGGTTAGATCTCAATAGGGGTCAAAAAGGAGGTAGTCTATCAAAGAGCAATGTGCATCTAATGGAGCTTAAAAGACCTTAGGGTTAACGGTTAGTGTTAAAAGTCCTTTGACCTTAGGCAAGCTAGGGTTGATCTTGAGGTGGGAACCCGACCGAAGCTTGAGGTGCTTGTCGTGCTTGATGATTAAGGTGCTTGAGGTGATTGTCATTCTTGATGACTAAGGTACTTGAGGTGCTTGTCATCCTTCATGAGGAAGGTGCTTGAGACATTTCCCATGCAGGAAGGGGGGGGGGGGGTTGTCATAAAGAGACCCTACAAACTTAATGAGGAAGGTGCTCGAGAAGCTTCCCATGCATGGGGGTAAGGTGCTTGAGTCAGACTCTCCCTATGCTTAGCCACATGGTGTGCTTGAATGCTATTGGCTGGGCTAAAGAGGGTTCCAATGAGCTTCTAGTTCCATCCAGAAAATATCTGGATATTTTCAAACTCTCTCTCTCTCTCAGGGGTAAGGAGGAAACTTGTTCAAAGACTACCCATGTACTTGAATGCATGCTGCATGTGATTGGCTAGGGGGAAGGGGGTCCAATGAGCTTGAAGTATGTGAAAATGCTAGAACTCGCCCCAAGCAAGCAAGGGGGTTACTGGGGGGGTATACACTACACACACACTCATTTTGTGGATCATTCTCACTTAGTGAAAGTTGAGGAACTCCACCTCCTTCTCCAATCTTGGAGAAGTGAGAGCCTACACCAACACTCTTGGCTAAGGAATGCAAATCCAACCAAGATCCATGCTTCAATGCTTAAGCTTTCCATCTTCTCCATCTTCATTACTATGCTATTATGTATGCTAGCAAGAAGAGTGATGATAAGTGAGGAACTATTTCTTTCTCCTATGGAATGTTTCTTCTTCATGTTCCCTACCCTCATTCCCCGCTAGCTCTTCCACCTTCAAATGTGTTCAAAAGGATCTATCCCTTGGCAACTTCGCCATGTTAGACTCACTCCACTACTCTCTATAATTAACCAATTTGAGCCATGGGTGTAGATACTTTAAGTGCCTATTTTCAAAGGCTAAGAGGAGTAGCAACTAAGGTTTTGAATTTCCAAAGCATACACTAAGTAAACACATAAGTTTAATTAACATGACTGACAATAACCAAGAGAGTAGAATGAACATTGATAACTTTAATTTTTCACATGAAGGTGGTAATGATGATGCCCCTATGTTTGTTAATTATCTTGTCACTAGGTTGCAACAATCTATGGGCAACCCCACTTTGCAAGTCAAAGTTACTCAACAACTTTGTGCTTATGGGATTTATTTTCCTCTCCAAGAGGAGAGACCGCTTAGGAGGCCTCTTAATGAGACCCCCAAAAGAAGACTCTCTCCCATAAGAGAGGAGGTCTCCAAAGAACAAGAAAGTAATGAATCCGTAAGTTCCTTAGAAGATGTGGCTCCATGAAGACGATGGTCTAGACGATCGGCAACTCCTCAAAAGAGGAAATGGTCAACCCATAGTCCTTCTCCTTGTCACTCCAAAAGGGAAGAGAGGAAACAAAGGAATAAAAGGGAAAGAAAGAGATCACCCTCTTCTTTCACCTTCCTCATCTTTTGATGAAAACTGTGGCTATTCTCCTAGAGAATACAAGAGGGGAAGACATCGCAAATCTTACCCTGCATGGCAAAGGTCACAAAAGCTAAAGGAGTTCAAAGAGGGAGGAAAGAGTATCTCTTTTCTCACCTATGATGACACCTTTGGTGCTATCGACAAAGTATTGGCCTTCATCCAACAATTTGATGCGGCCTTTGGAAATGAGGGCTTTACAGAGTCCTCCAAGCTACGCCATGTAGCTATGCACTTCCAAAAATTGGCTCGTCAATGGTGGGATAGCCTTCGTTGCAATGACAAAGCCCCAAAGACATGGAAAACTCTATGAGTTTCCATCATGAGAAGCAATTCCTTGCAAGCAATGCAAAGGACAAAGTGCTCACTGAATGGCAGAGTTTGAGGCTTCTCTCTCATGAGTCTATCCAGAATATGTGGACAAGTTTTGGGATTTATATCTCAAGGCTATTGTCTTTCAAAAGATAGACTTTGCCGAGCAAAAGAAACAATTTTGTGCGGGATTACCCAAAGAGATGGCCGAGTATGTTAACTCTCAATGGCCTGGTTCTATCATCAAAGTAATCCACCACACCATGGTTGCTTCGCACATCAATTTCCAAAAGGGGCTAGACGGAATGTCAAGCCCATGGAAAATAAAGACAAAAGTAATGCCAAAAGGAAAACCAATGCCCAAAATTTGTACCAAGGCTTTTTCAACAACAACAACAATCGGTCCAAGAAGAAGGGAGTTTACAAAGGTAAATATAAACTCTCTCCTAAAGAGCTACAAGCTTTTCATAAGGACCACAAAGGTTTTAAGTGTGGGGAGAAAGGCCATGGCTATCGTCCTTGTCCCAAGAGAATTGCACGCAATGAGACTCCTAGATCCTCTATGTTTGAAGCTCCAAAAGAGGATGCTCATTGCCAAGTATTTCTCGTTTCCTATGCTTGGGGAAAGATGGAAGAGCATGATGCCTTTATTTTGTTTGACCTTGGTTCAACTCACAACTTCGTATCCATGGAGTTGACCACTAAGCTAGGTATACAAGCCCACCAGATGGGAGATGCATTGAAAACCAATGGAGCTATCAAGGGACAACGCATCGCAGTTACTTTCTTAATTGGAAAATTAAAGCTTCATGTCCAAAGCTATGTGGACAAAAAGTATTTCTTCATCTCCCCTCTTAAACATCAGAATGTTATCGTTGGGGCACCATGGTTTAACCGCATGGCTTCCAACATGAAGTTCCCTTAAAGGAGAATCTACTTCACCTACTATCGGGAAGAGAGAATGTACATAGATGCTAATGACTTGGGGAACACCATATCCTTGCAATAAAGGGAATCAAGAGGATTTTGAGTTTTCTAGTTTCCTAATTGGATCCCAAGATTTTTTCATTGATGACATCCCTAGTGAGCTACCTTGACCATGCAATTGAGCCCCTACCAAGAAGCTCACTGCCTAACAAGCCTCCTTATCGAGTTTCACAATCTCAACAATAGACAAATGCAACATCATCACTCACAATAGACATATTCGGATCAATGAAGATGTTGTAGCAAATTGAACCTCACCAACAAATTCAACGACAAATGAAGACAATCAACCCATCAACAACCAATCAAAAATCTTTTACATCCTCCACGGACACTTTTCAACGGCCACTGAATTCGGAAGGGGGGAAATGTTAAGTGAGTCAATGCCAGTTAACAAAAGCTGCTAAAGACCGAAGACGTACTAATTCACATCGAAGATCAAAGCAAAGAAGCAGAAAGATTGGAGTTACACATTTTTAAATTTTTGAATTATTTCAAGCCATTGTTATATTTCTAATGTGTTACAAGCTCAATGGGAGTTCCAAGCTATAAAGAATAGGTCAGTTACTGTACCTAGGTTGCAGATTCAGAAAGTGGTGGAGCCCTAAAGACCTTGGGCACCCAGACATTGCATATTTTTATCCTAGGTACATAAGGCAGTGTGTAAAATACATTAGGGTTCTCAATCTCATTTGTTGAGAGCACTCTTTGGTGAGAGATCTTGAGGTGTGTGGCTATGGAGTCCTTAAGCTTCTCCTTGCTCATGAGACTTGATTAACACTAATCAATGATTCATTTTCTTTCACTATGCCTCTCTCATGCTTCTTATGATTGCCTATGATGCTTAGATTAACTAGATCTTAACTAATTAGTGGTTAATCCCTCTCTAATCTTGTGTGATTGCCCTCTTTTTCTTGTGTGTGCATGTAGGTTTGATTGGGAGTGTGGTGATTGATAGATCTATGTGTGTCTGCTTGCAATTTAGTGTGTTTCATAATAGGATTAGTGTTGTGTGCGTCTTGCAATCGTAGTGTGTGTGATTGGGTTGATTAGAGGTAAAGAGAAGTGGATAAGGGGATTGACCTTCATTGTGGCTTAGCTCCTCCATAGGCCGAGAAGCTCACCTCGTAGAGTTAACCATTTGTGTTGCCACGATTAGCTCACTAACCGTGTGAGTGTTTCCATTGACAATTTTGTTGGTCATTGGAGCTATTGCAACGATGGGATCCCTAACATTTGGCGCCGTTGCCGGGGACGATGAACAACGCTAGTATAATTGTGCCATAATCAAATGCGTTCTCTCACTAATTTCGCTATTAATTTCACTTGTGTATTTATGTTTTTGTGGATTTTGAATGTATGTGCATGAAGCATTGTGTTCATAATTTCCTAATGTGTCATTGTATCTTGCCAATTGTGTGTTTACACACTTTAATTTCACACTAACCCCTTGCTAATTTGACTAATTTTTGATAACTTAATAACTTGCTATGAAGGATTGGAGCATTCGACCATTCAATTGATCTTCAATGAAAAGGTAATCAAGGTGGTATTCTCAACCTCCATAGAATCTAGAGATGTGTAGAATTGTGTAGATGATGATGCAATGTAATACAATGCTATGTTGATGCAATGTGGATTGAAAATTTTGCGATTTTTTGTTTTCACGCCGTCTAATGCCGAAATTTTTAAGATTTCGTGGCATATGATTTGACAAGATTCAATTGCTAATTGTTGATTGTAGGTTGCTAATTGGGTGCCTAATTGAGTTGATTGATGGTCAATTTCAAGTGTGTGTGCACTAAAATCAAGTGTGTGTGCATTCTAATTGAGTGTGTGTATGCCTAATTTTAGATGTGTGTGCACTATTTTGTCCATGTTTGTGCACTAAAACATCAATGTGCGCATTATGATTTTTCAATTTGTGTTGTACTCATGCCCAACTAATGATTTATGAAGTCACATCGCAAATTCGACAAGTTTAACCCTTTTGTGTGCGCACCTAAAGATTGGTAAAAACTGTCAATTTTTTAGTGTGTGCCTAAAAACGTGTTTAATTTGGATGATTGATTCATATTTTGATTGCATAATTGATGTTTGTAATGTTAAATGCTACATTTATGTGCTCAAAACAATGATTTATACACTCTAATTGCGTCAATTTTTGACCTAATTTTGTCGGTAATTTTGCCATTTTAATTGCTTAGTCTTGAATTTATTGATAAAAAATTTTAGCAATTGAATTGATGTGATTTGTGTGATTTTATTTGGCTGTACTAATCCCTAATGTGTGGAGAATTTGTAGAATTTTTTTCGGTATTTTTTGGATAATTTTTACATTTTTTGGCAGTTTTTGCTAATTTTTGCATTAATATTCGCTTAGTTCCAAAAACTTTTATATTTTGCGACCTTTCTGAGCTATTTTGTGTATGAGTATTAACGACATCATTATGTTCGCATTTGTGCCTTCCTGGTCAAATTTTGAGTGTTTTACTATTTTCGAGGACCGGGTGAAAAATTTTGTTGAAATTGGCATTTTTGGAAAAATTTTCTATTTTTGGTGTGCTTTTGTGTGTTGAAAATGCTTGACTATGCTTGTCGATGATTCTTTCAGATTTCTAGAATTTTTTGCAATTTTTTGGATGTTCGGGTGATTTTACCGTTTCGGCTAATTTTTTGCCTAAATTCGATTTTTTTTCGGTTCCGGAGCGTGTCTTTCGGCGCATGAACTTTCCTCGTCGGATAGATCTTTACGGTCTCTTGGGATAGTTTCCTACGATGCTAAAATAATCTTATTCTTCTTTCTTCTTCCGTTTCCTCGCCGTTCTCATGCTTCATGGCGTGTGAACCCACCCTTTACACACACAACACAAGAAGACAAAAACAAAACAAGGGGACCTCTTCTCACCGTGCTGCTGGAAACTTTTCTCTTTTTCCTTTTCTTTTATGTCATTGACTTTTGTATTTTATTCATTTCATTTTGTTTCTTTTCAATTTCATTTTTATTTCACTTCATTTCTTCTAAATTTCATTTCATTTCAATTCAATTTTATTTTTTCCGTTTACACTTTATTTTAATTTCATTTTCTTTTTTTTCTCACTTTCATTTCATTTATTTGTATATTAGTCAAAAAAATGCACAAAATTTTTAAAAAAATCATAGAAAGGTTTATAAATTTTCAAAAAAATAGAAAAACATAAAAAACTCACAAAATTTTAAAAAAGGTTTTAAAAATCACAAAAAATTTATCAAAATATAAAAACTCATAAAAAATCAAAAAAGAGTTTAAAAACATTCTAGAAAAATGGAAAAAAACATAGACAATTCACAAAAAAATAAAAAACACATAGAAAATCATAAAAATTCACAAAAACTGTAAAACACTCACAAAACCCCAGAAAATTCAAAAACTGACCTAAAAAAACACAATGAATCACAAAAAGATTTAAAATTCAAAAAAAAATAGAAAATACCAAAAAAATTCCTTAAATTCAAAACTTTTTCCCAAAAAATCGTTAAAAATCATAAAAAGACCAAAAATTTTAGAAAATTCAAAATTTCATAAATAATTATGAAAAATAAAAATAAAGTCGCCGAAGGAGCCAAAAAAAATCAAAAAGAGCCAGAAAGAGGCTGAAATGCAAAAACACATGCACGGTCGAAAAAATCACCGCCAAGCAAATCAAAAGCCAAAAAGCAAAGCCGAAAAGTGTACCGCACACCGAACAAACTGTAAAAAAGTCGGAAGAGCCGTAAATTGAGCAAACTGTGCCAAAGCGAATCCGAATAGCCAAAAAAAGCTGAAAACGATCAACTTGAAGCCGTGAGCGGCAGACAAATTTCTAAATTTATCAAAATCAAGGTGAAAATTGTCCAATCACGAGGGATTGCAAATTAAGTTGTTCAAGGCCCAGGTTTTCATCGTTTCAAAGGGTTGCAATGAATTTTGAAATTGTTGAGCTAGAGTTAATCAACTCTTGCGAGTCTGAAGAGCATCAACTGCAAAAGTGCTTTGGCTAAAGTAGTTTAATCAAAATCGAGCAGCAAAAATTCTGCTAAGCAATGTCAAAATCTGCTACGAGACAGTTTTTACAAAACAAGCCAACATGGACTCAAATCGAGCCTAGAATTCAAGTACAGCAAAGCAAGCTAGTAGCAGTTGCAACACAGATACAACTGCAACAGAGCAAATTTTACAACTTTATGGCTACAATGGAGATAAGTCTTATATGTAGATTCATAAGGCCATAGATACTTGATGAGCAGTAAAAGCAGCACATGAGACAAGATCCTACTGATCAGAGTGAAGCTAGAGTTAGAGAACTCCCATATATTCACAGACTTCACTAGAGCCATGTGTTGCAAGGTCAAAGATGAAGTGCAGAAAGAAGTTCAAAAAATCAACCCAAATGGTTATTCAAAAATCTGCACAAGCCAGCAAAACATCCATTTAGTGCATATACAATCAGGATCATTGTACATGGACTACAGTGTTCAGATCTATAATCGAGAACCAGAATTGCAAGATCCAACAGTTCAACCAATAGAAGCCAGTCTAATTGGAGAACCAAGTCAAAGACGGTACAAAGGTCAAGATGGAGCAGTCTACAATTTAATGCTTAGTGTTTTGAAAGAAGATGCCGACTACTTGGCCAGTATAGAAACATAAACTCTTCTTCAAGAGCTTGACATGACATAGCTAGTTCAAATACCACCAGTCATGGCGTATTGCTCAGATTGTGAACAAAAAGGTGGACATTTTTTTGAAGATTGTCCAAGAAATCTAGACAACAAGGATACATCAACCCGCCAAGCAAAGTACAGAGCAAATTGGAAATGCAAATCTCGATGTAAGTGCATCTAACTTGTCACTTTTAATGCAATCAGATTATTTTGCATTATCGTTAGAAGCATTAGTAAAAGCACTGCAAGTTCAAAATCAGCATAAAGATGCACAGGCACCTGAAAAGCTTCAAAATTGATTCTTTGAACAACAAATACTTGCATGGAATTTAGTAAAGGTGTCGAGATATTACCAAAGGTTAAAAAGACTGTTAGGTTTGCAAATGATTTTGCATCCACTGCCACAAGTGTGCAGTCATTCACGGGTCTAAGGGACACATCAAACAGAATGATGTTACCCTTGTATGGTACACATAACTCATATGCACACTATGTAGAACAAAAAGGGAAACTGTACAAAAAGGATCAACCAGTGTGACCACATGAAATTGAGCTATGATTTTGGTGGTGGTGATTTTGGCAGGTGTCACCACCAAAATCTCCTCCAAAGAGACAGATTCTTCCAGAAAGTACAATGGATCTTCTAATAACAAGGGTTACCCCGATGCAGGAGGATAATGCTCAACAATTACAAAAGAATACAGTATCACAGTCATACGAGTTGACATCAACGAAAAGCAGGTGGTCAAAGCAAAGAAAATGCAGATAAAGTCAAACCAAAGGATGCTGCCTCACCAATAGAAGTCATTTTAGACACAAATCCTGAGACAATCAATGCAACATTGTTGGTGAGAACAAAGAAAAGTTTTCAAGAGAATTAAAGCTAGATTTTCAGTTAGACAAGAACCTCACGTCTTTTTGCACTTGGAAAAGATGTGGCCAACCACAACTGGAAGATGTTCTTGAATTTGTGAGCATATCACGAAACAAACGAGCAGAATGCTGGGAATCATCTCCACCACCATTGAAGTAAGTTCACAGATCGTCATAGCTCAATTTCATGTGATCACAACAAAAGATATGCCAGACGACATCATAATGGGAATACCAATGGCCTAGAAGATCCTAGACATACAGAGTTCAATGAAGATGCAGTCTTCAGAGACAACAAAGAATGAAGACCAAGACTGGTCACCTGCGAATGACAACACAAAGCCCTCAAGCACAGTTAAATGGAGACTTATATCAAATCATATCTTATTGAACATGATTCATCTATCAAACAGAACTTTAGAAGAGCTTAAAGAAAATCAGGCAATAGCAAGTTAAAATCAAATAGAACAAAGAGCAACCACAAAAGCTATTGAGCAGAGAATTCCACCGAGACCAAAGGTAAAGAAGACAAATCTTGCAGACAAAGGTAAGGCCAAAGTGGACCATCCATCGATTAGCAAAGAAGAGGTGACAACATATGCCTCTACGTCAAAGAACCCTCATGGATCAGCTTCTTCAAGCAAGACAGGATTTCAAAATTTCAAGTCAAGTGTCAACCCAACTGAAACCTCTAAGGAGACACCCAGAAAAACAAAGATATATCAGCCAAAGTACTCAAGAAAGCAAAGGAAAGTCAAGCAAGTGTTGTTCCGAGAAATTTAGTAAAAGTGAATGATCCGGTTTAGATTAAGAACGAGAAATCAACACAGAAAGACAAACACATGGGATGGATAGCATCATAATGGAGCTTAAAACAACAGGAGTACTATGGAGGTAATAGACATATATGGGTACCAAAACCGCAGGTTAGAGCATATGAAGTGATGTCAGGACCCTCCCAAGAAAGAAGGTCTACAAGGTATCAACTTCAACAATATCCTTGGATACCTAAGAAGTAGGTATACAACAGAACCACATTGAAATATGCTGAAGTCAACCACAACTTTCAAGAGGATACAGAAAAAAGACGGATCTCAAACAATTTTCCTCTTGGGACAAGGATTTTACACAGGGTATACAAAGATTTGGCTACCATTCAACCACAAGCCAGCTACAACTACACCAGACGTGCATGAAGATATCAAGAAATCAACAAGACCTAGAACGAAGCAAAGTCAACAATGGAGATACAAATATCCTCAAGAGATTTGGATTCCTAAGTCTTCCAATGCTCCGGGTCAAAAGCCAGATGCCGACTGTGAACAAAGGCCTACAACAACATCAAAGACTCCTATCAACAGGCCCAATTGAAGAATCAAACAGATAATAGAGTCTTCACAGTCAAAAAAGGACAACCCAAACAACAAGAATGCAGATTTGAAGAAGCTAAAACAGATACGGAAAAAGAAACCTTCAATGCCAACTTGGTCCTTCACTAATCCTCTTTTTAGGATTCAAGCTTACTTTTACCTAAAGAAATGTTTGTAGTAAGCACAAGAATATAAAATTCAAGTCGCCAGGGTGCAAAAAACACTCTTTGGCATAGTCACAGTCGGGCTGTTGAGCCATCAAATGAGAAAAGCATTAGTCCCAAAGATTCAAGTCATATTAAACTATGTGCTAAGAGTCGTAGTTATTAGGCTTACGCTCAAGCTGGAAGAGTTGAGCATATCTAAAGTCATGTCTCTCATGCTGGATGAGATGAGCATAAGAGTCGAAGTCTATTAACTTACAATTGGTGGAGTGTTGTAGAGTCCAACACTCACCCACAGTGCACAGTAAGATGAGAGCACATATCCTCATCAACGAAACCTTTCTTAAAGGGGTGTCATATGCTTCTATAGCTACACCATCTTTCTGAAGAAATATTTCTTGCATACAATATTGTTTCCCATGCATTTTTGAGTATGCATAAATAGGATGTCCCATCATTGTACATATGCATTAGAGACTCTTTTTTGCTTCCACCTATGCACCTTGAGTGGACTACAAGAGGCAAACCAATGTTCCATCATGATACCCTCTCATATTTCCTATCTTTTTAATTCCATATCTATCAACAAATAATCTCTTGAGTACTTTATTAATATTTTCCATACTAATAAGTACTCCAATAATGCGTGTATCCCATGTTACCATATATATGTGGTAGTGATGTGTGTGAACACACTAGGACCACCGGGGCACTTTTTTCCTCTTTAGGAGGCTTTTTCCCCCGTGCATTGTATATATGCCCATCACTCTAGGGCTATCTATCTTTCCATTGGACACTAAGTAACACATTCTCAATTGTGTGCCTTGAGCTTCCTTCGTCTTCTCCAAGCTGTGTGTGTTTCTCTGCAACCCTACTTCCAACAATTGGTATCAGAGCAAGTTACGTCCTCTCGGGCTTAGTCGCCAGCTACTCCAGCACACGCCTGCTCACTTTCTCTGATTACAGTGAGGATTGGCATGCGCTCGCAGATTTACAAATATTTTGGGATAGCTCGTAGAGCTTAGTCTGCTCAGATTTTTTATTCGGGCTCATTTCGGCCTCCGTTTCCACTACAGGCAGGCTTGCACAGGCAATTTTATCATTTTGTGCAAAAAAAAAATGGGGCGATTTCTGCATAATAGGTGCCTTACAGTCATCTATGGTTTATGCTATATAGCACGTGCTGTTCCCGCTCGGTTTCTCCTATTTGCGGGCATTTTTCACATCACGTGCAGCATTTACCATGGCTGACAACAACACAGATGTCTTCAAGATATTTGTTGTTGAGGACAGGTTGGATGGGGACAATCACCCTATGTGGGCTTATATGATGCAACACGTTCTTGTGTTAAAGGGTGTTCGGAATATTGTGCAGGGCATTGATGTATGTCCTGGTTCTGAGGATGTAGGCGATGTTGAGGATGTTGCAGGTCTTGCTGCAAGGATTGCTGCTATTAGAGTTGTTTTTCCTATGGCAGAACAATCTTGTTGGGATGTAAAGCATGCGCAGGCTCATGCATTGATTGCGTTATCTATGAAGCGCACCATTGTTCCTCACATTCGTTCAGCAAAATCTGAAAAATAGGCTTGGGATATTTTGGCTGGTCTTTATGAAAGTCGCAATGAGGCTAAAATTGCTTTGCTGCGTAAAGAGTTGGAGTCGAAGATTATGCATGAGGAAGATGATATTGATACTTTCCTTGCTAGTGTCAAGGATATCAATGAGCAACTTATTTCTGCAGGTGAAGTCATTTCACACAGTTCCCTTGTGCACACTATTCTTGATGCCTTACCAGATTCTTACCAGACTTTTGTTAGTACTTGGAGACTTATGACCCAAGGAAATCTAGAAGTTGTCAAGTCTGATGCATTATGCACATTGCTGTTGCAAGAGTCACTTTCCAAAAAAAACAAGACTAGATAGCGTACAGTTGAACAGGCTTTTATTGCTTCTCAAAGAAAGGGTGGTAACAGCAATTAAGCCACTTCTTATGGTTCTGCTGCGAGTGGCAAAACTTCTATTCCCAATGCTTCTGCTGGTAGCACTCCTTCTAGAAATTTTGGTGATAAGGGCAAAATGAAGATGCATTGCCATTATTGTAAAGCTAATGATCACTTGATCAAGCAATGTCCTAAGTTGAAGGCAAAAGTGGCTAAGAAGAAAGAGGGTGGTTCCACTGCAAATGCTGGTTCCACTACAAATGCAGCCATTGTTGAGTCTTCTGTGAAAGGAGACTGTAATGCTGCTGTTGATACAGAATGGGCTTTTAGTGCAGACTGCACTTACAATCCTGTTGTCCATGATGCATGCTTGTTAGTTTGCTGCAGATTCACATGTGTGGTATTTTGATAGTGGTGCTACAAAGCACATTACCTCACATCGTGAATTGTTCACCTCTCCAGAGTCTATCCCTCATGGGAATTTAGTCACTTGTGCCAACAATGCCTCTTATCCGGTTCAGGGAGTTGGAAAGATTGTTCTTATTGCTGATAATGGCAGTTCTTTCACACTTGTTGATGCACTTTATGTACCTGGGATCAAGAAGAATCTTTTGTCTGTATCCGCACTTGCTAGACTTGGACTTGTAGCCAAATTTGTGGATGACAGATGTACAGTTCATGATCTCAGTTTTGGTGATGAAATTGTTGCATCTAGCCTTTTGTGCCATGGGCTGTATAAGCTCACTTTGTATGACAAGTGTGGATAAAATTTTGCAAATGCAGTTGTAGATTCAAGGGCTATTTTAGATGCAAAACTTTGGCATGCACGTTTTGGTCATCTGAAGTTTGCCAGTTTGCTGCGTTTCCAGAAATCTGATATGGTTGCTTCTTTGCCGCCTCTTGAAGCACCTGTCAAACATGTTTGTGAAGGTTGTATGTTGGGTAAAATGCAGCATTCTAAGTTTTCAAAGGATGGTTCAGTTAGGGCCACATGCAGGTTGCAGCTTGTGCATAGTGATATTTGTGGGTCCATGCAAACTCCGTCCTTGGGCAATTACCTATACTTCGTGAATTTCATTGATGATTACTCGAGGCATGCATGGGTATTTCCGCTTAAAGAGAAGTCCGAAGTTTTTATGTGCTTCAAACAATTTCTATCTATGGTTGAAAATGTCTCAAAATGTACTATGGGCACCCTTCGGTCCGATCCAAGGGGGGAGTATATGTCTCATGAATTCAATGCATTTCTGGCTACTTGTGGGATAAAACACCAATGTACAGTGCCTTATACCCCTCAACAAAATGGTGTTGCTGAGAGGAAAAACAGGTCACTTACAAAAATGGCACGATGTATGGTCAAAAGTCAAGCTTTGCCGCATTCTCTTTGGCTTGAGGCCATCATGTGTGCCACTTATGTACTAAATAGGTGTCCTACGAAAGCTTTGTAGTCTATTACTCCATATGAAGCATGGCATGATAGAAAGCCTTCTATTGAGCACATGCGTGTTTTTGGCCGTTTGGCATATGCTTTGGTGCCACAAACACAGTGCAGAAAATTGGATGATAAGCCTATCAAATGTATTTTTGTTGGTTATAGTGCTAAAAGCAAAGGTTACAAAGCAAAGGTTACAGGTTGTATCATCCACAAACAAAACATATTTTGGTTTCATGGGATGTAGTGTTTGTGGAAGATTCTGTTCAGCCCTTGCTGCCATGTATTGAGACGGTAATGTAAGCTCACAAGACATTTATGACACTTTGTTGCCTCTTTTCGGTGGTGGAAATACGAATGTAGGTTCCAATGAGGCAAATGTACAACCTATGGGGGTTTTTGAAAATGTTACAAATCAGCCTATTATTGATGCAGATGTACATGATGTACTTGATGAGGAAAGGGTTGAAAATGAGCAAGCTAGAGGTATGCCAAAATGACCGGTGCACACTTTGCATGACAGAAAATTGAATGCACCTTTGTCTAGTCATACTCGTTCAGGCTCTCGCCATGTATCTTATGCATCAGATTGTTATGCTTTGGCTGTGTCTAGCTTACATGATGTTGAGGAGCCTCTGTCTTTTGATGAAGCAAAGAATTCAGAAAATTGGATGGCTGCCATGCAATCAGAATATGATGCACTTATAGAAAATGACACATGGACTTTATGTGATTTGCCTCTTGGCAAAAAGGCCATTGGTACAAAGTGGGTTTACAAGTTGAAATGCAAGCCGGATGGTGAGATCGATCGCCATAAGGCTCAACTTGTTGCAAAGGGTTATGCACAGTAAAAAGGCATAGATTATGAAGAGACTTTTGCTCCCACTTGTCGCATGACTACTGTGCATTTTCTATGTGCATTGGCATTTCATTTTGGTTGGGATGTACATCAATTAGACATTGTTACTGTTTCTTGAATGGTGACATATGTGAGGAAGTTTATGTAATGTAGCCTTGCGGTTTTGTCATAAAAGGACAAGAGGACAAAGTGTGCAGATGTAAGAAGGCTTTGTATGGGTTGAAGAAATCTCCTCATGCTTGGTATAAGAAAGCTGACACTCATTTGGTCAAATGAGGCTTTCTTAACAATCCAACAGAAAGCACATTGTATGTAAAGCGTCAGGGTGATGTACTTCTCATTGTGGTTCTTTATGTCGATGATTTGTTGATCACTGGACCAAATGAGAGACTTATTTCTGAATTTAAGGCTGATTTGAATGCTACTTTTAAGATGAAAGATTTGAGGCTCTTGCATCATTACTTGGGTATACAGTTAAAGCAATGTGATATCCACCACTTAATATTCGAATATAATCATGCACTAAGCGAGATGTTGAAATAACTTACAGTTGGGTCGATGCCTTGGAAAACTTGGAGGAGATGTTTGCAACCTTAAGTCTACATGCTGGAAAGCATGTTGTATGAGGACCTCTTTCACCCGCTTGCTTTGTGCACACACTTTAAACTCTTTAACTTGACCCTTGAAAGCCTCCACGAAATCATTGCGTTGCCTCCTCTTCCTCCTCCTAGTTTGCAGTAGAACCCAACTTCCGATAGTTATTCGAGAGGAATCCATGCTTGATCATCTGTAGTATAACTGTAAAATGCTAATAGAGTCAATGGTAGTGCTAGGCCTTCGAGAAGTAGACATGGTGTGCAGTAGAATGAATACACAGAAAGGTTAGCACAAATATGAAAAAGGAAAAAAGTTTTGAGAGGGAAGTAGAGCTACTCAAAATCATATTTGGGCGGGAACAAAGATACTAGATAGAGTCTTCAATGAAAGTTCTGAAATTCCTCGATACAGAGTTAGTACGACTTACAGCATTTATGCCTTGAAAGCGTGAAATTGTGCAATTTGATGAATCAAAATAATATTTCCTCCCTTTTTTTAAAAGAGTTTGACTCCAAAATGTCGATTTTCAACGTAACGTTAGCCTTTTCCTTATTGGTCGAGCGCCACTCTCTCTCAAGAACTGAAATGCCCAAAAGTGAGTCCATCTTTCTCCTAATGTTTCCAATCTCAGATTGCCCATCTGTCTGCGGGTGGAAAAATGATGAGAGATGTAACCGTGTGCCAATGTTCATTAGGGCCAAAAACGACTCAAAAAGGGCTGTTTGTTAATCTAAGGATTAAGGAATAGTCCAATAGTTATTTGACACGTATACAAAAGTATGGCACTCTTGTTTCCTCTATTGTGGGTTTTGGTGGTCCTATTTTGACGGAGAACCACTAAATGTCTTGATCATAAGGCTGAAACTGCTATATTTGGGTGCTTTCGGCGAGAGAGCTCATTAAATTTGCAGCTCAAAGTAATGAAGTTTCGTCTTTTATTCTATTTTATATTTCACAAAAGCGTTGTCAAAAGATACGAAATCTATGTTGTAATAGGCGTGGCTGCCTATTACGAGACTGTGCTCACAGAAATGCAAGAGAGATAAGCACAACACAGCATTAGAGAGAGAGAGAGAGAGAATAAGAATACATCAGATTCCATAGCCTTTGATTATGAGAAATCCCGATACAGCGTACAAAGGAAACCCTTCCTTATGTAGAAATAATGAGCACCCTTTCATATCTCCGTAGCCCTTCCTGATTATGCCTCTTGAGATCCCCTCCTTCTAAGGGCTTATTCCCACATGAAGGTACACGACGACATGTCGGACACTCCCAATGTGATTAATGCGGTCATGTGCAACCATGTGCAGTCCGGGCACATACTAATAGGCGTGGCTGCCTATTACGAGACTGTGCTCACAAAAATGCAAGAGAGATAAGCACAGCACAGCATTAGAGAGAGAGAGAGAATAAGAATACATCGGATTCCATAGCCTTTGATTATGAGAAATCCTGATACAGCGTACAAAGGAACCCTTCCTTATGTAGAAATAATGAGCACCCTTTCATATCTCCGTAGCCCTTCCTGATTATGCCTCTTGAGATCCCCTCCTTCTAAGGGCTTATTCCCACATGAAGGTACACGACGACATGCCGGACACTCCCAATGTGATTAATGCGGTCATGTGCAGCCATGTGCGGTCTGGACACATACACTTGGCACGCACGGTGGATTGCGCGAATCCACAAGTGCATCCCTTGATTGGTTCTTTTGGAATTCGAGAAGTGTGATGCAAGAATGATTGTCGAGGCCGCTTCCTGGCTCTTTGGCTCTTTGCTCCTAGACCAACCATCTTCATCTACCCGCATCTTGAACTCTGACCAGAATTATCCTTCTTGGATCCGCAAACCTTGGATACTGCAACTTGTGCTCTTAGTTTGCCGCATCATCCACATGTACGTCGAATCATGCCTTTTGTTTTAAGATGTCTGCAGTGCTGCTCCCTATCTCCATGGCATCATGAGATCTTTGATTTGTTGTACCCTGACTACCCAAGTCTTCAGATTTCTTGGCAGTAGCGGTACAACGACTATGCTTTATCATAAGCCCATTGTGTCCAGCTTTGGATGTCTTCCTTAGCATCTTCCAATCACTCTTCAACACTCCCCTTCAAGTGCGCGTGCTTGCCATGCTCCTTTGCGCTCTTTGCGGTATCTTCAGATGCCTCATTTGCGGAGTTTGTGGCATTCTTTCCGTTGCGTTTCAGGCTATCCGCAGTCACCTTCACACTCTCTGCGGTTTCTTTGCCCTTCTCCTTGGGAGTCTTTGCAGTAATCTCGAACGAGTCTACAGTGTTGTCTACATACTTAGCTGCCCTATCCTTTGCACCATCAACGTTCATATCTAATCTGCCTCCCGAACCAGGTGGGCTATAGAACACTGCATACCATGGATTGCATCCTCCATTCTGGCAGTGGCGCTGCTGGTGGCAAACGGGCTTGGAATAAGGAAGCAGAGTGAGAAGGAGAGAGAGCCCTTGTAGCAAATAAAGGGGCTTTGCACAGGGATGGTTACGGGCTGGCAGGCACCGCTAATGCATGACATGGGGTGGCCGCTATCATCAACCTGGCGGAGGATGTTGGCACCGCACAGCAAGCCGCCTAGCATGATCCTCGGTGATATTGCCCGCACAACAGACACCGCATGCATGAGATTCTTTCGTGGTGTTCTGGCCCGCACACCATATAGATAGCTTTGAATGCTGCCGTCCTGTGTAGTCAACACCGCAATCATCGTCATCTCCAACTCAACGCCGCAATGATCTGGAGAGAGTCATATTGGGGCCATGAATAACGTCCCCGCATGCTGGAAGAACCCCGCAATCAATGCCGACCAAGAGATCAACATCCCATGTAGGAAACTCATTGAGCACTTTCTGTGCCGCAATCAAGAGAAGGGCCACATCTCTTTGAAGCATCCCCTCGCGCCTCTCTCTCCTTCAGAACTGCGTACTATATTGGACGGCATCCCCCCCTCTGATAGTGGCGCCTCCTCTCGCATCAGAACAATTAATGGCCTTTGAATCGCCTGCTCCCTTAGATTGTTATGATTCCTTTTCAATAGCCTTGTGCTCGAGCCAATCGAATCTGCAATCCAACTTGCAACAATTTTGCTTGCCTGCAATGTCCGACAACATTGTAAGGAAACTACTTCGAGCTCCGGCCTGTTCTTTCTACACCTTCTTGGCTGAACAGTGCCCTTCCTGTTCTTTCCACACTCGCTGGCAACACGCCAGGCAGCCCCTTCATGTCGCCTTCTTTCTTGCTCTTGGAATAGCAGCCAGCACTTCTTCTCTCTGTGCTCCCTCTACTTTGTCGGCACCTTTGATGCCATTTCCATGTTTACATCGCCTTCTCGGTCCCGCTCTATAACAGCAAGCCAATAATTGGCCTCTCAGGATAGCACCAACATCTGTTGCTCGCCTCCTACATTTCCCATGCTTTCTCCTTCTTGGCGGCTCGTTGCAGACCCCAACCAATCCCACTGTCTCGCATTGGACAGCAATCTGCAACCGCTCTTGATCCCCTCGTGGCTCAACCCACAGGAATTCATGCGCAAGGAAAGAGGGAGAGGAAGGGCTTGCTTGAGAAGGGCAGAAAATTTCGACATGTTTTGGTTGTTTTAGAGGCGATGGTGATGCGGCTTTAGCATAGTAGCGCTCATGGACATGGCCGGAAACCCTTTTCTGCTTCATACGACAAGGAAAAAGGCAGTTTTCCCCCAACGCCTTCCTGCTTGCATCCAGCATTTGGTTCAGAATTGTGGCGCCAGTAGTTGGAAACACCTCCTTCGTCCACAAAGGGGAGTCCGTTCCGTGCGTGGTCGCCAAGTGTAATAGGCGTGGCTGCCTATTATGAGACTGTGCTCAGAGAAATGCAAGAGAGATAAGCACAGCACAGCATTAGAGAGAGAGAGAATAAGAATACATCAGATTCCATAGCCTTTGATTATGAGAAATCCCAATACAGCGTACAAAGGAAACCCTTTCTTATGTAGAAATAATGAGCACCCTTTCATATCTCCGTAGCCCTTCCTGATTATGCCTCTTGAGATCCCCTCCTTCTAAGGGATTATTCCCACATGAAGGTACACGACGACATGCCGGACACTCCCAATGTGATTAATGCGGTCATGTGCAGCCATGTGCAGTCCGGGCACATACATATGTCAGAAGGCTCTCAAAACAAGGGCATTAATGACAAATCATGTACTTTTTTCAAATGTATACCTTTCTCGCTCTCTAGTTTGTGAGAGGTTTTGAGTCTTTCCATCTATACTTTCTTTCTTCTTCTCTAATCTCTGAGTTTCCATGGCGTCTTTTGCACGTCGCCCTTCACATAACATAACTTCTTGTGACTTTCATAACGTTAGAGAGGATGGTCTTTGGAAGCCCATATCTTTTCGTGTGAATGACTGGGTAACAATGCTTCCTTCATGCAAAGGTGTACATAGAGTGAAGAGAACTAAACGCGATAAAGTAAAAAACTAGGAAAGGTCGTGTTCTTGCTTTCAAAGTGACCGACAATGGTTGGCTAGCTAAGGTTCAACATGTGTACATGGCCAAGCTTCAAATCCAAGATCAAAGAAGACATCCTTAAAGCTATGTCTCTAGGCAGGATATCAAGAAGGATTAAAATTCAATGGTTCTTGCCTATACATGTCTTTGTGGCAGGTTTCAAAACAATGGACTTGCAGAGGAAAAAGACGATGTGGCTTAATAGAAGACTTTCTATGACTGAACTGGATAATGTTCTTGGAGATGGATGGAGCACCAAAGAAACTTTCCATATTGGTGACAATATTAGTTGTAGAGTAAGCCCAAATTCTATGTCTATCTCATATCAACTATGTCGTCAATCATTAGTTCTAGGCTACGACTATAGGAGATGGAGAAGCAAATTAGGTAGCTAGTGAGGCGGTCCGGGGCAAGCAACAAGAGAGGCGACCTCTAAACACCTCTCAAGGCTCCCATGCTGCTCAATTGGGGCTGGGGTAACCACAAGCAAGAAACAACAACAACAAACCCACAACCAAACAAATGAAGGGGCACCACCTAGTTATGGTATGCGAACTAGGACGTAAGAGAGATTTTTTCACAACCAAGAGGATGCGCCACAAAACACACACAAGCAATCTCACACCAAGACTCACATAAAATGGGCCAGAGAGAGCTAGAGCAAAGGGAAGAGAGAGAGGAATGGATCTTACGTAATACCTTATTTGTGACTTGCAAATGGAGATGGTTCGTTATGTTGCTATCGTAGAGCTTGTACAAAACTCACTCAATTCTTAGTGAATGCTAAACATTGCCAACACACACTGTCTTAGGGTGTGGGAGACCTCTCACCACAATACCCTCTTACAATGGACACAAAATTGGCAATGAAAACATACTAAAACACTTTCTAAAACAAGATAAACGATAAAACTCAAAGTAGACAAGTCACCTTGAATTCACTAAACCGTATCGCACAAGTGGAAGGACGAAGATTTGAACGTCGAATCACGCCTTTGATGTACCAAACCTCAATTTATTGATGATGGAGGAACATATACAATAGTGGTTTTGAGATATTGAACTCACGCTCTCTCACTTCCAATGTGTAGCTTGAAAGCTTCTCTCACACCAAGAGTGAAGCTCACAAAGTGGTTGCTACACCTAAATCTCTCCTCACGCATAGAGTGTTGGGGTGCTATGTGAGATATTGGAGGTTGTTTTACAAGAAGGAGAGGGGCCTATTTATAGGTTGGAGACCCCTCATTAAGATTATTGGAAATCCTAATTTACAAGCTAACAAATCAGGATTATGATTTTTTCAGAATATCAAAACATTGCGGGCCTTCTTTGTCTGCTTGAGTCATGGATGTGGGCTCAAAAGAGAGAATTATTGATGGTAGATAAGGTGAAAGTAGAGTTTTAAGGAAGGGGAGAGAGAGAGAGAGAGAGAGAGAGAGAGAGAGAGAGAGAGAGAGTTACTATGCACATGTTTTGAGGTGAGGTGTCTTTTATCGTTAGGTCAATGGCTATTTTGTATTAGTATGTTAGTGGTTAGTCTTAGTAATCACTAGAAAGTTAATGATGTATTTACAATGGGTGCAATGAGGTGGATGGTTGAAGTAAGATGGTTGAATGAAGTGAGGAAATCCTTGTGATGGTGAGGCTTGAAGAAGGACTTACTTGTGTAGGTTCCCAAAATGACTATTGATCCTCTTCTTCGTCTTCTCTTCTTTACGCCACCGCCACCAAGGTTGATTATCGCGATGAAAATGGCAGTTCGTTTGATGAGATCTCTTAATTTGCAGAGGTTAAGCATGGTACACATGTTGAATTTATGTATATATAGAAAGGGTAAGATGGAATTGTACTTTGGAGATAATAGAGAGAGGCATAGAGATGGTGTATGTACATGGAGAGATCATATGAGAGTTATGGGAGTAAGAGGGGAGGTTAATGGTAAAGAAGGTGAGGGAAACCATGGAAGGTGCAGGTTTGAGTGAGGGATTGAGAGGCATGAGTGTGTGTGTGTGTGTGTGTGTGTGTGTGTGTGTGTGTGTGTGTGTGTGTGTGTGTGTGTGTGTGTGTGTGTGTGTGTGTGTGTGTGTGTGTGTAGCAGTGTGGAAAGAGGTGAGAGAAGACTATGGGCTACTTGTGAGAAAAGTGGGCAAACTGGGGTCCACTCAAAAAATCCTAGCTCACCGGTGGTTGCTCAAACAATTACCAAAATTTTTGAGGTGATTATTCAAATCTTGGTACACATTTTCTCTTTTGACCACCGCTCCAAATTCGGAGTGGAGATGGGTGCCAAAAATCTCACCAAAAAGCCTGTTTTTTATGCCTGCAAAAGTCTTTTAGTGGCCCCCTCCTTTGTTGAATTTGTACAATGCATCCAAGAGTGAACCCCTCCTTTGTCAGGTCATAATACAAAGCATCCAAGTTGCCCTTTACACATGCATGTAGGAGGATTATTGGTGAATAAAGAAATATATACATGGTGGGACTAGTGTATGGACTATTCATGGATTTTAGCTCAATGAGCACATGGTGTTAGAATAATGAGTAAAAATAATAAAAAAATATGAAGGAATTATGGATATGCAAAGATATTGGAATCATATGATATAGTCCCTCTTTGTATTATTTTGGGTGAAAGAGGAAAAGGTATGCAAGTAAATAATATAATAAACTTGACTAAGGGAGTAGAAATCAATTTTCTGTTTTCACGAGGGTGAGGGTGAAAATGTGGGAGTGATTTGTTTAAAAGAAAAATATGAGGTTAGAGTATGTACACATTGGCAAATATATACTTATGGTGTAAGAGGATGAAAGAAGGCATACACAGGTTTAATAAAACACACACCTAAGTATAAATATTTAAATAAAATACCAGAATAATTATAAAAATCCCATATTTATGCCATATATACAATGCAATATTTACACACAAATGGGCCATAATTATTTTTTTTTCTTTTTTTTTGGCTCAACTAGCCCAGTGACTAGCTAATTGAGGGTTTTTAAAAAAATATGGAGAAAGTCCCCTAACTCACACACGCCTATGTACAATGAAATGGTAGGGATAACCAAAATGTTTGAGTGATTTGATCGGGTGAGGTAGCTTACTATGGCAATTATGAAAAGCCGAAAAACGACTATGACTGGGTTCCTCTCGACTCTAAGGAAAATTGTCCAAAGTTTGAACTAAAGGTCACAGTCCATCCACACACCGAGTATAGAAACCTGATAGTAACAACAAATTGGAGACTAAATGATGTTAGAGAATCTCTTGAGTTTCTTGATGAAACATCTCCCGAGTATAGATTCAAAGTGGATAAAATTGTGGTGAGCACAAGGATGGAGAATTCAACCTCTTGCATCACATGCCTTCCCCCAAAAAGAGTTGTATTTGAGCCACTTGCAAGGACTTGAAAAAACAAGTTCAATATTGTAATCATTTTGCAAATATATTTATCTTTTCTCTACCTTATTGTGAACATTACTTATATTGTTTTAAACTTACATGACATAATGATACACATTTAAGAATAGAAAGTTGGTATTAAGTATTTGAAGTACAAAATTATGAATCACCAAAGGGTATATATATATATGTTCATATGGACAAAATGAACAAAAGTGTACATAGCTTTTGTGGAATAATCAATCATGAAATTTCACTTTTCTTTTTGCCTGAGAGGAGTCTGCATCCTCAGAGACCCTTTTCCTTTTGTGTTCAGAAGGGGGTGAAAGTTCAGGAGTGGGAGGTGGTGGTGACTTGGCAGGGGTTGGTGCTTTGGGCCCCTTATGGCTTGGCACGGGTGACTTGGAAGGGGTTGGTGCTTTGGGCTCCTGAGGACTGGCTGGCTTGGATGATTTGGCAACCTTCTTTAGCAACATGAATGGTAGCTTGAAAGGTCAGCTAGGTGCCTCCCCCTTACTGTTCTTAAGTGTACGACGCTTTTGAACCTTGAATTTCAATGGTGAGTGAAATGGATGGCCCTTTGTATCTGTTCTTTTTTTTGCAGGGCTCTTAGTGGGACTCTTCCCCTTGGCAGTCTTCTTGGTGAGACTCTTCCCCTTGGCAGGGATCTTCTTTTTGGTAGGACTCTTCTCCTTGGCAGGGATCTTATTCTTCGTGGGACTCTTCCCCTTGGCAGGACTCTTCTTGTGATCCTTTTTCTTTGTATGGATCTTCTTTGCAAGACTTTTCTTCTTTTGATCCATTTTCTTTGCATCCAAACCTTTGGTGGCTCTACCTTTCTTTGGTGACAAAGGAGATTCTGGATCATTTGAATTTATTGATCTTTCCAAAACCATAGAAACAGCCTTCTCTCTCACCCACGTGACCCAAGACTGTGGATAGTCATGCAGCTGAAAAAAAATAGAAAAAGGAACTAAAGGACATGAGTACATACATACATAAAACATCAAAATAAATACATGAGACACACTTACAGTGAGTGTAGTCATCCGACACCTTGACTCAAGATATCTCCATACATTTGCAAGCACCCTCCATCCACAAGATGTTGAGTCTGTCTGTAAAGGCACTTTTTGATTGTAGTACTTGAAAGCTTCTATATTGTAATCCTTATTTGTGGTACTCAGGTGACCAACAATAAGTTTGGCAGCACTGCAAGAAGACTTTGAATCAAAAAGCTACTAATAGAAAACAATGGGCCATCATCAAGCATAGATTATGCTTCATACTTACAGTTTACTTTTTCCATGGATACTTGACAATGAATTCATAAATATAATATCTTTCTCCAAAATATTGAAGATAATAAGACTCCAATGTCCTCTACAAAATAAAAAACAATTAGCTAAGAATACCACAAAATGTTAAAAATAACATGTAAGGAGTTAAGATTTACCCTTCAACATAGGGGTATAATATGTAATTGCAGGTCAGCATGTTAAAATCATCAAAAAAACTTGAAAGGGTTCCTTGCTTGTTAAAAAGGCACTGTGTCACTAGAGAGTCAAGTATGGAAATTTGCATAGCTAGAGCCTCTGGAAGATCCCTCATAAGACACCTGGAAAAGAAAACACAAGCCCCAATGAGCCCCTTGTGCATGTCTGCCTTGCACATGCACTAATAATTAGCAAACGAGAAACACATACCTGAGACAGATATAGAGCACAATGTCACCAAGCTCGATGTTGGGATTTACAAGCATACTTGTGTCTTGAGGGAATATGTCCAAATACGCCTCAGTATCTCCAAACAAGGAGACATCCACCACCATTTGGCCTGTGACTTTCTCCTAAAGAAGAGAGTTGGATGCTCTTAAAATTTTAGCTTGCTCTTTAAGAATAGCATCCTCTCATATCATGTCTTGCTCCCTCTAAACTTCCTTTTTTGCTTTGATATCCTGGGCCTTTCTTGTCTCGTACTCATGTGTAACATCCTCAATGACAACCCCACAATTTTTATGTGCTGCCTGGAAGGAGGGATGTTTAAAATTTGGAAGGCTCTAAGATCCTCACTAGGAATGAGCTCAAGAGCCTTATCAAACTTTTACCTTAGCCTTGACACAAGCACAAAATCTTTGCTCATAAGTGTGACCCTGTGAGCAAATGCAGCTGCAATGTAGCTATCATTCATAAAGTCTATGAGAAAATCCTCAGCAGCTTCCTGAAGGCACATCACAGCTTGAGATTGCCACCTTACTAAGACAAAAGTTATGATATCCATCATGCTTACAAGTCCATCTAATATCTCTTTGACAAATCTCATGAAAGAGAGCTTTGGAATCAGTAGACAAGTAGACTTTTGTGCTTTTCTTATTTCTCTTAGGGATTTCACCTGATAATTCAATCTTTTTCTAGCATTCGGCCTCTACCGAGATAGTGGAGGAAGTGCTTTCTCTGCATCTTTCTCAACATCATCTATTTCTGGATCAGTTGGGGCTTGGTAGACCTTCCTTGCAGTCTTCTTAGTCCTCACCATTTGGGTTAAAAAACACAGCACCACGCGATAGACGCGTCACCCACAACCTGCAAGATGTTCCTATTGCGCCGTGTGTGAAGAGAATGGTATTGGGGAGAGATAGAAGGGTGACACCAACACGACGCGATAGAAGGGTGACACACGCTCTGGAATATGTCCTTATCATGTAGTATGTGAGCATCGGAGCCTCCAAAGAAAACTCACAAAACGTCCTGTATGACGCGATAGAGGGCCCACCCTAGAACATCACCGTATCGCGTCGTATGCGAGCTCTGGAAATTTTTAGTAAGCCGAGCAAAAACACCTGCATGACGCGATAAAAGGCTCACCCAGACTTTGCAACATGCCCGTATCGCGTCGTATGGGATGCTTAGACTTTTTCAAGAAATAAGACCTTCACGAAGCGATAGAAGGTGGACCCACATGCTTGGACACATCCGGGTCGCGTCGTTTGAGAAGAATCTTGGCTTAGTGGACAAACGCACAGCTTAGCTTGGCTTAGTGGACGTTACACACAACGCGGAAGAGTCGAAAGTGCGGATAAGTCGAAGTGCGGGTAGTTGAGGACGACACGACGCGAATATGGAGTATGGGAGAAATCAAAGAATGAGCACGTGACAAGGCTTTATATACATACGATCGTCCGTATGACGACCGTTGTACGCAGGCCATGTGGCACGTATGCATGGCTGACACGTGTCAATAACGGTCATATTTCGGATCCTATAAAAAACTTGGTCTCGAATGGTATTAATGTTTCACGTTTACTTGTCCCATACGATGCAGTTATTACTAGTTTGTGTGTACTAATCCTCTCGTCCTGCACGACGCGCCTGTTTGCATTTGCACATCGATGGTCCGTCCTCTATCGCGTCCTTCGGGGTTCTTGTTCGCTTTGGTGTGGCTCCGTCCCGCACGACGCGCAGGTAGGCAGTTGCACAGCCGGGGTCAAGCGCATATCGCGTGGTTCAGTTTTGTCATTGGCAGTGGTACTCATTTGCAAACGTTGGGGTCAGCCTCTCATTGGCACCGACACAACGCGATACGAGCAAGTTGCTAGTCTTGGAACCCACCCCTATCGCTTCGTGCTAGTGAGGTTCTGAGACCCAATGTCGGGCGCTCTGTTCTCAA
Source organism: Adiantum capillus-veneris (assembly GCF_014529385.1). NCBI lineage: Eukaryota > Viridiplantae > Streptophyta > Polypodiopsida > Polypodiales > Pteridaceae > Adiantum > Adiantum capillus-veneris. Next base: position 105,270,089 of record NC_140953.1, read on the forward strand.
TTTAGCCCTCCCCCTCCTCGCTCTATATCGCTTTGGGCATATTTCCCGACCTTGTACCTAGCTTCACCTGTCGACTTTTCCTCTACCATGAACGAAGGCCGGGAGGAGATTTTTGGAGGAGAGTTCAAGTGAGAAACTATTGGTGGCTGTGATGGATGGTGGTGACATGGAGGTGTACACCAAAGCATATGAAATATTCAACCCTGTGTTTGATCTTGCAGCTTTGTTAGACCATGTGAAGGACTTCTTGGCCGAAGAATTCAAAGAGTTTGAAGAGGCAGTTGAAGGCAAGTGTTTGGTTTTAGATGTCAAGACCTATTGTCATCTAACCGAATATACTACAAACTCAATTGAGAAGATCAAAGTAACAAGGAGGTTTGGAAGATTTTCTAAGAAGACTTCCTTTGTTTGTCCACCTACCATTTCTTGTCAATTACATTTAAAGCCTTGTAACCTTGTTTCAAAAGAAGTTGCTTTTCTTTTCTTTTTGTTCCTTAAAGTTGACATGCAAGGCAAAGCTGATGAAGTGAAAGATACAGATGAGGCAACAAATAAAAATGTTTCCACAGTTTTGCAGCTTGAGAAAAGTGACATTCTAGAAGAGGAGGAAGTTGATTTTGTAGCTGAGGAGCAGGAGAGTGCAAATTTTGATGTGGCTCAGTTTAGAGCTAGTACTGTCATTGATGAGCCAACAGATGAGGTAGAGGTATCTAAAGCTTCCCTTACTATTCCAAACCTTCCCTACTTCTTTATCAATAGGAAAGAGTATATCCCTCTCCATCATATCTAGTGTCTGCTTAATATGAGGGAGGACTACTGTATTGCAACCATTTCTGAAGCTTCTGAGGTGGCCAAAGATTTTATTGACACAGAAGAAGAGTCAAAAGAGGAGTTTTTGGCACTTGATCTTCATACATCCAATAAAGATTTTTTGCCTGCTCCTGATGTACTTGCTCTATGCATGAGAAGAGTGGAAGAGGAAAAACCTTCCCTCAAAGATGAGAATTTTGAGAAGAGGCTTGTTGAGCTTGGCATCCAATCTTTTGGCAGAGACTTTAAGCTGAAAAAAATTGGAAAGGAATTTGACGTAAGAGAGATGACTGGATCATGCAATCTCCTTCAAGAAAAAGTCATTGCCGAAGATGAGTTGCAAAAGGTGATCTCCCTACTGAAATCTTTCTTTTTTTTCAAGTTTGTTTTAATTACTCATTGTCTTGTTTTGCAGATTGAACTCCTTGACAAAGAAAATTTTCTTGGGAGAGCTAAAGGCTCGAGAGGGAAAGAAATAGAGGGATCTTCAAGAAGGGATGCCTCCTCTCTCATGCACTACATGCCTACATTGGATACTCCCACCTTCTGTGCTTTCCACATGCAGTATTCTGAAGATCCTGGGTTGCCAATGTTTGCACTAAAGATATTGTCACGGTTTTTAGGGTCCACTCCCCTTCAAATCAATGCAAACAAGATCATGCTACTTGAGAGAGCAGCAGCACTTCGAATGTTTGGATATGCTGCAGGATTCAATGCCTCAAGCGCAGGATACTTTCTTTGCTACTCTAGCTATGCAGCAGCAGTTGAGGAGACAAATGTCAACCTTCTTGGGGGCTATAAAAGAAGAAATTTTTTGAGATATAGCGGTGACATGCCTAGAGATATTAAAAAATCAAAAACTGATGTAAATTTGACAATTTTTTGCACCAAAATATCTTTTTTGAATTTGGATCTCTTTAGAAAGATTCAGTACAAAGTTTCAAAGTGAAGCATTAATCTCCATCTGTGGTTGAGAAGCATGGTTGTTTGATCTCATCCGTTGTAATTGCCTCATATAGAACCAATTGAATAATTCGTTTAGTGCATTGCTCCTTCTTTGTCCACCTCCCTTTCTCGTACATTTGAAAAAAGAAGTCTTCGCTTGATAGTGAGATTTTTCCATTCCCTGAGTATTCCATGTTACAAGGGGTCCTTGTTTTGAAAAATATGGTCCATGCAGGTACAGAATATGCTAAAAATAAAAAAGAGTTAGTTGAACTCAATAGGATGCAAAGTAAGATACTATCCAGACTTTAGAAAGTAATTGAATACTCACCAAGTAATATGTGATGTCTTTTTCTCCCCAAGCATCTGTAATAGCAGTTATTAAAAGCTTTATTGTCTTTTTAAAGTCATCTGCATAAGTAGCAAAGCTAACTTGTTGTCTCAAAAATTTCAAAAAAATTGTCGAGCTTCTTCCACACTTCCATGCGTTTGTTGGCTACATCTAGTCTACTTTTGACATCGGTTGATATAACACAAAGATCCTTCCAGCAGTTCCACATAGCATCAACTTGTTTGTTGTCATGGTTACTCAAAAATATTCTGGCTTTTGCTCCACCCATTGAAACATCTTGCAAAACATGGCCGGTTCCTTTTGAAAGAGTGGGATCTTTTTTTAGATTCACTTGACCACCATGAAAACCGATTTGAGAGAGCAAAGCCTCGCATTTTTCTATGCACTCATCTGCAAGTTTAGTTGGCTTAATAGAATATGCATAGTCAAGATAAAGTCGAAGCAATTTGTCCAAGATTCTAATCTCTGCATGCATTGTGCATATATGTACATTTTTTAAATCTATTGTTAGAATTGGATCCCAAATCATAGAAGACGATGGGTAGTCGATGACGTTAACACTATTCCTCGATGGTGCTTTTCCAACCTCGTGTTCTGCAAGCCATCCTTTTGTTCCAGTGCTTGCCATGCAATATAGACATGGATACTTGGTATTTGGCACCTCCACATACACCAAACATGCACTTTAATGCTTTTAGATCGGCACTCAAGTGGCATTCTACAAAAAAGTCACCCATGCCATCTACACAGAGTTTTTCACTTGCATTTTGGTCCTGTATAACAGAAGGGATATCAGTCTGCAAAAACAACCATTTCAATGTATCGTGATTTTCTACTGGTATTTGAGCTGCTTCGATCCACCAAAGTTCCATTTCTGATTGAGTTTTGTGGTATGGGGAATCAAGCTTACCCTGGCTATAGTCCAATACTCTATTCATAAGGGATATGGACACTCTTTCCATTTTTTGACATTTTTGAATTTGAGCTTCATCCAATTTCAGAACATATATAAGTTTTCCTTCACAATCTACTTCTTGCATATTGTAGTATCTCACCATAGCAGATTGAACATTTTTTATACTCATCCAAATGTTATTAAAAACATCATACTCAAAAGAAGATTTTTTTTTTCTGTTTTTTATATAGCATTGTTCCTTCATATGATAGTACTCTCCAAAATGTTCGGGTATTTCTTCGTTTAATAGAGTCCTAACTTTCCCAACATTATGACGCCTAGGCAACCCAAAAGCTTTAATCTTGTAATACTTTAAAACCTGAAACCAGGTTTTAGAGATGGCCCTGTAACCCCTTCTACTCACCCCCACTGTGTCACAAACTTCTTGCATTTAAGAAGGTTGGACCAGTAAACCCATATCTTTCAATAAACTTTGAAATATCAATTTTTTCTGAGTTTGATTTTCAGGAAGTTTCAAAAGTTTAAGAATATCACTTTTGTTCATTACCTCATTCAAAAATCTCACCCTTTCTTGAACATTGGACATATCAAATCCTAAAAGACTAGTCACATGTTCTCTAGTAATCTTTAATCTTTTTTTTCTTTGTCCAGAACCTTCTGTTAAGTTTACTACATCTCTCATTCGTTTTACTCGTGCTCTTAATCCTATTGGAGTTTCTTTTAAAGTCTGAAGTTGGTGATTTTCTTGTTTTAGAGATGCTATTTGGTTTTCAAGTTCTAAAATTCTTATTGCATTTGAAGACAAAACAGTTTTGAGATATTGAATGTAATGTGTATGATCAATGTGTAAATGAGATAACCTAGAACTATATCCTAGTAAGCCATCAACCCCATCACCAACAAATCTCATCAAATCATGAGGTGTGTGAAAAGATGGATACCTTCCAGTGCTAGGATCCGGTGGATACAAGCTCCCATCTGTCCATATATCAATGTATTTCTTTTCCTCGTTGCGAAGTTGTTGTGCTTCATTTGCAGTTGTAACTGGTCTTTGATAGACACTCCGCGTAGTAGCATATTCCTGGCTTAGCTTAATGTTCAAGTGAAACTTACGGTTATCACTAATGGAAGATTTATTAGTCATTGTAAGTAATGAAGGAGCAGAAAGTATAATGGAAATAACGTAGCAGCAGAACAAGGTGCATCAGAGAAGAAGAGAAAAAGATCGCGCAAGGTGAGAGAAAAAAGAGAGATTCAAAAGTGGAAACAACTGTTTGCCGCCAAGTGAAGTAAATGAAAACAAATTTCGAGGTGAGTCACAAAGGAATGTGAAGAAAACGATATCTTTTTTAATATTTAGAGATATGTACCTAGATACGCTTTAGATTGCGTAGATATGCTTTAAATGACCAAAAGGACAAATTTGGAGCTGTTTTGACCACAAACAGCTCTGCTAATTAGTAATTTAACCAATTCCTTACACAGCCCTTTTTGAGTCGTTTTTGGCCCTAATGTCTCCCAAATAGCCTTCCAAAATAAACTCGTAAATCACGGATCTCTATCAGAGACTATTGTCGCAGGCATGCCATGTAATCTGAATACCTGGGCAATGAACAGTCTCGCTAAATGGTCCGGCTTGACTGTTTTCTTCACTAGAATGAAATGAGATTGCTTGCTAAATCTGTTAATAACAATCCAGATACCATCATGTCCATTTTGTGTCTTCGGGAGATCAAAAATAAAATCCATAGCAACACTTTCCTAGGGGCGGGTGGGAATGGGCAAAGACTGTAGCAATCCCCTGTGCTTTATGCCTATCAAACTTAACATTCTCGCATACCAAGCAACTATGTACAAAATCAACCACATCCTTCTTGAGTCTTAGCCAAAAGAAGTAACGCTCCACACCTTTCAAGGTAGTGTCAATGCCACGGTGACCCGTAAAAGGTGAATCATTGGCATTCGGTTAGAACCTTTTCCCTTAACGGCTATGTAACGCACAACATCGTTTTCTTCATCAAGTAGCCATCTCGTATGTAATAGCCCGCTATACCTCCCCATTTTGTATTTGAGTAAATACATTAAAAAACTTTGGATTTGTGGCATATTGATCGACCATGTCCTTGAAGCTTCTATGATGAATCGCGAAAATAGCCAAGACTAACGGCTTTCGGGACAAAGCATCTGCTACCAAGTTCTTATGTCACTGTACATGAACATTTTAGAAGTGAAACCGTGACAAGATGTTAGCCCACCGCATCTGCTTTTCCAAAAGATGCTTCTGTGACAAGAGGTAGCATAAACTTTGAAGATCAGTGAAGACCGTAAAATCGGCTCCGAGTAGGTAATGTCACCACTAAGTAAGAGCATGCTTAACCACCAAAACATCTTTCTCATAAATCTGTGCTGTCAATTCCGGCCTTGAAAACAATCGGCTCTTATAGGCAATGACATGGCCTTCTTGCATTAAGACCGCACCTAGACTACGACCACAAGCATCACAATATACTTTGAATGACTTTTGCAAATCTGGCAAAGTCAAAATTGGTCCAGTAGTCAATTTATCTCGTCACCTCTATGGGTCCCCACAATAAAGGGACTCCTTTCTGTGTCAGAATATGCAAATGGGAAGCGACCCCTGCAAACTTTCTAATGAACCGTCGGTAGTAAGAACATAAGCCCAAGAAACTTTTAACTTCATGAACTTTCTTCAAGTCGGGCCAATCGCGCATAGTCTCAATCTTGGCCGGGTCCATCTGTACTCCTACTGCTGAGACAATGTGTCCCAAAAAGTGTCTCTCCGGTAAGAAAAATTCACTCTTCTTGGCATTGATTACTAACTTGTGATCTTGCAATGCTTGAAAGACCTGTATAGCAGATGGTGTGTACTGCCTCATCCTTGGAGTAGACTATTATGTCATCAAAGAAAGTGCCAGCAAAAGATATGTACTCTTTGAAAATCCTATCCATCATTCCGTTGAAAGTCGCTGGAGCATTGATAAGGACAAAAGGCATCACCAAAAATTCATCTAAACCAAAGCTCATTCAAAAGGCTGTCTTGTAGACATCTCTCGACGCGATTCTGATATGATGATATTCGCTCCTTAAATCAATCCTACTGAAACAGAAAGATCCCTATAGTCGGTCAAGAATATCATCGATCCTTGGAATCAGAAATTTGTTCTTGATGATAATTTTATTGAGAGCTCTCTAATCAATGCACATTCTACAAGATCCGTCTTTCTTTAAAACCAACAACACTGAAGAGCAGTAGGGTGAAGTACATGACTGGATAAGACCCTTTTCCAAGAGGTCTTTCACTTGGTTCATAATCTCTTCATTCTGGGCTCGGCTCACACGGTAAGGTGGCCGGTTCGGTGGTGTGCGTCCAGGTATTAGATCAATAGTATGATCCTAAGGACAAGATGGTGGCAACTCGCGTGGCAAGCCCTCAAAAAAGCAATTGGCATGAGTGTGAAGAGAATCTTGGCATTATTTATCAAGTTCAGACATATTCATTCTATGTTCATCATCATTTAACTCTTTCAAGTAGATCGAGTAAGCGAATAGAGTGGATTTCATTAATTTGGAAACGGTCGCAACCGATACAATAGGGGCAGACTCGCCCTTCATTTCACATCAAGTAAATTTTTTTGGCCCTTTTCATTTGTAAAAGTCGCTTTCTTTGCCCGATAATCGACCACGGCGTTGTTCTTATGGTACCAAGGGACTCTAAGGAGGACGTCACAACCTTCCAAGGGCATTCTGTAACGGTCCTCGTGTCCCAAATATCTGTAACAATGCAATTGAAATTTGCCGATGACAGGTGTAATGGCTATGTCCCGTCTGGGTGCCGCTAGAACTACCTCTGCTGGTGGTCCCATTTGATCGAATGTAATCTTGAGCCGCGCCACCAATTCATGTGAAATGAAGTTGACCTTGGCTCCTCCATCAAAGAAAATTAGGGCTTCTTGATCTTTCACTTTGCCCCAAGCTCGGCAAAGTTTTGTGCTTTCATCAATCGTGCTTGGGTCAGTACCCATCATGCAATCTCGAACTAGTCCTGCTTTTATCTTGCATTTTCTACCATGTTCCTCAGCTGCTCTCAAACTCTCTGGCATGTCTTCATTCTGTTCTTGTTGTGCCTTTTTAGGGCACTTCGCGGAGACGTGCCCATGTTTCCCGAATCCAAAACACTTCCCTTGTTTGATGTAACTAGCCCTCTCTCAAAGAGTAAGCCGGGGTTGTGCATCCTTGTCTTTCTTTTCTTGGGAACTCTTTCTCTTTCTACTTTCATTGCTAGAAGTCTGTTGGGTTCTCTAAGTCAAGATCTTATCAATGGGGTAAGTCAAATTTCTTGAATGTATCGCAAAACCCCGTTTCGCATGACCCATCAATACTTGAATAGAATTAGAATCTTTTTCCAAGCAGTAGTCTTGGATCTCTGTAGGAATTCTGCAGCAAAATTGCTCAATCTGTTCTTTAAACAAGACCTTCTTAAATGAAGAGGTTGATAGAAAAGAGTTCCAAAATCTCTCTAAATAAGCAACCACAGACTCTCCCTTGGTCATCCAAAGATGATTCCAAGTGGTTCGTATATCTCGTTCGTACTCCCGAGTCAGCCCAGAAGAAATAAAGAGCCTTTTGAATATCAACCATTTAACTGGAGCTTCCTGCCTCAAAAGAAGAGTGAACCACCATGTTCGAGCATTTCCCTTGAAGAACGATGTAGCCCTCCTAATCCAGAGAAAGCTATATCAAACTGTTGAATGAAGGACAGAGCCCTCGAAGCATATCAGAATCTAGAAAAAGAGTCAAACTTAATCGATTGTCCACCTTCTTTGAATTCTTTTACTTTCTTGCTTTTATCTTCAAGAAAGTCATATTGGTTGGCTCTGTAAAAATGCTTCTTCTTTGCATAAAACATGTGATTGTCGGAGTCCGAGCTGGCTGAGGATGACTCCTCTGTAGAATTGTCAGAAATTGGGCAAAATCTAGTCTTCTTTGCCTTTTTCTTGCCCTTTTCAAAGCTTTGCTTTTTGCCTTTTCTCTCTTCTTTGCTCGAGTCAGAAGAGCTAGAAGGACTGTCAAAAGAAGAAGAAGAAGAAGAAGAAGAAGAACTGGGTAGTCCTTCAAATTGTACATGCTTCTTCTACTTTCTCGTCGATTGAAAAGAAGATTGACGACCCAAATAACCTGAGAAGTGAGTCCCTTTCTTGTGCTTTTTATCGTGCTTTTGGGATTTGTTATTTGCGTCCAAAAGCCTGCTGATCTGTGTCTGAATCACCTCTTGTAATTCTCTGCTTTGCAAACATCCTTAGAGAAGGAGGTTTCTTGATTGCCAGTTTGATGGGTGGTTCTGTGGCCTTCTGCCAACACTGGGTGTGTACTTCAATGATGGATTGCTGAAATAAAAAATTTGTAAATTTCAAATCCTTCACAATTTTAATCATCTGCTTCGTTGCCTCGTCAACCAATTGTCGACGTTCCATCTCTTTAATCTCAAACTGAGTAGGGCGAGGTGGGCCGCACTCTTCCTCCGTTTGATCATGGAAATCTTCTTCGTGATCTCTTCCCGCATTCGTAAATGCAGAAGAAGTCGATTGTTTCTCGTTGGAATCCATAAGCGCCACAAGAAAAGAATCGGATTTCCTGGTAGAAGAGAAATCGGTCACGCTCTGATACCACTTTAACAAACTTGGACACCCCAAGTCAAGATTCTACTGTGACACAACAAAGATTCACTTCAAAACAGTTCACAAAGTTGACACGGCCCCGCATAGTTCCGTGCCCAGAGGTATTGGCCCCAAAGACTGGCGCCCCTTTTGATATTTCTTTTTATATTAATATGTGTTCAAAGTACAATAGAGAGAAGGCAGGTACTCACTGTCAGACTCTACGTCTAGATGCTGTGAGAAGTGAGTCCTAGTCCACTTATTTATAAGTACAAGGGATGCCCAAAAGCAGAGCCCCAAAATCTCAAAATCAAAAGCAAAGTTCCCAAAAATAGTGGGTCTTTCAAAAGCTTTTAAAATTTAAAGCATTCAGCCCCAAAAGCTTGCTAGCGTAAATCAGCCAGCGCAATCTATGCAATTTTCGTACAAAATGCCACGTCAGTATTGTCAGCGTTATTTGCGCTGTCAAATCCGAGTTGCCACATGTCAAGCTGTCAGTGAAATCTGTGGCATTTTTCGGACAGTCCTATCAGCAGGATGTGTGCGTGTTCGGGGCTAGCCACATCACCAGTTTGTGGCAAGACCAATGAAGAGTGGAGCACGTGAAGCGTCTTAAATTCTCCCCCCATTCTAGGGTTGATGTTGCTTCATTACAATTTCATGTTACTTCCTTGTGCAACCTCCAAACTTAAGGAAGGTCCAGAGAGGCACTAGAATTTTATCTTGCATCGTAGCCTCCATCCATGTGCCTCCTTGATAGGCAAGTTCTACTTTGTTTATCATGTATGAGGCCATGATAGCCCATTATTTCTTTTGATAAGTCAAAGAGATAACTAGTTTGGCACATATGGCTTCTACATGGAGCATACGGTCCAGGACACCAATGTTGCCTTGGTTCTTGGTTCTTGCCACCCATTCCAATTTTCCCCACTACCAAGGAGTCGTGTCTTTTGCATTGTTCTTTCACAAAAAAAGTTTGAGACATTTCAGAAATATTTTCCAGTTGGATTTTCCTAGTTTTAAAAGCAAACACAAATGAGATGTAAGTGATCATAAAGGCATTAATCACAATGACTCTCCTATGGAAGGGGAGGAACTCAAAATCCCACCTTCTCATTTATTGTGGATCTCATTCAAGACCCAGCTGAATCTTTGCTTATCCATGATGACCACCCCAAGTGGAGCACTTCGATTTTTGAACACAATGACCATTCAGTAGAGATCAACCAAAGGTCAAATGGATCACTTTCAAAAAGTGAAATCAATCTAGATTTCTCAACATTTCACATCAAGTCGAAATAAATAGAGAATAATTGGATGACCTCAAGAGCTCTACTTGGCATTTCTGAGTTGGCTTTTAGAAAGAGCAATGAATTGTTTGCAAACAACTTTACAAGCAATTGTTTACCTCTTGGAAGTGATAGACCTTGAATTGTCCCTTTTGTTGCACTGTCCTCAAGTGAGGTTACCAGAGGGTGAGAGCCAACTGCAAAGAGAAACGGGGCAAGGGGGAAGCCTTGCTTGATAGATCTTTTGATCTCAAACATTCCCACTATCCTGTTTTTGAGGAGCTCATAGTCATTTCCCTCCCCAAGTGTGTGAACTATCGCTCACATTTTGGGTCCAAAACCTAAAACACCATATTTGAATTTGGGAATTCCCAATTTCCACTTTCAAAATGAGCTTCAGATTTGACCACATGGTCAAATCTTAGCCAAAGTTTTGAGAGCATGGCACAAAAGTGCTTTTCAAGTACTAACTTGTGGAAGGAGTTTCTTTTGAAAAATAGTTTGAGATTTGTCCATATGGTCAAATATTTAAGACAATGGTGATTCCCAAATTGACTCTAAAGTTTTAAACTCTCTATTGTGGTGTTTAATGAGTTCATGACAGTCACAATGTATGACCACGAAATTTTGTCAAAAGCGTTGTCCAGGTCAAGTTGAAGGAGGATACATTTTTGCTTAGTGAAAGTAGCATACTCAATGACGACCATTGCTCCCAAGTTTTTTTCATAAATAGAATAATGCCCTTTGATGAATCCAAGTTGATGGGGGGTGATAATTTTATTCAGGCCTTGGAGCCATACTTGATATGATAGCCCTGGCAATGATGTTGTAAGCACTGTCATCATATAAATAGGTTGCCACTATTTTAAAAGGGAGCAACAAACTAATATCGGAATAGGTTTGAAATCCCTTTTTTTAAGGTTGGCATCCAATTGTCACTCTAGTAGAGCTGTAACAAACTTGGACACCCCAAGTCAACATTCTATCGCGACACAACAGAGATTCACTTCAAAACAGTTCACAAAGACGACACGGCCCGACGTAGTTCCATGCCAAGAGGTATTGGCCCCAAAGGCTGGCGCCCCTTTCAATAATTATTTTTATATTAATTTGTGTTCAAAGTACAAGAGAATCGGCAGGTGCTCACTCTCAGACTCTGTGTCTAGATGCTCTCAGTAATGAGGCCCAACTAACTTATTTACTAGTACAAGGGATGCCCAAAAGCAGAGCCCAAAACTCTTTTAAAATTAAAAGCTTCTCAACTCAAAAGCTTCCCAAAATTAAAGCATCATCCCAAAAGCTGGCCAGCATAATTTGCAGACATCCGTCTGGACTGCCACGTCAACAAGTCAATGCGTTTTACTAAAATCTGTCACGTCAACAAACACAATTTGCGGGGTCCATACAATTTATCATGTGTCAGCCTATCCGCGGATTTCATGGGGTTGTGCCACATCAAAAGGGTGTGTCCAGACTGCCACACCACCAGTTTGTGACATACCCCCCTCTTGAAAGAATAGTAATCTACGTCAATTATGTCTGCAAAACAAACAAAGGCCATAAACTATCTTAGTAGACACTGACTGTTAGTACTGACCCACTAGACACAACACATCTAGCACATGTACCAATCAACAATCACATCAGCGGACATCACACGACATCACTTGACATCACATGACATATCACATTCAAATTCATTCAAAATCTTAGACCATGATTAATTGGCAACGTATTTAGTAATCGCATCTAGATCCAATCAGGACCTTGCAGATGCCCGATTAACTAATCCTTATTGCAATCATGTCTATAGAGATTTATGAGACCAAAATGTTGCAGTCATTTTGTTTTTCAGTTCTTGCACTCAAAGAAGTGAAGTACAAATCAATTAGTTTCATTTTTGGGAATTCCAGCTCATAAAGTCATATAGCAGAATACTATCAACCGAGCAGTATCCCTGAAACCCTAAGGGACATCAGTAACTCTATATCAAAATCGGGGTAATCCATTGACAAAGGAGCGGAGTGACTCCCCTCTTGTGCAAGCTTGTTGCACTAGATTCACCCATGCTCAGATCGGGGTCCTATCAGAGAATAGACTATGCTAAACCAAATGCTTCAAGGTAAAGTTCCAAAATCTAAGGAGTATCTGCTAGGTCCTCCTCCTCCATCCACTTTGCATCCAATGCAAGATAGTTCTTGACTTTAACCAAGAACCGCCTATTCACTTTACCTTAAATCTTTCTATCTTTATGAGCCAATATCTATTCTGGAACAAGTATCTCCTCGCTTTCCTTCACTTCGGGTCGCTCATCTGGCTCCCCATCATCAGACACATCACCTTTAAAAGGCTTCAAGAGACTCACATGAAAAGAATTTTGAATCCTCCACATATCACGCAGCTTCAAGCTAAAGGAGACATCATTTATCTTTTCTTTTATCTGGAAAGGGCCATAGTATCACATGCTAAGCTTTGAAAAAAGCCACTCCTTTTCCTTTTTCTTTCTTAGGCATGCCTTCTCAAAGAGGAAGAGCACCCAATCGTCTTCCTTTAATTTCAAATCGCGATGGGGTTGATATGTTGCCTTCTTGTGTCCTTCCTGAGATTTTGCTAAAGCCTCCCAGACCTTGGCAAAAGCAGTGTCCAAGTCCCTCGTGTATTGGTCGGCTTCAAAGTGTCAATGTTGTGGTGACCCGTAAAAGGTGGACAATGGCATTCAAATAACACCTTTTCCCTCAACAGTTGTGTAGCACACAACATTATTTTCTTTATCAAGTAGCCATCCCGTATGGAATAGCCCGCTACAACCTCCCCATTTTGTATTCGTGTGAATACATCATAAAAATCTGGATTTGTGGCATACTGATTGACCATGTCCTGAAAGCTTCTATGATGAATTGTTGAAATAGCCAAGACTAACAGCTTCTGGGACAAAGAATCTGCCACCAAGTTCATATGTCCCTGTACATAGGCAATCTGGAAGTGAAACTGTGACAAGATGTTAGCCCACCGTATCTGCTTTTTCGAAGGCTGCTTCTATGATAAGAAGTAGCGTAAACTCTGATGCTCAATGAAGATCGTAAAATCGGCTCGGAGTAGTTAATGTCACCACTGAGTAAGAGCATGGATAATCGCCAAAATATGTTTCTCATAAATCTATGCTGCCAATTCTGGCCTTGAAAACAATCGGCTCTCATAGGCAATGACATGGCCTTCTTGCATTAAGACTGCATCGAGACTAGGACCACATGCATCACAATATACTTCGAATGACTTTTGCAAATCCGACAAAGTCAATACTCGTCCCGTAGTCAATTTCTCTTTCAAAGTCTGAAAGGTAGTCACCTCTGTGGGTCCCCATGAGAAAGGGACTCCTTTCTATGTCAAAAAATGCAAAGGTGAAGCGACCTCTGCAAACTTTCGAATGAACCACCGGTAGTAAGAACATAAGCCCAAGAAGCTTCTAACTTCATGAACATTCTTCAAATTGGGCCAATCACGTATAGTGTCAATTTTGGCCGGGTCCATCTATACTCTTGCTGTTGAGACTATGTGTCCCAAAAAGTGTCTCTCCGGCAAGAAAATTCCACTCTTTTTAGCATTAATAACTAGTTTGTGATCTCGCAATGCCTGAAAGACCTGTAGTAGATTGTGTCTATGTTCTGCGTCATCCTTGGAGAAGACTATAATGTCATCAAAGAAAGTGCCGACAAAAAATTTGTACTCTCTGAAAATCCTATCCATCATTCAATTAAAAGTCGTTGGAGCATTGGTAAGGCCAAAAGACATTACCAAAAATTCATATAAACCGAAGCTCGTCCAAAAAGCTGTCTTATAGACATCCCCTAGTGCGATTCTGATATGATGATATCCGTGATGATATCCACTTTTCAAATCAATCCTGCTGACACATGAGGATCCCTGTACAAGAACATCATCGATCCTCGAATCGGAAATCTGTTCTTAATGGTGATTTTATTGAGAGCTCTTTTATCGATACACATTCTCCAAGATCCGTCTTTCTTTAAAACCAACAACATTGAAGAGCAGTAGGGTGAATTAATCGACTGGATAAGACCCTTTTTCAAAAGGTCTTTCACTTGGTTTAGAATCTCTTCATTCTAGGCTCGGCTCAAATGGTAAGGTGGCCGGTTTGGTGGTGTGCTTCCAGGTATCAAATCAATAATATGATCCCTAGAGAACATGACAATAGTTGAGTACCGGATTTACTTGGAGCCAGTCTCCCCTCCAAAGGGCGTTTGTATTATAGATTCGCCCATCAAGAGAGACTTGTTACAATACAATCTTTGTGTTCCTTGTGACCTTGGTGATGCTATGAAGATGGAAATATTCATGCATCACGAGCATAACATAAACTTTGCAAAAAGCATTAACTATCCCAAGCCTCAGTCCCAAGGCCTCAAACACCTTCGAAGGTAGAGAGAGCTAGCGAGAAATGAGGGTAGGGAAGAGGAAGAAGAATCATCCATAGGAGAAAGAAATAGTTCCTCACTTATCATCACTCTTCTTGCTTAGCATAGCGTAATAGCATAGTAATGAAGATAAAGAAGATGGCAAGCTTAAGCATTGAAGCATGGCTCTTGGTTGGATTTGCATTCCACAGCCAAGAGTGTTGGTGTAGGCTCTCCACTTCTCAACAAGCTTGGAGAAGGAGATGGAGCTCTTGCACTTTGCACTCTACACAATAAGAGAATGTGTGTGTGTGTGTGTGTGTGTGTGTGTGTGTGTGTGTGGGAGCGTATACCCCCCCTTTCGTGCTTGGTCCACACCTCTCTCTCTCTCTCTTGTAATATTTAATTATTTTATTTGGACATCTGTCCTCTTTTCCCTCTTTGAGAGAAAGAACTTAATTATTTATTTTTATGTATCTAAATTCTCATTTAACCCCTTTAAAACCTATCCAATAGCATTCAAGCACATCATGAGGGCCACATGTGGAGGATCATTTGAACACGCGTCTTTTATTATTATTAAGTCATTTGGTTTGAATTGAATACTTCAAGCACTTAGTCAATCAAGCACGGAAACATTGATGCCTCTTGAGAGTTTATCTCTGAATTGAACACTTCAACAGCCTTAGTCATTTAAGCATGTGAGAAGTTCCTCAAACTTTTGAGCAAGGTTCCCACTAACACTTAGCAAGCCGACAAGAACCTCATGCTTGGGTAGGATTCCACCTCAAGGTCAACCCTAGCTTGCCTAAGATCAAAGGATTTTTTAACACTATCTTTTGGAGGTCTTTAATGAAGATAACCCTAAGGTCTTTAAGCTCCATTAAGTAGCATTGCTCTTTAACAGGCCATCTCTCATTTGGACCCCTTTAACCTTGGCCCCGTGTTGAGACAGATCCATAAGCACATATCTATATTCTAACCCTTGTTCCCATTTATTCTTTCACATTAAACGATCAATTTAATATGAGAAAATCATTTGGGTTGATTAGATATTAGATTTTATGACATTACCTCTCTCTTTAAATCATAGTCATCCTCGACTATGAGGTAAAGGAGATAAAGTCTTAGTCATTAGTCTAATTTCTTAGTGGGTAGAGGATCCCTTTTCACCCGGCGACATAATTCGAGAATGGATGACTAGTCCATTTGGTGCTTGGGAGACGTAGTTGCCGCAAGCATGCTGGTATTTAGTCCTTATCATACTCCCAAAGTAGAGTGACAAATTCTACTTGGTGTTTAAGTGACGTCGTCATCACAAACATGATTCTAAGCATGCATACTATTTAAATTTTGTGTACAAAAGAGAATTAGTCTTAAGACAAAAACATTGTTTATTTAGAAAGCATTTATATTTGCTTACTCTAGTGCAACATTGTAAGCATTGACAAGGTTCATACGATCCTTAAGTTGTATTCCTTGCATCCATCTAGCATCTTCAAATGGATAATTTACGAAATTGATAAGATACCGTCAGATAATCTTACCATGTCGTAGTACCTTGTCTTTATGCCAAAGGATAGCTTCGGGTTGTAGCACCACTTTTTGGTCTTCGATTTCTGGAGGGTCTTCAATAATTGGTTCTATCGGTGGCTCTCCTTTGTAGGGCTTAAGTAGGCAGCGAAGATCTTCCCATGTACTTTAAGTATCAAGGGGCTTTTAGGTCTTCCCTCTATGATCTCAAAAGGTGCTTTTCTTTGTAGTAGTATGGATAGTATTATTGTACGCATACTCTAATAGGGGTAAGTACTTCTCCAATGTGATTGTTGGTCTACTTTTGTAACATAAGTCTTTAATAGCTCGAGTATCGCAAGATTGGCTATCTCACTTTGGGCATTCGTTTGTGGGTGGTAGGCCGAAGAGAAATTCAATATTATACCTAGATTTTCAAAGAGACCTTTCCAGAAATTAATGTGGTCATTCTAGGATCTCTATCTGACATGATGGATATTGGTAATCCATGGTGTTTGAAAATCTGAGATATAAAGATGATTGCCATTTGGTGTGCCTTAATAGTCCTTCTGACATGAATAAAGTGTGCTCGCTTGCTAAACCTGTCCACTATTGTCCATATTTCCGTATGCTCATGGATAGACGTGGGTAATCCAAAGATAAAATCCATGGATATACTCTTCCATGGTGAATTAGGGATGGGCAATGGTTGGAGTAATCCAGGTTTCTTCCCTCTATCATACTTGGTCTTTTGGCATACCACACATGTTTCATCTTGCCTCTATCATACTTAGTCTTTTGGCATACCACATATTTTGAAACATACTCTTGTAGTGTCCACTTTCATGGTAGGCTAATAGAAGTACATCTCTACTCCTCGAAGAGTAGGTTGGATGCCTCTATGCCCTGCATAGGGAGGATCGTGGGATTCATACATGACTTTTTCACATGGGTAACACATAGCCTATTTTCATGGAGAAGATAACCATCCTGCAAGGTGAATGGTTCCTCTTTCTTCCCCAAAGGGCTGACATTACATCTTTAAAGTCAGGTTCAGTAGCATACTCATCTATCATAGAAGATAGATCATTGTCAGTTGCTATAGACACCGCATTGACTTTTGGTCATTGTGAAAGTGCATCGGCCACTTGATTGTGATTACCAGCAATGTGAGCAATATGAAAATAAAATTGTGAAAGAAAATTTGCCCACCTCATTTGTTTGTCGGAAAGCTTGGTTTGCGTCATGAAGTACTTGAGACTTTGGTGGGATGTTCGTAAAATAAATGAGTCCCCAATAAATAGTGCTTCCATGTATCTAGGGCATGTAGAGCAGCTAAAAGCTCTTTCTCATAAATATCTAAGATTTGTTCAACCGTACTGAGCCTTCGGCTCTCATATGCTATGGCATGCCCTTCTTGAAGCAATATTGCTCCAAGGCAATCACCACAAGCATCACATTGGACCTCAAATGGCTTTGAGAGATTCGGAAGCATGAGGACTGGTTGAGAGGTAAGCTTCTCTTTGAGCTTGTTAAAAGTTTTTTTCTCCTTATCATTCCATGAATACGTAAAGTTCTTCTTTGTTAAGTCATGTAATGGTCCTGCTATTTGAGAAAATCTTGCTATGAAACGTCTATAGTATGCACACATACCAATAATTTATTACCTCTAACTTCGATGGATCCATACGGATTCCATCTTGAGAGATAATATGACCTAAGTATTGAATCTCTTGAAAAAAAAATTCTCTTTTCTTTTGGTTGAGAAAAAGCTTGTTCTCCCTCAATGCTTGAAAAATCACTTGGAGATGTTGCTTGTGTTCCTCCAAGGACTTGGAGTAGATGATGTTTTCATCAAAGAACACTCCAGTGAACTTGCGTTGTGTTCCTCCAAGGACTAGGAGTAGATGATGATATCATCAAAGGACTTGGAGTAGATGATGATATCATCAAAGAACACTCCAGTGAACTTGCGGTAGGGTCTAAATATTTTCTCCATCAAAAGATTGAATGTGGCTGGTGCATTGCTCAAGCCAAAAGGCATGACTAGATATTCATAAAGACCAAACGTTGTACAAAACGCTGTCGTGCCGCTTCGCTTCCACGATGGAAAAAAGAGTAAAGAGAAGCAGAAAGAGTCTATTTGAAGCTCACACATTTATTGAGCAGTGACCAGGGCTCGAGAACAAGCAAAAAGATCCAGAATGTGTATGCTTTATGTGGTTATGAAGGCCTAAGCGTAGAGATTTTATGCTTGAAGAAAAGGTTTTACATGTGAAAAGACTTTTAGGACATATAAGGCAACTTGGGTAGAGGAAGACATGTGGTCAGTGGTAAAAAAGAAAGTGTGTGAGAGACTTCACATCTCTGCATGAGGGAGGCCGAAAAAGTCATAGTCTAAAAAATTTTCTTAAAACAAGTTTCTAGACAAAATGGGCCGCGGTAGCAGAAGGAAAAGGGCGTTTTGAGCATTTTTGCATCTTACGCACAGAGGTAAATTCTACACCGATTATTAGGAGATATTCAAATTTTCATACTCTACTATATTAACGGGGAGGAAGCCATAAGCTTTGAGCACTCTAATCCTAAGCCAAGCTTCGATAGCCACTCTAATCCAAACTTCCCTAGCCCACTCTAATCCAAGCTTCCATAGCCAATCTAATCAAAGCCACCATAGCCCACTCTAATCCTACCATCTCTCTCTCTCTCTCTCTTGAAGCAGCACAAGAAGAACGAAGGAGAGGAATATTATTAAGGCAAGCTTGGCAGGTCAATTAAGATAAAGGGAAAATCATAACAACATCACCATCATCGATCTCAACACTATCATCATTGAGATAGTTGAAGTGTTATTTTCTCTATTATAATCTGAATTAAGGCAGGTTAAATGGATGTATGGAGCTTAAACTCCTCAATTAACATTTAATTAAAGCAGCGATACTGTTAATGATAATCAAGCTTCAAGATCTTGTTCAAGCTGTTAATTTAAAGCCAGAGGCCCCACGCCTTCCTGGATCACCTTTCGAACACAAATCCCCCTACATTTTTGGTGAACCCGACGCAAAACGAGCCGGGGTGGGAGGTAAAGATGGAGATTGTAGAACAGTTAAAGCAGTTTATTGAAGATTTCAATGCCAATGGATTTGATAAAAATTTGGCAGTTACAGATTTGCCAAAAATGATGGAATTGGTTTAGGGGTATCTATAGGATTAAGCAAAAGCCATGCAAAAAAAAAACCAGATTGATGATGTTGTAGAGCTAGCACTTAATGCTGTTCGGGAGCAGTATTATATTTTTCAGGGATATGATCCAGAAGGTTTTATTGCATGTTACGAAGCTAAGATGAAGAGCCGAAATGTTCCAAAAGATCAGATGATTGCACCTTTTGAGGAGGTTGTAAACTCGGATTTTAAAAAGCAGGTTCAAGAACTGGCAGAAGAATATCCTACACGGTGGGAGTATTTTGCAGAGGAATTTATTTACGAAAGCTCAAGGACTCTAGATCAGGAAATAAAGGAGATTACTGAACGAAATAAGGTTGTCTTCAGTAAAGGTGAAGGGGATCAGATGCAGATCCTCAACTATGATGAATTCTGGGAGCATATTTCTGCAAGAAGTAAAGCCAAAGAGAATGCTAAGCTGGAAGTAGCAGATTCAGTTTCAGAGGAGCTTAATTTGAGCAATGAAGAAAAGTTAAACAATGAATTTAATGTTGGAACAGATTTATATGAAATTTTTTCAAAGATTGCTTGTATGGACGCTACCTCTAATAATGGTTCTAGTGAAGACATAGACTGTACAGCAAGTGGTTCGCAAGTTGTTGACCTTGACATGGGTTATTCTGAAGGAGTTCATCAAGCAGATGAGCCTCTACAGGACATTACTAAAACTATCAGCACTATAGCCGAGCAGGACAACATGTTTGGTACAGATGATTGCATAAATAAAGCTATTATATGCACAGTAGCTGATAAAGTGACCAAGATTGTAGACCCAGCACAGGATGAGCCTAAGGATGTCAATGAACCTATGATTGCAACTAACAATATGCTTGCAGATGTTGCTGTCACAGAAGAGGATGCTATAATCGGTGAGTTTTTGTCTAGATCTGAAGGAGATGTTTATGGCAGTATAGAAGAGCTTTTTGATGCGTATACCTCTTCAGAGGGGGTGCCAGATGAGCCTTTACAGTTCTATAATGTATTGCTAAGTGCAGATGAGGAAGCAGAGGATGATATGGATGAGTATGAAGATTGCTCAGAACATGTTGATTGTGAACAGATTATAGACTGGGATTTTGCATCTATGGTTGTACATGGGATGCATGAGGAGATAACTCCTACAGTTTTGATTAATATTGAGACTTCCAAGGGTGATTTTCTCGAGGATATTATGGATGAAGATCTACAGGATGAAGCTGTTTTTCATTATCAAGCTGAAATCCCAATTCGTCTGATGATACAAGTCGAGAGACTCCCAAGGTTTTTCGTGATGGCTATGAAGCTAGAGGGGGTGATGATGCTAAATCATCCTTGATACTGCAAAAGGTGCACAGGGTTTTTCATTTCCTTGGGCAATGTGCCAAATGTAGCTGGATTTGGATGCTATTCCTATTGATGCTTATGTCAGCGATGTCTTGGCTGCCAGTAAAAGGGAGTCAGGTTTCTTTAATTCTTTCTAGTAACGAGCTTAAGTTGCCAATAGTTTACAGTATGTGGGTGTGACACTATGCTTCAGGTGAAGCTGTAGTATATTGCGGAGCCCATCAATGCTATGTGATCTCAATGGTGTTTGATCCAGGAGATTCTAAGGATTCAATATGGATGGATACTGTTAAGTATGCATAGCAATTGCGTACTATTTGAACCAGGGGTATCATATTTGCACCAAAAATTCTTGATGTTGATTGATACAAGAGATGTATGCTCATGTGAATATTATGATGCTCCAATGTGTGGGCAAATCCTTATTATTCCATTTGATCCTGGGGGTTACTGAAGTGCAAGTTGCAGATTCGAAGGATACCAGATGCCTAATGTAGCAGGCTGCAGGATGCAAGGTTTTGTTTTCTAGATTATGTTAAGTCAGAAGAGTGTTTGGTTATGCGTTCAATAGGATTACATGGTTGGCTTCCAACTGACTTCTTTGGATAATTGATGAAGTATCTTCACATCTTTTGAGTTGGTTTTGCTACCAGAACTTGAGGTAAAGGACTTGACGGCCATTCCGTGTGCAGACAAAGTAAGGCATACTTGAGCTTGATAGGGTTCCCTAAAGCGAGATTAATGGTTAAACCGTGTGCATCGTTAACTGGAGCACTTGAGTCTGGCGGGCTTCACTAAACAGGTTATCCATAATTGAATGCTTTGAAGATACGACAAATACAGTTCAAAGATTTCTGATGGGCAGCTACCTAATGATTAAGCTAGAACATTGATGATAGGGTATAAGCCTTATTTAGTTTTTCATATGTTTACCAGTTATGAGAGTTTGATGATGGTAAGGAGCTTAAGGTACCTGTAGCAGATACAGATTGAAGTGTTGTTGGCACAGACCGGAGGCTGTGCAGGTTCAGAGGAGGTGGATGTCGTGCAGCTCCGCTTCCATGATAAGAAAAAGAGCAGATAAATGCAAGCTAAGCTTCTTTGAAGCCTACTTGATTAATGGTCAGTGATGAGGGCTTGTTAACAGGCCAAGATTAATGATTAATGTATGCCATATGTGGCTTAAAAGGGCCAATAGATGCCTCAATGGTGCCAAAAATGAGTATGCTTGTAGTGACCACAGATGAGAGATTATGATCTAGAACTATAGTGCTTGAAGTGCTCTACCGGCTTGTCTTTATGGCTCGTCGATTGGAGCCACGGTGAAGAAGTTATGGCACTTTGAAACTTAAGTCGATTGCAGATCCGTACCGGATTGGGCGACTGCAGCTGAGGTGACAGAATTGAAGTGAATGCATCGGGTTGAAGTGCTCAATTTCTGGAGCGCGTCAGTCTTTTCGGATCAGTGAGGATCGGAGTTTCGGTTGCCAAGTTATTGGCCATTAAAGATTCACCGGGGGCCGGTTCCGTACCAGTCCGGTCTGCTTGGTCGATGTGCCATCTAGGAATTTTACAGATTCATCAGGGTTTGTATGATCCTATGCAGTTTGAGAAGTCTAAAGGAATTAATGGCTCGTCAAACAGAGTCCGGCTTGATCAGATAATACGTCTTGAGGCTGATGATAGTTGTCGACGCACTACTGAGCCGGATAATTTTGGCATTATCTGAGAAGGTGATACAAGCAATTAACAACCGAGTGAAAAAGGGAATGCCTTCAGGCAAGTGCAATCACCTATACATGCATCTTAGAAGCATGTGGCATTATTTGAGATGCTGGTATACGCAGTAAAGTTCACGAAGATATTGTTAGTCAATCACTGTTGTGGGAATATGTCGTGCTTGGCAATTTGTTTTTGATGCTCACTTGTAGTTGGCAATGCTTTGGACGGCATGCGTATCAAATAAGGTGCCTTTATGCATGACAAGAGAGAAGTTGTTGTGCTTGGCGATGCTTTGGTCGATATGTATGCTAAATGTGCCAACCAATGAGACATAAGGCCACCCAAAAGGAGAGGCCGCCCAAGGCAAAGGTAAAATGGCAACCCTATGTGTTAATGAGGTGTAAACAAAGAGGAAAAAGTGCATGGAGTTCTGCAGCAGCAAGAACGAGCTGCGTAGGGAGAGGCAGAGCTCATCGCGAGCTGGGTGCAACTCGGACGCCGACGACCTAGTGACGGGATTTTCTCAGGACCTCAAGGCGACCAGATTCGGACCCATTCCGGTCGGCTTTCACGCGCATTAGTTCTGCCAGTGCCACATCATCAAGAGGCATTTTTATGCCTCCCTAGCAACGACGGCGCCGTCGTTGCTAAGGGAGGGGGCACGCTATTAATAGGGGCTTCCTTTTTGCATGAAAATTTATTGACATGCGAGTTTGGTCGAGGAGCAAGGGAAGAGCTTGGTCGAAGGAGCAAGGAGGAAAATCTTGAACGAAGCAAGCAAGGGAGTAAGCTTGAGGAAGCGAGGAGCACGAAAAAGAGAAGCAAAAGCAAAGCTCTCTCTCTCTCCCGCTCTCTCTCATCCTCGTAAGGAGCAAGGAGGAAAAGCTTGAATGAAGCAAGCAAGGGAGTAAGCTTGAGGAAGCGAGGAGAACGAAAAAGAAAAGCAAAAGCAAAGCTCTCCCTCTCTCCCGCTCTCTCTCATCCTCGTAAGGAGCAAAAGCAAAGCTCTCTCTCTCTCTCTCTCTCTCTCTCTCTCTCTCTCTCTCTCTCTCTCTCTCTCTCTCTCTCTCTCGCTATTTCTTGGCAAGCAAGAAGCATCGAAGGAGAAGGGTAACGAACAAGGGCAAGGCGAGGTGGAGAAGAGAAGGGGAATACCAAACAGTCTCTCTCTCGCTCTCCAATCAAAGCATAGAGGATTAGGGTAATGAGGACAAGAAGGAAGAAAAATTCTATGCAATCTCTCTCTCGTGCTCAATCAACCTAAACAAAAATTCTAAGAAATCACTCTCTCTCTCGGAATCAAAGCCTTGAAAAAGGGAAGAGATAAGCAAGGAATCAAAGCCTCGGAAAAGGGGAGAGATAAGCAAGGAGTCGAAGGCAGAAGAAAAAGGGTTAGAGCTTAGCAAAGTAGGAAGTTACAAGATAATTGACAATAACTGATGCTTAATGATTAAGGCAGTGAACAGAGTCGAAGCTTGCAAAATCCGTGAGGTATTTGAAGCAGATAAAGCGACAGGAGAAAATTTCCATAACCGTCATCAGCTAGAGATTGAATTAACATTCTTTTAAGTCCGGTGTCGTTAACGGCCCAGTTAATCCTGTAAATGGAAGCTTAAACTTCTAGTTAGCAGATGATCCAAGTGACGGTGCTATTAATAGCCCGCCTTGGCTAAGGATTAAGTTGTACTCAAAGCGTTTATCAATTGATTGAAGACTACGGTGATTGCCAGATTCAGTTGCATCTGTTTTTCTTGTTCTCTCTCTTTCACACCTCCCACAGCCAGAGGCCTGGCGTGTGCCTGGCTCACGTAGCAAACACATATCCCCCGACAACGCGGTCTTTAGGATATCTTCATCCACAATACTTATTTGATGATAGCCACTTTTTAGGTCAATCCTACTAAAGTAGATAGAGCCTTGTAGCTTATCAAACAGATCTCCTATTCGAGGCACATGAAATCTATCTTTGATACCGATATGGTTTAGTGCTCGATAGTCCACACACGTACGGCATGTACCATCTTTCTTTTGCACTAAAAGGACTAGAGAACAAAAGGGAGAGGATCTAGGCCTCACCATCCCTTTGTCTACCGTTTCTTGTACTTATCTCATGATCTCCTCTTTTTGAGTTTGGGAAACTCGATAAGGAGGCTTCAAGCTTGCTAGGTGGTGAGCTTCCTGGTAGGAGCTCAATTCGATGGTCATCATCCCCTCGTTTTGGAGGTAAGTCCATAGGGATATCATCGATGAAAACATCTTGGAATCCATTTAGCAAAGTAGACAAGTCTAACTCTTCTTGATTCCTACCATTTTCATTTGATAAATCATTAGAATCATTAGTGGATTCTTTGACAAAAATCATGTACACAAAAATCAAGCTTTTCATTGACTTATCGAAAGCTGGTGAATTTACAAGTGGTATAGTACGACCAGACTCATTAGCATCTATATACATGTTCTTTCCCCTATAGGTGAAGTAGATTCTCCTTTTAGGGAACTCATGTTGGCAGCCATGCAATCAAATCATGGCGCCCCTAGGATAGCATTCTCATGTTGGAGGAGAGAGATAAAAAATTCTTCTTTGTCGACATAGCTTTGGACATGAAGCCTCAACTTCCCAATCAAGGTAGTAACGGAAGCTTGCTGTCCCTTGAAAGCTGTGTCAGCCGTTACAATATCTCCCATCTCAAAAGCTTGAATGCCCAACGTGGGGGACCAAATCCGTTGATATGAAGTTGTGAGTAGATCCAGGGTATCTTGTTCCATTACCTTTCCCCAAGCATAGAAGAGAGATGGTCCTTTGCAATGAGCATCCTCTTTTGGAGCTTTGATGGTGGAAGCCTTAGGAGTCTCATTGCGAGTATTTTTCTTGGGGCAAGAACGATAGCCATATTCTTGCTCCCCATACTTAAAACACTTATGGTCCTTGCAAAGAGCTTCAAGCTCTTCATGAGAGAATTGTTTTTACCTTTGTAAACTGCCTTCTCCTTGGACCTATTGTTGTTGTAGTTTTAGTTATAGGAAGTGCCTTGGGAAGAATTGTAGGCATTGCTTTCTCCTTTGCATCATTTTTGTCTTTGTTTTCTCTAACATTTAATGGCCTAGTACCTTGTGTGTAGCGGAAAATAGCATAAACATAGTGAGCATTTCATTAGAATAGATTTCTAATGAGCATAGCAAGAGTGCTTGGATGGAGAGAGCAACAAAAAGCATAACACCTAGTTAGATAGGCATGTACAATACTTCACAAGAGAGAGAAATTAAGCTATTGACAATAGGTGAGAACCGGATTTACATGGAGCCGGTCGCCCCTCCAAAAGGCTTTGTATTATAGGTTTCCCCCATCAAGGGAGACATTTTACAATACAATACTTTGTGTTCCTTCAATAACTTGATGGTGCAATGAAGATGGAAGCTTCAAGAACCATGCACACACTTATAAAACACAACATCAATTCCCTCACGGTCTCAGACCCAAGACCTCACACACCTTCGAAGATGGCGAGAGCTAGCGGAGTATGAGAGTAGATTGAGAGGAAGGAGTAGTCTTACGAGAAACAAGTATATCTCCTCACATAATCACTCATAATAGCTTAGCATAGCTTAGTAGTTAGTACGACAGAGGAGGTGAGCATGCATTGAATCTTGATCCTTGGTTGGATTTGCATCACAAAGCCAAGAGTTGTTGGTGTAGGCCTCCCTTCTCAGAATCTTGGAGTAGATGATGAGATTTCCATTAAAGCTTGAGAAGGAGAGAGAGAGAGAGAGTCTTCTTGCTTCACACATGAGATTGTGTGAGTGTGTGTGTGATAATTCCTTCCCAAAATCAACCCCCTCTCTCTCTCTCTTGATCGACCTCTCTTGCAATTTACTCATGATGGCATCCCATTGGACCCTCCAAAGCTTAGCCAATCATAATTGAGAAGCATAAGTGATAGCCTTGTGACATATGTCCCCCTTTTCCCTTTTGTGAGAGCTTTAGGTAATTAAATGATGCAATTAAACTCTCATTGGATCCCTTTGTCTTCTGGCCAATAGGAAGCAGGCAAGCCATTGGGTGGTTGAATGCTCATTGCACCCCTTGGGAGACTGGCCAATCGTCTTCTAGAGAGCTTAATTTTTATTGGTTCTTTTATTAAGTGTTTTTATATGAAGTAGATTAGATTTACTCTAGCCTAATTCTCATTGGTCCACCTCTATGGCCATCCAATAGGATTTGAATGCACCTTGTGGGCAATTGGGATAGGGAGTTGACATATGTCCACTATGCCCTTCGTGTAAAGGGGCTTGCATGAGTGTGTGTGTGTGTGTGTGTGTGTGTGTGTGTGTGTGTGTGTGTGTGTGTGTGTGTGTGTGTGTGTGTGTGTGTTTCTCTCTCATCCCCTACTTACAGGACTCGCCCCCTCCTCTTTAGAAGTCTTTAAGACTTTTTGCACACTACAAAGCATCCAATTTTCCTAAGCATTGACCATTGCACTTAACCTTTGAATTTTGGAACCTTAGCATTTTGGAAGTCTTAATGGGCTGAACCTTAGGTATTTGAAGGTTGTTGCTTGCACATTTCTCTTCTGCAGATGGTCCTCCTTTGGATCCCTATTTTCCCTCCTTTGGATCCCTACTGTGACCAGTCTGCTAGCCTTACCAATAATCTAGCTTTTTCTCCCTTGGTACTTTTCCATATTAATTGATCAGTTTAACATGAGAAAATCATTTAAGAGAATTAGATATTAGTTATTATGACATTACCTCTCTCTTGAAATCATAGTCGTCCTCCACTATGGGGTAGAGAAGATAAGGCCTATTCATTAGTCCTTTTTCTAGCGGGTAAAGGATCCCTATGTTACCCTACGACATCATTCCAGAATGGATGACTAATCCATTTGGCGCTTGAGAGTCTTAGCTTCCGCAAGCATGTCTGTGCATTAGTCCTATCAATATTCCATAGTAGAGTGACGAGCTCTACTTGGTGTTTGGGAGACGTCTCTCCGCAAACTTGATCCTAAGCATGCATACTACTTGGGTGACATTTGTACACATTGAAGAAAAAGAGAGTCTTATAAGACAAAAACTTTGTTCATTTTAAACATTTGTACATTTCCTTACTCTAGGGAAGCATTGTAAGCATTGACAAGGTTTAGGTTATCCTTTAATTGTATGCCTTGCATCCATCTAGCATCTTCAAAAGGATAGTTCTTTAACTTAATAAGATACCGTGGGATAATCTTACCACCTCTCAATACCTTGTCTTCTTGGTCCTCGATCTCCGGTGGGTCTTCAATGGTTGGTTCTTGAGGTGGCTCTCCTTTGTAAGGCTTTAGCAGGCTCACATCAAAAGCATTGTGTATGAGCCAATGGCTGTGCAACTTGAGTTGATATGCCATCTCATTGATTGTTTGAAGAATCTGCAAGGGACCATAGTACCTTTTTGCCAACTTAGCATAGTACTTTTGGTGTCCCATAGGATTCTTGCCCGTGGTGTGCCTTAATCGAGCCTTGAGAAATTTAAGAAAGACCCAATCATTTTATTTAAAGCTTGGCCTCTTCTGTGCTTATCAGCAGCATCCTTTTGCTTTTGCTATGAGATAGAAATAGCATCCTTAATCTTTTGGAAAGATTCTTGTAGATCTCGCCTATACTCGTCTGCAACAAAGATCTTCCCGTGTACCTTAAGTAGCACGGGAATTTTTTATCTTCCCTCAATTACCTCGAAAGTGATTTTCCTATGGAGATATGTACAGTATTATTGTAGACATACTCCACTAAGGGTAAGTACTTCTCCCACTGGGACCTTTGATCTACATATGTTACATAGGCTTTTAGTAGATCAAGAATTGTTAGGTTGGCTATTTCACTTTGGCCATCCGTTTGTTGGTGATAGGCCAAAGAGAAGTTTAGCCTTGTTCCTAAATTCTCAAAGAGACCCTTCCAAAAATTACTGGTCATTCTAGGATCTCTATCTGACACTATGGACATTGGCAAGCCATGGTACTTGAAGATTTGTGATATGAAGAGGGTTGCCATTTGATGGGCTTTGATAGTCTTTTTGACAAGTATTAAATGATCTTGTTTGCTGAACCTGTCTACTATCGTCCATATTCCCCTATTTCCATGAATAGACTTAGGCAATCCAAAGATAAAATCCATGGATATGCTCTCCCATGGTGAATTAGGGATTGGCAAAGGTTGAAGCAATCCAGGTTGCTTCCCTCTATCAAACTTTGTCTTTTGGGATACCACAGATTTAGACACATACTCTTGTATGTTTGCTTTCATGGTAGGCCAATAGAAATATGTTTCAATCTCTTTTAGGGTAGACTGAATCCCTCTATGCCCGGCATAAGGAGGAGCATGAGATTCATACATTACTTTCTCAAGTAGTGAGTTAGTAACGTATAGTCTATTGCCATAGACAAGATAACCATCTTGTAAGGTAAATGGTTCCTCTTTCTTCCCTAGTGCAAGGGATGAAATCACATCTCTAAAATCGGAATCAATAGCGTACTCATCTATCATAGAAGATAGATCATTGTGAGTTTCTATGGAAACCGCTGTAAGGAGTTTTTTGGAGCAAGGGATTGCGCATATGTATATACACATGCATGGTGCATCGAATAAAGGATTGCTTATTTTCCAGAGCCAGGTGGTTACATGGGACCCACATGTGTATAGGTATGGCAGCATGTACATAGTGTATCGATTTTCATCGTCACTAGTATCAGTGTGTTTTTTCTATAAAAATGAGGAGTTGGTAGCGCGTAAAACTTCTTGAGGAAGCTATCCATGGGCCGACGACATGAGGTAAGCAGGTGCGTCAGATGACATCTAGTGGCGTCAGCAAGTCGAATGTGGTCAATATTTGCACGTGGATAAGTACAGACACAACGTGGGTGTTTTCTTGTGATAATTATGCAGAAAGGTCATCATGAGGACCATATTTTGGGGCCACTTCACGTGGTTTCAGGACCAAAGCTATGGCCTTATTGAGAAAAGTTGAGGGCTAGGTGTGCGGATGGATGCAGCAGGGTGACAACTATGCACTACGAGGCCACTTTTTGGCCTGTTCGAGGTCCGTTTGAGATCAACTAAAATGCCAAAGGTGCCCAAGTAATAAAGCTAAGTGTGGGAACTAAAAAACCTGAGAGAAGACCAGGAAAAACGTGGAGAGAAGAGGAGGAACAGCCGCAACTGAGTTTTTGCTATTTTTGGAGCCTGTTTTGGCCATAAACTGCTCATCCGATGTCAAATTTGACCACTTTGACATTGTAGACTGGGGTTTTGGGCCATTTCGGACGCGATGGTGCTTTCCATTTTGCCAAATTTCTCACTGTTTTAATGAATAAGTTTGAGTAGAATTTTTACTAGAATTACTGTTTTGGTGCCGCTTTGCAATACTGATTGAAGGGCTATTTTAACGAACCTTGTGAATCGAAATCTAATCAAGGAACTTATATGTTGAACAACCTCGTGGTAGTAATTAGGACACACAAGGAAGTGTGAGTGTGCGGGTGGAAAGTGGAGACCTGGCTCAGGTTGCCAATGCCTATGAGAAGGGTGGTCCCAATTGGTCGGGAACTCTCCGTCCCCATAGTGTTATAATTCGACACTAGTAATACTCATTGCCCCAAGAGCGGCGAGGTCTCAAGTGTACGTACCTCTGAAATATGGAGAAAAAGGCACTCGGGATTTCTCTCCTCTTGGAAGGTGGGTCTTAGGATCACTAGATAAGTTAAGCACGCTTCCCTTGCGAGGTGGAGCTAGATCTCGTTGCTAGTAGGCTCGAACTCGACTCACTTTGTGATAAGAGATCGTCCGCTAGATGAACCCTGAACCACTTTGTTTGCTTCCGCTATAGATCTAGTAGCCACCAGGTTTACCATCAGATCCGTCGTTGAGACGACGGGGTGGAGACCTCACAGCTGGTATCAGAGCAATAGGTTTACGAACTGGAAAATGATGTTGTTTGAAATTTTAAAAAATAAGGGATAGGAAGATAGCTCGTACTCAAAGCTTAAGCATGATATTTCCCAGAATAATAAGATTGGATTTGTCTAGTGGATTGTCTCCTAAGTGATGTTAAAGAGTTTTACTCGTTGAGCTTGTTGGGATTCAGCGGATTCCACATGATGTTTTTTGAGAAGTCGTTGGTGCGACCAGTGCTGCGGGCAGGTAGCCTATTGATGTACATAAAGTTATAAGTATGGATCAAAGCTCTCGAGTAAAGTTTTTATCATTATTTATCGGACAATTTTGGATGTATTCAATGGAATTTAAACTAATGGTGGGATGGTTAAATCCTTTGTGATAGCTCTACAGATTAAGTAGGCTGGTTAAGCCCAAAAAGTTAAATTTCTTCTTGAGTATGGAAAAGCCTAGGTTCATTTGAGAAGAGTGCTATAGTAATGAGTTTTATACCATTGGATAGGTACCGTCTGCTGCGCTATATACCTCCATTCAGAAGAAAAAGCTTCTCCTTAAGCAAGCTCAGCCTCCAACCTTTAAAGGCGAAGGGGTTAATGTGGAGAGAGATGCGGAAGTATGGATAGAAGCAATGGACGACTATTTCAAAGCTGCAGGAACCCAACCCGTGAATCAAGCCATGCTTGCAATGTTCCTCTTGTCTGGCGATGTCAAGATATGGTGGAAGCAACATTGCAGGGACTTGGATATTAAGGGATCTTCCCAATCCTGGGAAGACATCAAGGCTGCAGTGATGGGGCGTTACTTACCACCCGCCTATAAAACCTTGAAGATGAACGAGTTCTTTTCACTTCGGCAGCTGACTTCATCTGTCGAAGAATATTATTCAAAGTTTGTCACTCTTCGGAGATATGCTCCTAGGATGACATTGAAACAGCAAGTAGCACGGTTCTACCAAGGACTCATCGACCCCTTGAACAACCGACTAGAAGCTCTTAGGCCAGCAACTCTGCAAGATGCCTTGCTAAGGGCCAAACCATTAGCTAAAGAGATTCAGAGGACTACCCAAGATAGTCAATACTATTTGTCAAAGAGGGCCAGGCCAGACAACTGGAGTAACAAACCAATCAACCGTGCATATGACCATCGTCCAGTAGTAGCTACTACGGCAGCTACCGAGTTTCCCAATATAAAATGTTTTGAATGTCAGGAGTATGGAAATTACAAAAGCCGATGTCCAAAAAGAATTTCCCAAACATCCGGTGCTAATAATGTACCTCTGAACGTCAACGGGCAAGATCAACCAAACGGAAGAGGAGGCCGAGGAAGAGGAAACATAGGACAAGGAAGTGGAGCTTTCGTTAATGCCACAGTGAGACAACCAATTGTGGGTGACGAAGCTCATGAGAGATCAGCTCTGTATGCTGCAACTGCTAATCCTAGTGAGCAATAATTTAAGCACCAGGATCTCATCAAAGTTCAGAAGAATAAGACGCATAAAGCTAAAGACTATTCTATTATCAAAGGATGTCTTTACTTTAGACAAAGGATATATGTACCTAAGTAGTTAGCATGGAGTTTATCCAGATGTATTCTTGAGATGAGCACATCTCAAATTTTTCACGTTGGGAAGGTTGTAAGATCTCTGACCCGACCAAAAAGAGCACCATTGTACTATGGAATGAACATAATGAAAAAAGTTACTATTTTTAGCAGTTTTTCAAGTTCTATCAGTGCCATGATGTTTAGAATGTTATAAAGCTTCCAAAAGTGAATTAAAATAATTTTTTGTGAAAATTTTTCAAAAATAGTAAGTTTTTGGTCACCCAACCCGTTTAGTTTTGACTGTCTCGAAAAATTGCACCCGTATCTCGAATTTGAAAAAAAATGCATTTTCGGACCTCGGAGACTGCTAAATATGGCAGGTACTCGGACAGATACACCTTAGTTAGAGCTTAGTATAGCAATTTACGGTATTAAATTCCGACTCGTATGGCCCGTTTTAACCTAAAACCAAAATTTCCTAAGGTTGTGCACCGGGGCTCGAGGCTGTGTGGCAACAGGTTCCAGGCCACTCAGAGCTTGCTTTAGCAGCTAGGGGGCGCCCT
Organism: Adiantum capillus-veneris; assembly: GCF_014529385.1. Lineage (NCBI taxonomy): Eukaryota > Viridiplantae > Streptophyta > Polypodiopsida > Polypodiales > Pteridaceae > Adiantum > Adiantum capillus-veneris. The sequence goes on from NC_140953.1 coordinate 105,302,292, forward strand.
CTCTTCTTTTGGGAGTTGTGGGAGAGTTGCCATGCTTGAGAGTGAGTGTGAGAGTCAATTATACTAGCTAACTGGACACTTGGTAGGCATGTAACTGGACTTGCCATGCATAAGTGGAGTAGCTCTCATATGCAAATAGCAAGCAAGGTCGATTTTCAGCATGGAGAGGCCTATTTAAGAGGGTGCTCACACACACATACACACGCACATGCTCACACACCCACTCAGTACACACACACACTTACACACACACCTTAGGGAGGTGCTGCCGGCACACATAGTTTTTGGAGAAGAAGCAAAGGAGAGAAGTGCTGCCCGATTCTCGTCTTGAGAACTCCATTGGATCAAAAATTCGAGTAGATTTCAGTCCCTAATCACGGTAATATCGATTTAATTTATGCTTTTCTACAAATCTCTTCATCATTCTCTTAATTCCTCATCTATTATGCTTAATCATAGCTAAATTACTCAATAGCTGCTCTCTAATTCTCCATATCAATATTCTATTACATAATCATTATCCAATAGTTAATTATGCAAGCCATTAATCTCTCCTAATCATAGATTAATGCATGATTAGTAAAAAGAAATCTCCTGCTAGTCAGCATAGTAATTAATTGTCAAGCCGATAATGATGTGGATTTGGTCAATTTCATTCTATTACTACACAATATTGGAGTAACTAAGTTGGATTCAATTTATTCATAGATTAGGATGTAATTAAGGATAATTAATCTTTCATTAATCCACTAGGAAGGGAATATCCTCACCTATACATATGATGATTCTGCATTCCTCTACTTACTTTAGGAAGGTGATTGAGCATGTTTAATTCACCTCTCTGGCAATTTAATTAGTAAAAATATGAAATTCTTAATTACCTAAGCTAAGTATTTAAATTTTAGAGTCAGTTCCTATAAAACAAGTAAGGTATCATCCATAAAATTGTTATGTCTTGAAGGAAGTTTAACCCCTCGTACAAGAGGGATTGTTTAGTGATTCTAATCAGTCATCTTGATTGTTATGGTACTCTCGGACATTAGTTCTTTTCTCCAAGTTTGTCAATTAAGTAGTGAGTATAAAATGGCCCCGGTAAAGAGAACTCGCTTCGGTGGTGCCCACGACCGCGAGGCAAGAACAAGCAACGTGAACGAAAAGAGGAAAGCTCCCATGGACGACCAAGTACAGGCCATCTCACGGACCAATGACGAGGAAATGGAGGAGGTAGGTCACATTTTTAATTCAAGTTGCTTAATTTAACAATGCATACGATAAATTAGGAAAGAACATATCTCTAAACATGTTGGAGAAATCCGACGAAAATCTCGACATTTGAATTCAATTGTATATTAAATTCTAAGTAGGAAAGAATGGTTGATGGATATACTGTTTGAAATAGAAAAGAATGTCTGCAAGGAAAAATTTAGCTCGGCATGTTCATTTTTCTATTTCCAATGCTGATACTAGTCCGAATCCCCTCCTGATCACAGTGGGACAGAGTTCTTGGTTAAGGGCTCTTGAATCCACGACTGTTGGTTAAGCGGTGGATACCCACGTCTACTGGTTAAGCGGTAGGAACACACGTCTTGCTTTCTATGCGGTGGGAATGTCCATGTAGTGTTTTCTATGCGGTGGACATACCTAGTTGTATGGGCAGCTAGGCGACAATGGGAGGAGTAAACTCTCGTTGAAGGAGGGATGTTGTACCTCCAGAACATTGCAATTTTAATGAATAAGTTTGAGTAGAATTTTTACTAGAATTACTGTCTTGGTGCCGCTTTGCAATACTGATTGAAGGGCTGTTTTAACGAACCTTGTGAATCGGAATCTAATCAAGAAACTTATATGTTGAACAACCTCGTGGTAGTAATTAGGACACACAAGGAAGTGTGAGTGTGGGGGTGGAAAGTGGGGGTTTGGCTTAGGTTGCCAAGACCTATGAGAAGGGTGGTCCCGATTGGTCGGGAACTCCCCGTCCCCATAGTGTTATAATTCGACACTAGTAATACTCATTGCCCCAAGAGCGGCGAAGTCTCAAGTGTACGTGTCTCTGAAACATGGGAAAAGAGGCACTCGAGATTTCTCTCCTCTTGGAAGGTGGTCTTAGGATCGCTAAATAAGTTAAGCACGCTTCCCCTGCGAGGTGGAGCTAGATCTCGTTGCTAGTAGGCTCGAACTCGACTCACTTTGTAATGAGAGATCATCCGCTAGATGAACCCTGAACCACTTTGTTTGCTTCCGCTATAGATCTAGTGGCCACCAAGTTTACCATCAGATCCGTCGTTTGAAACGACGGGATAGGGACCTCAAAGGATCCCTATTGTGACCAATCTCCTAGCCTTACCAATAATCTAGGTTTTTCTCCCTTGGTACTTTCCCATATTAAATAATTAGTTTAACATGAGATAATCATTTAGGAGAATTAGAGATTAATTATTATGATATGTTTCATGGGTTTGACATTCCGTCTAGCCCCTTGTTGGAAATTGATGTGGGAAGCAACCATGGTGTGGTGGATTACTTCGATGATAGAACCAGGCCTTTGGGAGTTGAGATACTCGGCCATTTCTTAAGGTAATTCTGCACAAAATTGTTACTTTTTCTCGATAAAGTGTATCTTTTGGAAGACAGTAGCTTTGAGATGTAAATCCCAAAACTTGTCTACATATTTGTGAATAGATTCATTTGAGAGAAGCTTCAAACTACGCCATTCAGTAAGTACTTTGTCCTTTGCATCGCTTACAAGGAATTGCTTCAAGATAGAAACTTGTAGAGTTTTTCATGTCTTCGGGGCTTCGGCGTTGCCACATAGGCTTAGCCCACCATTGATGAGCCGATTTTTTAAAGTGCATAGCTACATGGCGTAGCTTGGAGGACTCCATAAAGCCCTCGTCTCTAAAGGCCACATCAAATTGTTGGATGAAGACCAATACTTTGTCGCCGGTGACACCAAAGGTACCATCATATGTGAGAAAAGAGATCCTCTTTCCTCCCTCTTTGAACTTCTTAATCTTTTGTGATCTTCGTCATACAGGGTATGATTTGAGATGTCCTGTCCTCGTGTATTCTTTAAGAGCATAGCCATAGCTTTCGTCGGGTGAGGAGGAAGGTGAAGAAGAAGGAGAAGAGGGTGACCTCTTTCTTGACCTTTTCTTCCTTTCTTTCCTCTCTTCCCTTTTGGAGTAACGAGGAGAAGGATTGTGTATTGACCGTTTCCTCATGGGAAGAGTTGGCGATCGTTTAGACCACTGTCTTCGTGGAGCCACATCTTCAAAGGAACTTAGGGATTCATTACTTTCTTGTTCTTTGGATTCCTCCTCTGGTATGGGAGAGAGTCTTCTTTTGGGGGTTTCATCAGAGGCCTCCTAAGCTCACTCTTCTCTTAGAGAGGAAGGAAAATCCTATAAGTATGAAGTCATTAAGTAACTTCGGCTTGCAAACTAGGGTTGCACATAGCTCGATGCAACCTAGTAACAAGATAATTGATAAACATGGGTGCATCATCATTAGCACCTCCATGTGCAAAATCAAAGTTATCAATGTTCATTCTACTCGGTTATTATCAACCATGCTAATTATACTTATGTGTTTACTTAGTGTATTCTTTGGCAATTCAAAACCTTAGTTGCTACTCCTCTTAGCCTTTGAAAATAAGCACTTAAGTATCTACACCCATGGCTCAAATTGGTTAATTATCGAGGACGATTTTAGCGACGCCGGGGGTTATAAAAACCCAGTGTATTTCCGTCGCTAACAGCGTCACAAGAGCACACAACCTCTTGTAGTGCAAAGATTTTCATGATCATAGAGAAATGATGGGTTTTGGCCAAGTACCATTGTAAAGCGGGATTGCAGTGGTATAGAAAGAAAAAGGGTCTCGCCTGATCCAAAAATAGGTGAAACTTTCTCAACGAGCTCCTTGGTAACAAGGAATGGATCAGTATGTTTTACAAAACTTGAAGATTTGAAGAGATGTGAGAGGCAATATGTTCATAATATACAAATAGGCATGAAAAAGAGTGGATTGCTAGAGCCTACTGAAAATGTTTTGGGTTTGTGTGAACAAGTTTCTTTTGTAGATACTATGGGTGAGCTTGATAGGGTGAGTCTAACATAGTAGGATTGCCGAAACATAGCTCCTTTCGGACTTCTTATGGCTCAATAATGGTAAAGCCGTAGGCAAGTCTAAAAAGATCCCATTATTGAGATCAAAGCTCCCAAGGTGTGCATCATATCCAACATAGTGGACTCAACAAAAGCAAAAATAGATCCCAATCCCACTTACCCTAATATAATTAACAAAATCAACCATTAATAGGCTACTTAAAGACCTCTCTTCTTAAGCAAGAAAAGAGAAACCAAATCCTCTGATACGAATGTAATGGAAGTGGCCTATGAACTTTGAGAATAGTAGAATTAAAAGAATTAGAGTGAGCATTTTTGTGAGATTACTTTGTAAAGGATGAACTTAATTGATGATAGCAACATGAACATAGTACTTAATTAACTTGGCATGAACGATACTTTTGCAAGAGAGAGATTATTAGAGAACATAACAATAGTTGAGGACCGGATTTACTTAAAGTTGGTCCCCCCTCCAAAAGGCGTTTGTATTACAGAGTTCTCCCATCAAAAGAGAATTGTTACAATACAATCTTTGTGTTCCTTGTGACCTTGGTGATGCTATGAAGATGGAAATATTCATGCATCACGAGCATAACATAAACTTTGCAAAAAGCATTAACTATCCCAAGCTTCAGTCCCAAGGCCTCAAACACCTTCGAAGGTAGAGAGAGCTAGCGAGAAATGAGGGTAGGGAAGAGGAAGAAGAATCATCCATAGGAGAAAGAAATAGTTCCTCACTTATCATCACTCTTCTTGCTTAGCATAGCGTAATAGCATAGTAATGAAGATAAAGAAGATGGCAAGCTTAAGCATTGAAGCATGGCTCTTGGTTGGATTTGCATTCCACAGCCAAAAGTGTTGGTGTAGGCTCTCCACTTCTCAACAAGCTTGGAGAAGGAGATGGAGCTCTTGCACTTTGCACTCTACACAATAAGAGAATGTGTGTGTGTGTGTGTATGGTGGGGAGGAGAGTATACCCCTCTCTCTCTCTCTCTCTCTCTCTCTCTCTCTCTCTCTCTCATTATTTAATTATTTCATTTGGACATGAGTTTTTTTCTCTTTGAGAGAAAGAACTTAATTATTTAGTTTTATGTATCTAAATTCTCATTGGACCACAAGTCTTTTAAATTCTCAATTTAATTTCTCAGACAATTCAAAGGACAAGAAGTCATGTGTACTACATGAATCAATTAAGAAATTCGATTTTAGGTTTTGATTTTAAGCATAAATTTAATCACAAAAGCTTTTAAATGATGTACCAAAGACATAAAACATGACAAAGAAGAGATAGATGACTTACCTTTATCATCCGCATTGCCAAAAGTCTTCAATTGAGCCATTTTGGTACGTATTGTTTTATCGGTCACTTTGCTCGAGCATTCAAAAGTCTAGTGGTCTTGTTCACCATGGTCAAAGTATATCCAGATCTTCGAGTTCTTTAATTCACGCTTCTAAATCTTTGCATATCTTTCTTCCGCCATCAAACAAATTGAGCTTAGCCTTCTTGAAGAGTTATTTGGTTGTCGCTTCTCCTGCAGTAACGTCCTCATCATCATTCATCATCAATTCTTTTTTTTTGCTTCTTCTCCTTTGATCATTTAACTCTACTTTCATCTTCTTCTTTCTTCACTCGGTTCTTGTATTCTTTCATCGATGTCGCAGAATCGAAACTGTTCTGATACCACTTGTGACGCGACAGGGGAGAGGCAAATACATTGATAATGAAAAATACAGAGTACGTAGAATAAATTGATGAAGTAAAGAGTCTGTATGGATAATAATTACAAGAAGAGCATAGCTCGTTTCATAACCTCCCGACCACCCCCGAGCTATCTCAATCACACTCACTCTCAATCACAATCACAATCTCAATCTCAATCTCAATCTCAATCTCAATCTCAATCTCAATCTCAATCACACTCTCACTCTCGATCTCAATCTCAATCTCTTGATGGCAACAACCATCATAATCGGAATCGCAACACGATCACAATCCCAATATCATGACACCTTGCACAGATCTTGTTTTACACATTGATTTCTGCATCGTCTACAAAATAGCAAAAAGAATATAATCGTGCAATCAATTCAACATGATAATCAAAGTGAAAAAACTTAATTATGTACCATCGTAATCTCAATTGCAATAGTCCACCATGAAAAAATAAATCCACTTCTTGGTTGATAACAGGGAGAGCTGTATGTTGTTGTCTGTTGTCTGTCTGCATGTCCCTGTGTATACTACACTACTGCTGCCTTCTATTTGTTTTCATCATAACTTTTTCAAACCAACTCACAACAGAGCAATCCAAGTACTCAAAACGACGGGAGTATGTATGGTCTACAAAGCAACACGGACAAAATTACAAAAACGTTGTTATTTGGATGAAAACGCAACTTTTAGGTCACGACTCATAAAAATCCTATTTTTGAGTCTCCACTACTTTTTCAATTTATTTTAAGCCTACCCATGTATTTTAAGCTAAAACACATAAAAATAAAATATTGATATTAATAAAAATCTCAATTTTAACTACGTTTCTTATTATACTGTTCATAGACAAACTATATGTTATTCATTAATCTTTATCAAATATGTCTTTAATGTATTATTAAAAAAAAGAATATATTTTCTCTATTAATATTTTAAACTCATTCATATAAGCTCTATCTAATAGACTATTCAACAATCTTTCTAATCGTGCTAAATGAAAGATATGGTCTACTACATTCTTTTCGACTTTAAGAACTTCAAAAATTAGTCCTATTACACATTTCTACTTTTCAGAACCTGTCAGCAGGCTAACCAAGTCCGTCTTGTCCTTTCAAGCTTCCACCATATTGAAATCACCCATGATGCACCAGTTTCCTTCCTAAGGCTCCTTCCTAAGGCAGATCCCTCAAATCCACCCAGAGTTTGGCTCTTCCCTTGGCATCACAAAGAGAATAAATCTTAGTAATGGTAAGAAACTAGCGTCCCCACTTTAACTCTTATGCCCAAGACTCTCCTTGAAGCATGGTTAAGTGCTACTTGTGGTCACAAATCCCTATCAACAATAGAGAGCACCCCAATAAAACCTAAAGGGCAATCGCCAAGAAACACCAATTGACTCCTTATCACTTGCTTCCTACAACTCGATGTGTCAAGATGATGCTTGTGGATTATACAACAATTCGTAGATGCTTTTCTTCCCTGCTCCCACAATAGGACACTCTTTTTGGCCGATTTAATACCCTTTACATTCTAGAGAAAACGATCTCTCATCAAGAAAATGCCCCGAGTTTAAGGATAAAGAGGCTCAGAAAAAAGAGGCAAAAGAAACCATTGCAAAAGTTATTGTAGGGCAAATGATCATTCCATCAAGCAATGTTCTCAACTTAAGGAAGGGTAAAGGGGCTCACAGGAAAGAGGCAACAATCGATGTGGTCACACAAAGCATAGTTATCCTAAATGTTGCTACTAATGCAACTATGTCAAAATCGGCATAGTTAAAAATGACCTAATATAGTTGCATATAGCAACTATTGCGCGTGTGACTATGCATGAGACACAATTACTTCCAAAAGTGATTGATAACTATGCATCGCGTGACCACTACCGTATAGCCCCAATAGCAGTAATCATATGTGGTGTTGTTGGGAGCTCTGAAAGTACACGATGGATACTACATGGATATTTTCAGGTAACGCTCTAGTAGGTATCATGATAAGATAAAAGCTCGTCTACAAGGGAATTTGATGTGAACAAGATTGATATGCAACTGACATAACCAATTCATATATTGTCCACTAGTAGGGGCTCCCAATCCTTTCAAAATCTCTCAAATGCATAAGTGAAGAGTGAGTTTGGGAAATGAAAAGCCCCATGAAAATGCACAATCAAAAGACTTTTTTTGTCCATATAAAGGCATATGAAGAGGTGATCGAATGTGCTATAATACATATGTATTTTTCATATAACAAATAAAACGATTTAGTAAACGAAGTTGTGTGAACCTTCTTAAACTTGGTAGTCCCAAAGATGCAACACACATTATGTTTCTAAGAATTGAGGTATGCTAGCAATATCCACCTATAACATTCTCACTGTCATTAAACACAAATGATGGAAAGTCAGTTTGTTTACAGTATAGAGCTTTCAAGGCCAGGGCATTATGCCTAGACTCATCTCAATATGTGTGGCACTATGAAGGTGTAATGTATGAGAAAGTTCAGAAGTTAAGAAATTGGATGCATATTGACCAGAGATAATGCCACTGGTCATGTTGGCATGAGTTATGGGCAGCCTTAAGGATATGGCAAACCCACGTCCTCTGCGTAGTGTGTATATGAAACACCGTGTTTATGTATGTGTAAGTGTATGTTAGTACATTGAATGTTGATGCACATTACAGGTACAAGACTTAATGTGTCATATCAAGCTGAGCAAACTCTGCATCTAAGAATTTGGCCATAAATGCCCACAGTCTGTAGACATCCTCAAAGTTGGTGAAGAAACCAAGCGCTGCCGTTACCACCTGAAGCTCTGCTGCGCTTGCGGGGTTCCCCGTTGGAGCTGAGGGCGACAATATACTAACTGAATCTCTGCACACAGAAGTGCTTTGCAAATCAGCACAACCTTCCGGAAATCGAATGTGAGACAGCACACCCATGCCTAGCGAAATATTGTCTCTGTGAGCAAGCTCTTGCACAAGACTTGGCTGAACTAGAGCTCCCGTGCTATCAAACAGATTGAATGCCAAAGATGCACCTCTGTCGTATTTGGCCTTCGGCCCATACAAATGGACCAATGGCACAAATTTGTTTGATACTAAGTGTTGCAGCTTTGTCATTGAAGTGATGAGCCAGTTTGTCAGAAACCTCAGCCTATCATTTGTCTTGTTTAATCCGAGAGAGTCCGCATGGTTTAGACCCCTGCAATATATCTCTGGTTCCCTCCTCCTTCCATGACATGGGTCGCCTCTAATGTCAAACTCACTGCTCCCCTCGTCCTCATCCTCACCCTCATCCTCATCATAAAGTGACGATGAAAATTCAAGCTCCTCATAGTAAGAGGAGCCTTCACTCTGAGTCAAGAAGGGGTTTTCTCTCATGTCACGAGATACCAAGGGCTGTGAATACGCACCTTTATAAGTGGAAGAGTTACCTTGGCCAGCAATCTCATGACTATAATATGTCACGAACTCTCTCTTGGCTAAAGCATTGCAAGAGGAGACTTGCAGGGACCCTGGAGGACGGAGGGGCTCTACATCTGATGAGATGTGAGTCTTGGAAGAAGACTTGCTGTGATGAATTTCTTCCTCTTGTGCCGCAAATCCACTGCTGCTGCCCTTACTGAGGTCATGGCTCTCCCCATCATGGCTATGATCAAGCACTTCTAGGAGGCTCTCTTCCAAGACCGATCTAGGAGTGATAGGGCTCTTAGTCTTTTTGACCTCCAGCATTGTTCCCTCCACAAGGTCCGTATACTCATCACATGTGTGATTCATGGCGCCCGTCGACACCTTCAACGAAACAGATTCCTTCTCTTCATTGATCTCCACTACACATGCACCCATCTTCATCGATATAGCACCCTTCATGGCTGTCTTCCACCGGAAAAAGGTAGAAGCAGGACCAGAGAATGCAACCTCGGCTTGTATGGGCTCTTCCTTCAAGCTTTGCATGCAGAGCTTATGCTTGGCACTCACCGCTTCAGAAAGCGGGTCACGACACTCTCTTCTGCACTGGTTTCTCGGAGAAGAGATGCCTGGTAATGCAATTAACCTCACCATGCCTATGCTCCTTGCAGCTTCTGACTGGTAGAGAATGCTCATGGATGAATTCTTGACAAAGAGGCAGCCAAAGCCTGTCGGATCGGAGCCAAACACTTTGTAAAAGGAGGTAATGATGAAATCTGGCCGAAACAGAGAGAGCCCAAGAGAATCCATGTCTTTTGGCCCAAGAGCTGAAGCGTCTAAAAGCACATGCCATCCATTGTCTTGAGCAAGAGACATCCATTGATAGGAATATTTAGTTCCCGAGACACGAGATTGTACAGGGAAAACAAACATGCCCTTCTGTTCTTTTTTACTCTCCAGCATGCTGCATTTTCCATCATTTGTCATGTTGAAGAACCTCTTCTTCCTCCTCTTCTTTGTCTTGTCTCCCCAAGTTTCCATTAGATCCATGCTCTCCTCACCCATGTTTAGGCTTTTGTCTTCCTCAAGTTTGCCCAATATTTGGGATTTAAGTTGAGCAGACCATACCGAAAGAGACGGAAAATTGAAAGACGCCGTAAAAGCTTTTGCGCCATGGCTTTGAGCAGTCTCTTGAATTGACCTGACAGCCTCGCTCTCATAATCAAACATAGTCAGTAGACTTCTTTGAGCATCAAAAGGGTAGGACTCCCCCAAAAGCTTGAAAGCAGAGCCTTTGCTGGCTGTAAACACCATTCCATACTCTCCTTCCTGAATGTTGAGGAAACGCATGACCCTTCGTCGTATATCGGACTCCACAGTGCCTTCATGGGGCCTATCATGGAGAGCTTGTGGGGAAAGGTCCCCAGGGATCGGGGTTATAGCAAAGGAAGATGAAGAAGAATCAAGCTCTTGTTGAAGCTGTGAGAAAAGGCCATGCCCACTGTAATCCAAGCAAACATGCCCGTCTTCTTGAAGCTCCCCATACTCTTCATCTCGGAGCTCATCAACAACTAGGGTTTCAAGATACCCCGGGTGCATAGCTGTAAACTTGCTAAATTCTTCTTCTTCTGAAGGTAGTCCATCTGTGCATACAATTACCTCCTCTACTGCATAGCTTTGCTCTTGTTCTCTCTTTTGCTTCCTTTTATGTCTTCTTCTTTGTTCAGGTGGCTCTTCGCGCCAGCTTCTCAAGCTTGAAAGGGTGGGGATGCTTAGACTCCGTAATCTTCCAACACAGCCTACCGCATGTCGCCGTGCATTCAACTGTTTCTTCCTCTTCGACAACACATGTAGTCGCAAAAAGAGAGATCTGCAAAAGACGGATCTGCATAAGACACAAAGGAGTGCAAAGGCAAAGGAAGCTCTACTTCATAAGAAATTGCTCAAGATCAAAAGCTGCTCTTTCTCTCCATTCCTCATGCACTGACTTCTATAACGCATTAAATGCATGTGTTTTGTGTCAGTTTGGACAATGTGATGCTACTGACTGAAGGGTTTGTGGCATGTCATGAAGAAACATTCCCCTCTTTAATGCACTCACCTAACCTACAGTACCTTTTACTCCGAAACTACAAGGTGGGTTCAGGACCGTGTGTGTGTGTAAGAGAGAGAGAGAGAGAGAGAGAGAGAGAGAGAGAGAGAGAGAGCATATGGTTAATGCCCTATGCAATTGAAAAACCTGATGATATCCAGCTGAGAGGAGAAGCCCATGCTCTTCTCTGCATCAATTGTGCAATCTACCCTTCAAGTCCATATAAAAAGAGAGGGGAAATGTAGAAAGGGTGGGGGAAAGGCTTAGATCTCTGCTAGAGCATGGTGGTAGGAAGTATCACTATGACTCCTCCCTTTTCAAGTCAATTAGCCTGTACCCACTTTGTGTGTGCATGCGTGTTGTTGTTGCATGATGGTGGTGCAAAAGGAGCCATTTCAAAAAAATTGCATGGAAGAAAAGCTAAGGACCTGCAGGGTTTCCTGCATGTCCTCAAAGCCTGAGGAGCGCTTCACCAAATCCAACAAGAGAGAGAGAGAGAGACAGAGAGGCAGGCAGCCTGTGATAGTCAACATCCATTACCATACACCACACTCTGCCCCATGGAGGATGAAGAGTCCAAAGTTGTGTGTGTGTGTGTGTGTGTGTGTGTGTGTGTGTGTGTTCTAGCAACAGGACCGAGGAGAAACCTAATAGTCAAGACTTTTTTGAATCTGCCTTTCTCTTCTTCCAACAAGGTCTTCTGTGATAATCAGAGGAGACGAGTCACGACAATTCAAATGCAGTGTGTAGGGAATCCGGCTGAGATCGAGACAAAGGCGTCCGACACGGACTCGCAGGCAAAGCCCACAACAGAATTATACTCGTTTTCCCTCAGCCGCACACATGGATCATCCGTCTACTAGACTCATCACACACATTCGCCTCTAGAATGGGGGCAGGGAGTCAGGACGGTGCTCTCTCTCTCTCTCTCTCTCTCTCTCTCTCTCTCTCTCTCTCTCTCTCTCGCTCTCTCTCTCTCTCACACACACACACAGTGCACACACACACCATTTGTAACAGAAGAAGTACCCTTTCCCGCTAAAATGCACACATGGGTCCTCACGAATTCGCCACTCTCGCTTGCGCAATGCATCAATCTCTAGAACGCACCATCGCCGCGACCTATAACCAAAGTCTATGAATTGTACTACACAACGCACGTTGCTCGCTCTCTCTCTCTCTCTCTCTCTCTCTCTCTCTCTCTCTCTCTCTCTCTGCACGCATCAATCTCAAGAACAATCTCAAGGACCACCATAGCCAAGAATACTCTCTCTCTCTCTCTCTCTCTCTCTCTCTCTCTCTCACACACACACACACTGCACAGTGCACACCTAATAACATCGGATTTTGCGACCTACCTGTTTTGGGTGTTTGCAAACCTGCAACCATCGCCAAAAGTTGATTGCGGAATCCCCTGGTGGTGAAAGACAGACCAACTTCGGGACATCCGCAGTTTCCACCATTACCTGCAAACAATATATTCTTTGTAAAGACAAAACATGCGCATCACAGTCATAGCAAATAGCAATTCCCTACAGCGATTGAGATTTTGTCACTAGTCTACAACTTCACAATCACAAGTATTGCTTCTCAATGCTATTAGTCGTAACCTAGGCTAGTGGTTCAAGTGTTTATGTGGATTAGGTCCCTCTCACACACGTCCGCCTGGATGTGTTTGTGATTGAGTTGGTAGAAAGAGATTGGCTGCATCATGTGTCCGCAACTTCAAAATGTCACCAGGCGTAAACCCCTCGATCACCCTCGTCCTGGTGCGGACATCGTCAAAAGAAAATGCGCGAAGACAAACTGTAGGGGGTTATACCATGATGTCTTTGACGGACGTGAAACAGCTGGACTACGCCCATTCGTTGTTACTTTGGTCGAAAATAAAATTATATTAAAAACCACCGTAGTATGTGACAACAACAGCGGCCAAGAGGGTTTTTTTGGTCCATGTCCGTCGCCCATGTCTGACAGGGGCCTTAGTACAGACTATACAGCCCGTGTCAGACTCGTGCAAAATTAAGTGCGGGTTCGGCAACCCTCGTTTTATTAAATCCCATGGGGTCTTTAATGAAGACCTCATCAAGGGATCGACAGCAACCATCTGCACTCGAGAGACCCGGGACGAAATAGGTCGTCCGATTCTATTGAAGCATGTTCCAGTTTTTTTTTTTTGTCCTAGTTTATTTTTGTCTATCAAAGTTCACTTTATATAATTATGTTTACGCCTTGTGGACAACAAAAGCCACACATGCACGTGGTTAAGGCGTTGGGCTCTCACAATGCACACTCGAGTTTGAATCTGGGGGTGACACGCCACGTTGATTTTTCATTGGTCGTGCGATCTCCTCGAGATCCATGCACATTGCTCCTAGTCGTCGGTCTCCATGACAAGGTCTTCATAAAAGACCCTGTGGGCTTTAGTGCTGAGGGTTGCTAAACACCCAGCATTAAATGAAATGGGATCCACGATTGGGAAGTCCATGCACGAAAATCAAGAAAATCACAATCGTAGATGTCGTATTAAAACTAAACCTGGACACGAATTAAACCCCAAAACCCGGACATCACATTTTGGCTCACAATGGCAAAAGTATAAACACGAGGAAAAGTAGAAGATGTGTACGCACGCAAGGTGGTTGGCCCATATGACTTGTAACTTTGGTTGTGAGATGATGGAATCAAAACCCAGGTCGCGGGGAGTGGGGATGCCTTCGTACTGCTTTGATTTTTGCATTGCACGAGTTTACGTCACCTCGAGATTCTACCCGCCAATCTCAACCGTCGATCCCCTCACCGCCCCTCATTTAATGGTTGGTGTTAGTGTCATGGGGTTGCCTTTTTCTAAGGGTACATTCAGACTGCCCAAAGCCATGAGCTCTCGTAGCTACTTTTCCATCTTGTAATCATTCACACTACATATCGATAATGCATAAAGAAACCATGATGGTGATATCAATTATCTGCATTAGACCTTGCAGTTTACCTCAGTGGATGCGATAAGTGTTAGAAAAAAACCAAGGTCCAATGTATTTTGACCAGCTGAAATTGTAAAATCTCGGTTAGATTTTGAGCTTGCCTTTATGAAACCCGCAAATTTACACAAGTTTTAGTGTAATTACCGGCAAAAGATTCAAATTTTGACCTTAAAAAATGAGAGAATTTCAAGTTTGCCCATATTTTCACCAGTTAGGAAAAATATATTTTTCTAGCCTCGGATGTGATATTGCACACAAGCAAAGGATCAATGCATCTCTGTGCATGGTGTCGAAAAGTGCTCGGTCTCTCTTTTGTTCCTAGGGGGGAAGGCCGCCAGTCTCCTCTGTGGGTTCAAAAACTGAACCTCCTTTCTCGAACCAATGAGTTGTTGCCACCTCAACGATGTGCATCTTCTCCTTATGATATATCGGGTAGTATGAACATTATTGGGTTTAGATGAGCTCGTTAGTAGACTAAGGCACTTTTTCCTACCTCCTATCGTGTTGTTCACACAAAATGGATAATGCGAGAAGAAAAGCAAGCAGTAATGAGTAGCCTAGCGGTTGAACTATTGGTTGTAGCCCTAGAAGTGATCTGAGAATAGGACCTTGTCTCCACCATTTTTGTTGAAAAGGTGCCCGGTAGTGTGTATCCTTCGAGGGAAAAAAACTTTAAAAAACACACAATGCATCACATAAAAAACACCTCAAAGCCTTGTTAAATAGTGGACGCTTATTTGCACACATTAGCTTGGTCATGGGTCCTACGGCCCCAAGCGCCCTCACCGTTGAACACAGACCATTTAGGAGTTGTGGAAGCTAGTGCATGTGAGTGTAAGAAGGGGAAGGAGATGGTGGAGAAGAGAGGGAGAGAGAGCAAGCCTTTGGGAAAAACACACACATCTAGAAGGATTTGTGTGTGCTTTTGCATTATGTATATGGGAAAACGTAGAAGGGTTAGTGAGTTAGTGAGTTAGTGATGTGTCCGAGCCACCACATGGTGTTTATCCCAACAATCTCCCACTTAAAGGCCAATGTAGCCATAAGTGGTGACTAAAGCTAGTATATACAACCGTGAAGCATGACACCTTCACCCTTGGTCAAATATGTTTATCCTACACCCATTAACTCAATGCAATGTGCAAACTTCTTTGTAGCTAGGCTCTTCGTAAGAGCATCTGATGGGTTGTCATTAGTGTGGACCTTGACAAGCTCTAAGTGCTTATCCGTTAATGAATCGAGAATGAGATGATACCTCATCTCAATATACGTGTTTTGACTTGGAGTGAAACACGGGATTCATTGTCGAAGCAATGGCACTTTGACTATCATGATGCAAAACTAGGACTTGTTGAATGTCTTAATCTCCCACTAAACATGCCAACCATATAGCTTCCTTGCTGGCATCTGACGATGCAACATACTCAGTCTTTATAGTGAAAGAAGACATACAATCTTGTAGAGATGATCTTCAAGAAATGGCTCTTCCTGCAAATATAAAAATGTAGCCAAACATAGATCTCCTACTATCTCTGCAATCCCCATAATCTGCATCTATGTAACTAGAAATAGATGCATCATTGTTACCAAAGCGTAAACACCTCGCTGTAACCTTCAAATATCAATGTCCAATGCTACTTGCAAGGATTAGTCATATACTGACTAACCACTCCCATTGTAAATGTAATGCATGCCTCATAGCTACCATAGCATACATAAGATTGCCTACATCTGAAGAAGATGGCAAGTTTTCCATTTTTGCTTTCTCAACATCTGACTTGGGAGAGTCTTCCTTGCTAAGTTTTAAATATGCTGGTAGTGAGGTATTTCATTGCCTTCCCCCCTGCATATTGAAACGCTGCAAGACCTTGTGGATATAGGATTCTTGAGATAACTCAAGAATGCTTCTTTTTCTATCCCTCTTGATGTACTTGATTTGCTTCACCCAAATCCTTCATAGAACAGTTTTTGCTCAACATTTGCCTCAATTTGGCAATCTCCGTAGTGGAATTTCCTACAATGAGCATGTCATCTGCATATAGAATGAGAATGACCAAAGACCCATCACTAAGTTTCTTTTGTATACAAATAGTGATCCTCTTGAGTCCTTCTAAAACCCTAGGACCGCATAAAAGAACCAAACTTTTGATACCACTATCTTTACCCCTATTTTAAGCCATAAAGTGCTTTCTTGAGTTTGCATACAAGCTCCTCTTCTGTTAGGTTGTTCAAAACCTTTAGACCGCTTCATGTACATTAGCTGGAGACAGTTGGGACTCACTTTTGGGCCCTGTAAGAAGTGCCATGTCGGCTTAGAGAGAAAATGAAAATGTTAAATCGTGCATTTTATGTGATACTTTTTTGCACCAACAAAAAGCCAAAATGACATTCTTTGGTAGGTAGCCGCCGTCTTTATCATTCTTATCCTTCGTTCTCTTGTCAAGAATCCAACTAACCGTATGACTAATGATTTGAAATGCCAACTTACAAGCATTCCCTCCAGAAACATAATTCACACAAACTCTATCAACTCTGAACTTGAGAATATGGTCTTCCCTCCCAAAACCTGAGATATTTCATGAGTTTCGAGTGTCTGTCTATTTCTCTATCAACTCTAGGAATGGACAACGCTAAACACAAATTTGAACTTGCAATCCTCAGCCCCTTCATCTTTAACAGTTACCTAAAGAAAGAACACACATCATCTTCATGTTGATGTATTGCAAGAGTACGCACCGTTGCAGAAACGTAAGAGGGAGTCTTTCTTATCTCAATAGGAGAAAGAACTTAGAAGGACAAACAAGGAACATCATTTGGATTTCTGGACCGATGGGTCTATTTACCAAAGGATCCTACGACAAATGCACCACCTTCCTTTGCTAATATCACTAACCTCTTACATTTCACAGGCGATGGCAAGGATGGTTTATTGGGATACACTGAACATTTGGAAATGAGAGGATTAAATGCGGAAAGGCAAAGAAACTTCCTGGCGATGGAGAACATGCAGCGGAAGAAACTTAATGAAGCATGCTCTCAAAAGATTTCATCAAACAAAGAGACAATCCAAGGCCTTGAGAAAAAGATCACAAGTTTGGGAGAGAAAGACACCGTGCTTGGTAGTCGAAACACAAAACGAGATCTGTGCAACATTGAGAACATGAAGATTGGTAGTGGTGGCCTGAAAAAACAAATACGAGCTTTAAGGTAACTCGAAGTTTGTTTCTACTTTTGTATCTTCAATGTGCTTCACTAAGAAATGGATACACTTTCCTATATGTGATCATAACGCATGGTGCTTTTTTGGCAGGTCTTTACTGCATCCAAACTTGAACGGTGCAGGCTTCAATGCCGGAGTGCATTATAGCCGTCTAGTTTCAAAAGAAGTAGTCGAAGAGATGATAACTCAGAAAAAATTTCATAAGTTGAAAGGGAGGCTCCTTACCTCCTTCATGAACGAGAATCAGTTGGAACCAATGGAAGTGCAAGCACTACTTGATGAAAGTAGCATCTTGCAGATGGGATACAGGGCACTCTTCAAAGCATTAGCTAAAAAGTCTCAAAATAAACTATAGAGAGGATCATTGCTACCAAAGCCATCACATGTAAAGGCTGCTCGCATGCACGTAAACGATGAGGTGTTTGAGAAACTTGGGTCACCATTCCATATTGAAGCAACGTTCTTAGGCAAGGGCGTCAGAGAGGTACAGTTTAACGAGCACAACAACCTCTTCGTTGATCTTGAAGCATTGCAAAGGTATGCAATTCACTTCTTTGACATCAGTCGAGAGGAGTGCGGTGGGGTTCTCAAGTTTGTTTTGAAGCTCGACGAGTGCGAGGTCCTGAAGAACAAGAAGTTGGAGAGATTCACCATTACCCTCATGAACAGAGCTCTGGATCCATCAATAACAAAAGAGGATCTAGGATACTTCAGCGTGCAATCCGAAAACAACATTCTAACTCTAGGATCATTTCAGGTATACTTCGTTCACTCTATAATAACAAAAATATTGATTATTTGGTTGTTGATTTTGTGTTTTCGTTTTTCACTGCAGGTTGATAAGGAAAATTTTGAAATCCTCGATTGAGTTTTTAGTCAAACCCAAATTCCTTCTATCATCAGTGAACAAAGAAACGGAGCCGTTCTTTCAGTGGAAGGATTTGGTGACTATACATTGGAATGGCACATGGCAGGTGACTTAAAGACTCTTAAGTGTATGTACAACATAATACACGGAGCAGCTATGGAAAATCCATGCTTATATTGCATGGTTGATGCACAATCTCTTGAGAGTGTGCAATGGAATAGAGCTACCAACAGACATCTTCAAGATGAAACTTTTAGGCCAGTGCTTGATATTCCTCTGAGTAGAGTTCACGTCTGTACACCATGCACTCTGTCGAATAATTGAAAAGGTGATTCATTTGTACATATGTTTTGCATGGACATTAAAGCAAGAGAGTGAGTCGAAAAGAGTGATCAAAGTATTAGAGGGGGTGCTCTCAGACATTGGTTTGCATGGAGCCAATGTCAAAATCGAAGAGGACCCGAAGATGTCTCAAAGTCGTTACAAGGTATTTAGGAAAGTGTCGATAGGCGGCGTGAAGGCAAGAAGGTTTCTTGGGTTTAGCCTCAAAGATTCAGATAGAGAAGAAAGGAGAAACATGTTCAACAAATGGAAACAGTTACATAAAGTGGTTAAAGACAATGCACCATGGGGCAATCCAGAATCACAAGGCGAACGTATGGAAATCACTAGATAAAATTTTCCATTACGTGGAGCAGCATTCTTGGGACCAAAGTAAGCTCACATCATTTCAAGCAGCCTTGCTGGATTGGAAGAAGGCTTACCTTACAGGGTGGGGTGGGCAACATATCACACATTACATGGTGGGTTAACATTCTACGTATACAAAACAAAATTTTAAATTGTACTCTACTGACCATTTTGCAGCATATACTATTCAACCATGGTCCATATTTTACCAAGACATACGGCTCACTATCAATATAGTCCACACAAGGCATGGACAAAACCCACTACATGGCAAGAACAGGTTATTTTAAGCACACTAGACATGGGGGAGGAAAGGATAAGGCTAATAGCCTATTAGAGTTACACCAATGGACTTATAGATGACTAATTCATAGAGCAAGGCAAAAGGAGGTTCTTAAGAGTTCGGAAATTACACGGTCTTTACAACACATCCACAAAGAGAAGAAACAGATGGCTTGGGGAAATTGAAATGCAGGGGAGAGCCATGCGAGGTGGAGACAGTCACGAGTCAGGAGCGGGAGAAGATGGACCTGAACCCGTCGTTTTTATCCTCTTTGATGCACCTCCTTCTTCCTCACTTTGTACCTCTTCAATGTGCAAGCTCTGTAGACGAGCTCGTTCCTCTGTTGATGGCAGCAGCCCCACGGGCATCAGGCGTCTTCTTTCCCTCAGAAACAACCGCTTGTTGTATGGATCTAAGATCTCTGGGTCTTCAACCCCTACAGCAAGAGCTTGAGCTGTGTAGGACATGAAATAGGGGGCTTTGAGTGCTTGGCACCCATACCCAATGCCAAAGACGCGTAGAGAAAACTGTTTCTCAATCAGAATTAGTCTTTCTGCGTTTAGTGGGAGGGGGTGCCCACCACACAATCTTGTAATAACTTTCATTGTAACAGTGGGAACTTTGCATTGTCCTCGAAGTATTCCTTGTGGTATATTATGATCTACAAAAAAATAGTAATGAATTTATGGGCCGTAAGTGAGATGAGTACAATTGCCAAGTACTTGCATTGTTTCTACAAACCTTTTTGTGGTTGAAATGCCTGATGTAGTGAGACAACACCGCATCCTTTCCTTGGACTCCATTGACAAGCCCTTGCCGTGAACCTCCCGCTCTTCTAAGGAAACTATCGTCATACACTAGCACTCGTCAACAAAAAAATTGATCATGATATTTTATCACTAGGCCATCTCCAATACCATCTGAATGCATGACAAAAATTACCATCTGATTCTCGTCCATTCCCAGCATCAACCTTCCCCACAAGTGAATAGACTGACTACTCATTACCTGAGCTCTGGGTGCCACGGGCCTACCAATGTTTTCCAAGCCGAGTTGTTTTATTGTCAATTGAAACTACTCATCTGTTGGCAAATTGGCCTCTCCGGACTTTGCTTCATTGAATGTATCTTTGATCAGTTACCACCCTAAAGTAAACTATGAGTCGCGGACAGCTGTGTCAGCAATAAGATGTTGGTCCACTCCATCATCATCAATAAATCCTAAGTCTACCTCACAAAAATTTGCAATTTCATCTAGGCAAAGCTGGGAGCGCAATTCAGAGGCAAAGTCACTTCCTTATATTGGGAGTTCTTGCTTGCACCCTATTGCTGCATCCGCAAGAGAAGTAAGAGTTAAGCCGGCATCAAATGTTTCTTTTAAAACCTCTACCCGCTCTTCTTCTAGGTCAAACTACACCTCCACATCCTCTACCTCTTCCTCCGGTGCCAATGGACAACTACCGAAAGTTGTTGAGACTGGGAAGTCTCTGACTCATCATCCGTCTACAAGTATAAGTAATAGACAAACCTGTGGTAGAATTCCACTAAGAGACAATTTTTGAAGTGCTTATACACCTGTCTTGTACAAGCAGTGCATTGGAGGCACACTTTTCTAGACAGTGATTCAGTCTCCTTGAAGCACTCTTGTCAGGGTCAAGGTCGGTTGGGTGCACATATCTCATGCCATCAACTGTCATGGAATGGTCACAAATGACTGCCTCATACTGTTGAAAATGGGTTTGTAGGTACTCAAATGAGCAATCTATAATCCTCTGTATAGAAAACTCTGCATTAAACATTCCTGATAGTTCTGGTGCATGGTGATGAGCACGGGTGTTGTATAAGAACGTGAATAGTTTTTCTTCACATGTATCCTCGTCCACAACGTCTGTCTCCAGGACTATGATCCCCATGACTGAAAGAAAAAGCAAGCCAAAACTACTATTCAAAATTGGTATGTATTTGGTGTCATAACCAAGCGAATATTGAGCCTCGAGTACCCCTCAACGTCTCTATTCGCTTGGTTCTGTCCCGTGCGCTAATTTCATAATAGGTGACGTCACTTGAGTTAGAACCAGGCAAATAGGGGCCCCAAGAATCTCCAAAGGGCCCTATTCACTTGGTTCTGACTCAAGTAGAATTTCCACTGTACTCACAACGTATGTCTCGAGGATGCGATCCCCCATGACTGAAAGAAAAAGCAAGCCAAAACTACTATTCAAAATTTGGCCTGTATTTGGTGTCATAACCAAGCGAATATTGAGCCTCGAGTATCCCTCAAGGTCTCTATTCGCTTGGTTCTCTCCCGTGTGCTAATGTCATAATAGGTCACGTCACTTGAGTTAGAACCAGGCGAATAGGGCCCCCAAGAATCTCCGAAGGGCCCTATTCGCTTGGTTCTGACCCAAGTTGAATTTTTATTGTAGCCACAACATCTGTCTCCAGGATGCGGTCCCCCATGACTGAAAGAAAAGGCAAGCCAAAACTACTATTCAAAATTTGGCATGTATTTGGTGTCATAACCAAGCGAATATTGAGCCTCGAGTATCCCTTAAGGTCTCCATTTGCTTGGTTCTGTCCCGTGCGCTAGTGTCATAATAGGTGACGTCACTTGAGTCAGAACTAGGCGAATAGGGGCCCCAAGAATCTCCGAAGGGCCCTATTCTCTTTGTTCTAACCCAAGCATTCAGAACAGGTGGATTAGAATAGAGCATTTAATGTTATCAGTGATAGATATATAGGCCTACTCACTCACTATGCCCAAACTTAGGCACGGTCACATAAGGAGTAATTATTCCAACCATGCGGTGCGAGACTTCTAATCTTACCCTAACCACCACTCTTTGGCCCTTGGAGTGTTGTTCCCATTATGCTCTAACCCCGTAACACAGTGGCTTCGATGCGCACACAATTAACAGCACACAGGAAGGGGAGAGAGGGGGAGAAAGAACCTGTCTCTGCAATATCCAATGGCACCGAGTTGGATGGTGATGTCGCAGGCCGCTGAGAGCAAGAACCAGAAGGTGGCGATGGCGACGCGATAGCAAAGGACGCAAACCATTGGAGGTTGCTCAACGTAGGATCACGAGAGGTGGCCAAGTGGAAGAGCGCAGAAAAGGCAAAGACAACGGCGATCTGTTTGTTCTACTTGAGATGGAGATGGCGGCTGCAAGGGCGATCGGCGTCTGACTCTAAGCGCAGGATCACGAGAGGTGGCCAAGGGGAAGAGCGCAGAAAAGGCAAAGGCAATGGTGATCTGTTTGTTCTACTTGGTGATGGAGATGGCGGCTGCAAGGGCGATCGACGTCTCACTCTAAATGGTCACTCAAAAAAGGCAAGTGGGTTGTGCTCACAAGGATAACCAGTAATAAATGGTCTCAGATTCCCATGCAGTACGATTTACCAACCACAATCTTGGGTGTAATCATACGCATAAGTGAAGTTGTCACCCTCGCCGAGGTAAGCATTCTAAGTTTAGAGGTAGTACCCCCGCCAAACATTTTAACTATACCCTCGCCCTAGACGAGCGCTCTTCTGCCTCTTTTCGCATCCTCTACTGCCCATCATTTTAACTCTACCCCCGTCGATGCTACGCGGTAAGCAAACCATCTCTTTTGTGCTCCCAACCCTTTGTGCGCATCTCCTCTTACTCTCTAGTACTCCTCCTTTTTGCACATCCTCTTCTGACTCCTGTTCTGCAGTGCTTTAGTGACGCGGAACTCTACACACAGTGAAGAGGTATGCTACTACACTTTTGTGCACTTGTATTTTGTGTAGTCAGTACCAAGCGAATAAGGGAAGGTAAACCCTGTTTGTTTCACCTGTTCGCTTGGTACTGACCGTCGTATTTATTAATTATGTTTGCTATTACACTTTTTTGAGGTCAGTACCAAGCGAATAAGGGAAGGAAAACTTTGTTCGATGCACCTGTTCTTTCACTTGGTACTGACCTCGGAAAATATAAATTATGTTTGCTATTACACTTTTCTGAGGTTAGTACTAAGCAAATTAGGGGAAGGTAAACCCTATTTGTTACACCTGTTTTTTTTATACCAAATACACGTTTTGAATTTATAAGGGAGAAGCAAAATTACAACTTAACACCCATGTAGGGGTTTTTGAGTTAGAAAACACTAGAGACAGGCGCAAAGGCCAAGTTTCAAACTTTACAAAAAGTGGTCTACTAATTTTCGGGGGATACAACTGGCAATAAACAGTTAGAAGTTAATCCTTTTCCTTCACAGCCAGTCTATCTCTTCCTGAAGCTTATTGGCAAAGTTTAGGGCTTCCTCATATTTACTGGCTAGCTCAAGCACTTCATCCTTCATCTCCTGTACCCAATTATAGATAACATCTAGAGAGCCATTCACAACGAGCAATCCCTGCATGTCTTCAGCCCTTCTTACTTCTAGAGAGTCTTTGAGGATTGAGACTTTGTGCCTGTAGATCCTCATTTGTTCCAGCTTGAGGTTAGCATCCTGCACATAACATCCAACAAATAAGATCTTCAAAATAGGAGCTTGAAAATTGGAAACAAAAAGGAAAGTATTTCTGAGCTTCCAAGGGTTGGAACTAAGGGGGAAAGGATGGGGGTGTTTGTTTGGCAGTTGAGGCAGACAAAATTACCAACGGCTTACCTTGAGGATTGACTCCCGTGTTAACAACAGCCACTCCCCACACTACAAGAGGTTGTGTGCTCTTGTGACGCTGTTAGCGACGGAAATACACTGGGTTTTTATAACCCCCGGCGTCGCTAAAACCGTCGCTACGAGAGCGTCGCTATATGCGTCGCTATAAGCGTCGCTATATAGAGACGCTCATAGCGACGCTCATAGCGACGGTTATAGCGACGTTTACACTGAAGACTATAGCGACGCTACAGAGCCATAAATAGCGACGGTTATAGCGACGCCCGAGAGAATTTCTTTTTGGTGGCAAGGCATTGAATGCCCTGCCACCCATCAACCATATTGTACTTGATTCACTTTTTTAAAAAAGTGCAAGGGTAGATAATAGACCCAAAATAGTCACGCACAAGACGCATTGTTTGCAAAATTGACAATTGTACACATCATAGGCAAAATGAATTGATTGGCAAATGTAATAATGACAATTGTACAACATCATAGGCATAAAGAATTGATTGGCAAAAGGAACTGCGGTGACAAATGTAATAATATACATGGTTCAAAAAGACGTATAAAATCCGTCTCATGATACATAAGCTATGAGAAACCCTAAACTAATGCTATCTAGCTACGGCTAAACTGACGTCGTCTAGTCAGACGTCTCATCGCGTCCAAGCGGCGTATCTGTCGGATTCTGCAAAAAAAGACAATAAGACAGCTTTCAGTAAGTATAAACATATAACGACATTTATAAAACAATACAAAAAATAAAAAAGAGTAAACCCTAATACTAACCATGCCGCCGTGAGAACTGAGAATGTCCATCAGGGCGTTTAAGCCCTTCCTGCCTGCGTACTCGCGCTCGTACGGTGTGGGATCACGTCCTGTCATCGACCACTGTCAAAACATACAAAGATTTCATTATGTTAGAATTAAAAAACTCATAAACCCTAAACTATCGAACATAAAGAGAAATGTGAAAACACTTACAAAATCAGCCTCAAATGATGCCCATCCACCGCTCCCCAAGTGGTGCGAGCTCCCAGCCTCTACTCGCGCTCTGGCTGCATCCTTTTGTTGCTTCCACTTGTCGGGATTCTCGCGCGCTGCTTTCTTCACATTCTTCCAATCTTCTTTGGCCAGCTAATTTGGCCTGTTCCACCCATTCTTGATTGCTTTTTGCACTTCGGAACGCTTGTGTTTGCAGTATTTGCGCATTCGAATCTTCATCAGGTCTTCATTGAAGCGCTGATCCCGTGTTGGAACGGGAAACTCATCATGAAGTATGCTGATGACTCTATTTTTTAAATCACTTGGTACTTCACTCCATTTGTTTAGTATGTAGTGTCTAAACAGCTGAGAGCAAAGACCACGCATGCGCGAGATCACCTTCTTGTTGTCATCATCCATGATGATGCCGCCGCTGAAGTCGATGGAGTAAGACAAGCCCTCTGGCCGGTGACGCGTGAACCTGGGTGTCCCGGCAGGGGTCTCTAGCGGCGTGTCGATGGGGGTACGGACGTCAGGTGTCTCCACCGGCGTCTGGGCCCCGAAGCGAGGAGTGTCGAGAGGGGTGGCTATTGGCGGAGTAGGTAGACGTATGTAGCTTCTAGGAACACTCAGCCGTGCAAAACCTGGCGTAGATGGCGATGCTGTGGCTGGTGTGGGGGCGGGCAAAGAAGGGGAGGGTAAAGAGCCTCGTCGAACACGAGGCGGTGTGGAGGCATCGGTGGCGGAATCCCCACAACAACCGCCACCGCCACCACTAGAGCGCCGGTGTCTAGACGAGTGTGAAGCTCGTCTCGTCGACGCCGAAGCTTCAGAGCGCGCCGAATGCTCTGAAAGAGAGGGAGATGCGGATGGAGTAGGAACGCGCGATGATGCGCCAGAGCGATGACGCTCCACGTACCATTGTCTCTGCTGCGGTGACAAAGAAGAAAGAAACTCCTCATCATCCATACCTGCATTAAACACACGAATATTTAAACTTAATATTGAATGAATAGAGTAGACAATGACGCAAAGACCATTAAATACAATGACGTAATGACGCATATAAATACAATGACGCAATGAATTGAGTGATAGAAGAGGCAAGTCGAAAACTCAGAATTTTCAATCAAAAGATGTGAGCGCGAGTAGAAAAGAGCGTTATACACCATGGAAGGTACTTAGAGAGCCAGAGCTTTTACAACACGGAGCAAAATTGTTCAAATACAATATTTGTGGCTTTAAGAGATCTCTCTCTCATCCTCGCATAACTCAGCATAACTTCCTATATCTATATAGAGCTCTCCGTTTAAACACATATCCTCTGTTTCATTTTGTAGCTCCTCTGCATGCACCCCATATAGAGTAGTAGCATCTTAATGCTCGTCTGGCACCACCGCATCAGCTTCTGATTGAGCATCTTCTCTGATCTCCTCCATTAATGCCGTTGTGATTGGCACATGGTAGCCTTCATACGTCCTTGCACTACGAGGGGCTACCTCTATGACATACCACCAGTTTGATGTAGACTTTGTAGGATGAAATATTACCTGCCAGAGCCACATAACTTACATGAGAGCTTTCAAGCACATAACTTGTAAAAGGGGGATGTTAACTATTTACATACTTACTTGTTCACAATGCTCGGGTAGTACGAAAGTGTCTCTTAGGTCAGTCCATTTCTTAGTAGAATCCACCTCAAGAAAACCAGACTCTCCTCTACGCACAGTAGCGTTGCGACCCTCCATGATTATCTTGAACCATTGCACGTCGAACAAGTCGACAAAAAATCCTCTGTAATCGATCCTCAAAATCTCTTGCAACGTGCCGAAGTAAGTGAGTTCCGCCACCACAGGATCTGCATCAGAGGAACGTCGTCGACTAGACTGTTCAAATTTTGCCATGATTCCATAATCTTGAGTAAAACGCTTTTTGTCGATTCGTTCCACCCTAAAATGTCGACCTTTACACCATGCTGCTGTGTATGACTTATACTACAACAAACAAAGATTATGAGTGGCCGTTCAAACGTTTAGAAATAAAGTCACTAGCTAGTCGTACATTGCAAACTTACCTTGGTCGCGCAACCCCGAGAGTACTCCCACTCTTCCTCAGTCACTTTGTCACCGCATTGTTGTGCGCTTTTCAATTGGTTGTGCAACCATCTTAAGCTCATGAAGGTTGGTAGGCTCTCCAGAACCGCTGGATAGTGCATCGGTGGTCGTCTTCCCCGTCTCCACTCAATTCGTGCCCTTTGTCGCTCTTGCTTTGCATCCTCATATTGTGAAATCCACTTTTGCATCACTAGATTGTGAAGCATGCAAAATCGGTTGATTTTAGCCTCTAGATCTTCCGTCATCTTCTTCTCAACACCGAGATTGCACATGACAATCCCAGATATGCGCTCATCATCTATGGTTTGCCATAGCGTGTCCCGGGATTTATCAAATCCGTCTAGCCACTCTCCAATGTACACTAGGGACTTTGATACCAACCAACCTTCTGCCATGCTACCCTCCGGACGTGCCTTTTGACGCACATATCCCTTAAGCGTTTTCATGAAACGTTCTAAGAAGAACATCCATCTGGAATGAATTGTGCCAGCTATTTCCACCTCATCAACTATGTGAACAAGAAGATGCACCTGAATGGTTAGCATTGTAGTAGGAAAATGTTTCTCAAACATGCACACAAACTCCGCAGCATTTAGTTTGGCGAATGGTATGGAGTCTACGTTGATCTCCTTTTGTGAGATCCATTGCACCAGCTTTGCAAGTTTGTAGATTGTGTTACGGATGTCGAGAGACAAACATCCCTCAATGGCAACCGGTAAAATAAACTGTAAAGTATGTGCAGCAATGATATTAAAGTCCACATTTTATGCAATGATATTAAAGTCCACTATGAACGTACCTGACACATTTTATGCCAATCGTGTGACTTCAAACCGGTAAGCTTTCCTTCTTTAGTAAAACACGTTCGGAGCGAGTGCATTACGCCAGTGGGGGTCCGCAAAGATCGAATGGTCTCTTTTACTTTGCGTTCTTGGGCTCCTGTGAAAATCCATGGTGCTTTGGGGAGTTTTATCGATCCATCAGACGCTGTTTGCGGCCAATATTGCTCCATACGATCCACATTTCTAAGGTCAACTCTGGCTCCCAAAGTATCTTTCTTGCCGGTCAGATGGTCCCATAGTAGATTACCCACATTCTTGAATATGTGCATTGGATCGAGCAAGTGATTGATCATGAGTCGGGGCCAGTATGGTAACTCGTACCATAGAGATAGTCTCTTCATCCCTGGAGGCAATCCGTCATCACACATCTCCTTCTGCTCTAACCATGCTTGTGCAGACATCCTTGGTGGCTCTCTTCCCAAAAAGCCGTCGCGTAACACATGATTCTCTGGAAGATACGCTTGATGACCTTCGTAGATTTGCTTCGTCAGTGAGGGTGCCCTACGTGCATTCAGTCTAGGTCCACATGTGACACATGCTCTGTATCCGCTTGTTTGAAGCCCTGCATGTTTACACATGATAATAGATCAACTATGGGAAAAAACAAGATTTACAGTGTCTGAGTGAGGAGTGTCAAAAGATCACCTGAGCATTCTGTTAGCCCGGGATAGTCATGCATGGTCCACATTAGAATGCCTCTGATCAAAGCATTCCGTCGTCCTGTGTGTCGGCTCATATCCACCACCTCTATGCCAATCCACAATTGTTGTAGCTATTCCAATAGTGGACGAAGATACACCATATTCCCCACTTTATATCGCCCTAGCACAATCAAGCTTAGCCATAGGTGCCCCTTCTTCATAGTCAACCACGGGGGAATGTTGTAGTTGACGATGACAACGGGCCATACACTGTAAGATGTTGATCTTTGACCAAATGGATTTACGCCATCCATAGCCAGGCCTAAGCGCAAATTTCGAGCTTCCCTGGCAAAATCCGACTATGTTCCATCTATATGTTTCCACGCTACGCAATCTGCAGGAATTCGTAGCACACCATCCAAAGATTTATTCTCCTCATGCCATGATGCTAGGGCGGCCATGGACTTACATTCGAAGAAATGCTTGATGCGAGGAAGCAGAGGGAAATGTCGCAAAACCTTTTGTGGAATTTTTGTCCCGTGGAGATCTACTCGATATCTTTCAGAATCACATTTCGGACACTTCTCCATGTCTATGTATTCCCCTCTGAAAAGAATGCAGTCATTAGGACAAGCGTGGATAGAATTGTAATCCATCCCCAAGTTTCGCAAAATCTTTCTTGCTTCATCTCGGGAATCTCGCATCACATTGTCAGCTGGTAGTATGTGCTCTTTCAGCAATCTACACAACATAAAAATATGATACAGTCGTGTAAAAATCTATCAGATCATTATACATTTAGAGTTTTATTAAAGTAAACTAATTGTAATAGATCACCTGAAAAGCGTTGTGACGCTAGTGTCACTCCATCCAAACTTTGCCTGCATGTTGAGAAGAACCAGGAGTGCTTTCAATCTAGACATACGTGCTCCATTATACAATGGCGTATCGGCTTCACTTTTCATATCATCATAGATAAGCCTTTCTGAATCCATGATCATCTCGATCATTTCATCAATCTCGGGCTCAAACATTGCCTCGTTGGGAATGTGCTCTGCATGATCATCCCCCGAGCTGTCAGAGGCTACATCTTGTGGCCTCACATATGCTGCTTGACCAAAGCGCCTGCGAACACGTCTATTGGGTTGCAAGATTGCTGCTTGTTGGCCAGCGTCAGAGTCCAACGAGTTATAATTTGCAACAACTCGATCTATAATAGATGGATCGAACTCGCCAAATTCGTGAACGTGCTGCAAAGAAACACGTCTTGTCCATCGCACAGCATGCTTGCATTGATTACAAGGACATAAGACCCTCATTGAGAGATAGGTGTTTCGGTTGGACGGTCCCACATCCTCGTCACTACTCATAATGAGGATAAAAAACTTATAACCTGGACAACAAATCTAATATTCTATTGGCATTCTTCATCTTATCTCTCTCTCTCTCTCTCTCTCTCTCTCTCTCTCTCTCTCTCTCTCTCTCTCTACCTCACATTCTCTAGTCATGTCCAATCCCCGCACACCTCAGTCTAGAGGTGCACGGAGATCAGAACCACTGGGTTATAATATCGTCTTTATTGGTCAATACCTATATTTGTGGGTACAAGAAATCTACACACCCACGTCTACATGATACTGCATGTAGTGGACAAAACCCCTTTGCCTCTTCTCTAGCTGTAGCACTTCACAGCATCTTAACATCTTTTCACAGTAGATCTTTTCACTGTTCGTCTAACTCTAAATCCTAAACCGTAAGTAATTCTTGCGTGGACTTTGAAGTTGTTGTTGAATGACTAGAGGTTGTCTAGATGGTCATTGTGTCGGGGATGTAGTGACTCCCCCTGAAGATCCACCTTCTTCCCTATCTTCTGAAGACATTTCACCAGTACTTTTGGATCGACGGAGCCCACCATGAGTGAAGGCAGCAATACCCTATATTCCATTGAGGGCTTTCTTCACCCGCTTCATGCAGGCATCGTAGTCTATGGAGACCTAAATCTAATCTAATATAACGTAAATCTAAATCTAGCGTAAATAAACGTAAATCTAGTTAAAAATAAACCTAAATCTAATTTAATGTAAGTCTACATATAACCTAATCTTTAACGTCTTTTAAGATAGTTTCCTACGACGTTATAACTCTCTTCTTCTTGTGTGTGTGCACGTGTGTGGATGTGTGTGCCAATAAAAAGAGATAAATGGTATAACCTTTCTATCACCCATGCCAAGTATGATAGATTGATTATGCCATTTCCTTCTTGAATAATAGGTCTTGAGTTCAACTCCTCGTCGGCTAGATCTTTAGGTCTTTTAATTTTAATTAGTTTCCTACGACGTTAAATTAGTTTCTCTCTCTTTCTCTCTCAATGTGTGTGCGTTTTTTTGGATCGTATGCATGTTTTCTCTCTCTTTTCCTCTCTCAATGTGTGCGTTTTTTGTTTATGCATGTTCTCTCTCTCTCTTTTCCTCTCTCAATGCGTGCGTTTTTTGTTTATGCATGCTCTCTCTCTCTTTTCCTCTCTCAATGTGTGTGTGCATTCTTTGTTTATGTATGTGTGTGTGCGTTTTTGTTTATGTTTGTACTCTCTCTCTCTCTCTCTCTCTCTCTCTCTCTCTCTCTCTCTCTCTCTCTCTCGCTCACTATGTGTGTGTGTGTATGTGTGTGTGTGTGAGAGAGAGAGAGAGAGAGGGAGAGAGAAAGAGGGGAAGGGAACATGAGAATGAGGAGAGGGAAGGAGCATACCTGGCTCTCCTTCCTCTCCTCGTGTGTGTGTGTGTGTGTGTGTGTGGAGAAGAAAAAGAGAGAGAGAGAGAGAGAGAGAGAGAGAGGGAGAGCGTTACCTGCTCCTTGCTTGAGGGTGCCGAAAAACTCAGATCTGAGATCTGAGTTTTTGGGCACGCTCGGTTATTTTTTTAAGCCCAGCCGGCGTCGCTATGAGCGTCGCAAATTAACAAAGAAATTTGCGACGCTCATAGCGACGCCCGGAATTTTTTTTTTGAGCGTCGCTGTGTGAGCGTCGCTAATATGAATAGCCTCTTGTAGTGCCAGCTGTGTCGGTGGAGAACGCTAAGGGTACCATCGGGGGAGGACCAAGGGGGAACCTCATGAGGAGGGCCCGTATGCGGTCCTGTTGGAGCTGCGGGAGTGTTCCTTGGAAAGGCATCACCACTTTTCCAAGCTTTCTGTAGGTGCTCTGTGAAACCTTGAGGGAGGTTCTGAAAAAACTGTTGGTTAAATAGACTAAATGGACATGCCTAAAAAGTAGGGCCTAGGTTCTGGCTAATGAGTGGTCTGTGAGACAGTGGGTTGGAGTACCACCACGCGTTTTCATGAGAGGTAGACGTGGGAGGGAGAAGCAATGGTACCAACCCCCCTAGATTAGGGAGGTGATGGGAGGGCACGACATGACAGCATGGACTTAAACGTCTCCTTTACATTGGTATTTTGTTGCACCTTTTCGCTTGCTATTACACTTTTCTGAGGTCAGTACCAAGCGAATAAGGGAAGGAAAACTCTATTCGCTGCACCTGTTTTCTTGGTATTGACCTCAAAAAATTTAAATGAGATCTGCTATTACACTTTTCTGAGATCGGTACCAAGCGAATAAGGGAAGGCAAACTCTGTTCGATGCACCTGTTTGCTTGGTACTGACCTCAGAAAATTTAAATGATATCTGCTATTACACTTTTTTGAGGTCAGTACCAAGCGAATAAGGGAAGGCAAACTCTGTTTGATGCACCTGTTCGCTTGGTACTGACCTCAGAAAATATAAACGATGTTTGCTATTACACTTTTCTGAGGTCAGTACCAAGCGAATAAGGGAAGGCAAACTCTGTTCGATGCACCTGTTTGCTTGGTACCAACCTTTTCTAAAATCTTAAGTCCCTTGTGCTGACAAATGAAATGTCGTTTTCTGTTATGCTATTTGTAGAGATGCCTCATGCAAAGGCCACGCCTAGAAGGGCAACAGGTGACTCTTTGAATGCTCAAGCAAGAAGATGCCGATATGAGGCACACAGAGGTGTACTGCAAGAGTTGGTAAGGATCGAACGACACGTTCAACCGGCTATTCCACGTCTTCCTTTCCAGCGAGTAGGCGAGAGATTTGCGAGCAGTGGAGAGTCGGCATGCTATGGGCCAACAGTGCACTTCTCTGACTTCAAGAAATTGCAGAAGACTACCTCGTTGAATTCTTCAGCGATGGATATAGACTGGTTGTCCATGCACACCGTGTTACTATCATGCCGTGGGATTTTGACACTCTTTGTAGACTGCACTTTCCTATGATGGGCTACTTCAGCCAGTACCTATCTGGGATACGAGAACAATGGATATTCTTAACATCCTTCCTCTCCATCCTCGTGCACGATAGACAGAGCCGTCTAGGGCTGAAATAAACAGCAGAAGGATACGATCACGGGTTGAGAGAAACAACACACATGGGCAGGCTGAGATAGCCACAGAGGGGCATGAGCAAGCCAGGGTGGACCCCGAGGCAGTCATGGAAGAAACAAAGACAGTTATGGAGGAGCTAGCTAGATCCCAAAATGAGCAAGTCATGGAGGATCCGGAACCAGTAAGGGCCGATGAGGGGCATGAGCAGGCCAGGGTGGACCCTGAGGCATTTATGGAGGAACCAATATTGAAGGAAAATGAGCAAGGCATGGAGATCTGGAGCCTGTGCCTGTTAGGGAGGACCATGTGGCTGTTAGGGAGGAGCTTGAGGTAGCCAGGGATGAAGCTCAAGAAAGGCAAGGGCAAGGCTCTGCTTCACAAGGAGCCTTTATCAGATGAGTCGATTATTTTAGAGCAAATCAACAAAGAGAATGAAGCGGAGTTGCAAGTTTTTCTCAGCGCAACGCCTTTGCATGCACAGATACTGTTGCTTGGAAGGTCAAAGGAGGCGTGCATTTTCAACCACGATCAAAACCACGATCAACAAGACTTCCTGTGCATGCGTAGTTTTACCAACTCTAACGCAACGGATGGGGTCGTCAACATTGCTTTGTGGTAATTCTCATGCTCTTTAAAAGTCACGGTTGGTTCATTAAATGGCTCACTACCAAGACATGGGTCAATACCAAGTGAGTCAGTGGCTTATGGAATTGGATAGTGATACTACTCGCTCGGTATTGACCCATGTCTTCGCGACAGTAGTCAAGTTTTTCTTTATAAGTCACGCTTGGTTCATTAGATGGCTCACTACCGTTAAGACATGGGTCAATACCAAGCAAGTTAGTGGCTTATGGAATTCGATAGCTACCCCAATCGCTCGGTATTGACTCATGGGTTTGTGGCAGTGACAGCCCGCTGAAATATCTTAAGTCTAATCTCTGCCATTGATTCATGTTAGGCACACTGTCTCGCTTCTTCCCCCCGAGGTTCAAAACAAAATATACGTAATAGATCCGTTGATATCGCCTATGCTGCAGAACAACAGAGTTTCCTTTTTGGCTCTGATTGACTGGTTTAGCAGAGTCAATTTTGATCTAGCGCACTTTCTGGTCACTGCATACAATCAATTGTGAGTTTTTTCTTGCCTTGTAAAAACCATGCTGCATTTAGAATCTTTCTCCTCATCTTTGATGGTTTTGGTGTAGTGATCATTGGAGTCTGTTGTTATTTCACATTGAAAATAAGGTTGTTTACTACGCAAACTTCGGGCAAAGCAGGGCATTTCACAGTCGTGTAAAATTGTAAGTCACATCTGGGTACATTTGGAAGTAGTGTCTCTTTGTAATGTGTTGCTGACTCAAGTGGTTATACATGTAGTGCCGCGAAAAAACTTGCATGTTGTGTAGAGCATGTTTTGTTAGAACATGATCTAGGGAATACCATCCGACACAAACGGGTAACCGTGCCCACACAGATTGACGACTATAGCTGTGGTTGGCGAGCTTGTTTGAATGCCTTGTTGCTCCTCAGTCAAATTTTGGATGTACCGAACGTAAGTAATCCTGTTGTTTCATTTTTTGCTGCAACGTTTGTATTAAAAGAAGCAACATCTTTACTTCCTTTCCTATTATCATGCTTCTACAAGAACTTCAATTACATAACTACACCCCCAACGATGTGCAACATTTTTCTGTAATGGCCATCCAACATATTATAATCTCAGTAAACAGACATACAAGAGAGGAAGGGGCGAGAGCTGAGGAGCTCGAACAGGCTCGCGTTAACGAAATGACATAGCGCTACAATCAGACTCAAGAAGACGTTTAAAATATGCAAGAAGCAATAAATCAATATTATGCGGACTCCGCAGAAGTAGAGGAATGGGCTACACGTCGACGACAAGAGCAAGAACAGAGGGAAGCTTCACAGGTGCAAGATGCATGGGAATCCATGGAAGATGTCCATGATTTCGAACAACGCAAAAGGATGTCCGAGACCAGCGTCCCTAGAGAAAGAAGTAGCAGCAACCGGAGCAAAGGGCAAGGGAACGGTGGCAGCAACCGGGGAAGAGGGCAGGGGACCAGTGGCAGCAACCGGGGGATAGGACAGGGGACCAGTGGCACAAATTGGGGGAGAGGACAGTAGCAGGGAAAGGGAGCAATAACTTGTATAAATCTTGACAGAAACAACACAATTTGTAAAGTTTTGAGACAATGAAAAGTGTACATTTTTTAAACATTGTTTGACCGCCACAAAATGTCTCTGTATTAGTCATTTTGAAGAGCACATCATGGTTTGCATGGCATCAAAGCTCATTGCATGCACAAGGTATGTGACCTAGCTTCCGGTGGAAGCTATTAAGTGAAGTGTATTTGTGAGTGACTCCTTGCACAATGTTGTTTTCTCCTTTTGTCTTGGAATCTGAAAAGAAGAAAAAGTTAGATTCTGTCTTGATGTATTAAAGACAATCAAAATTCATCCATTTAGTAAGCACCTTTCTATTGTTGAGACTGAATTCATACAATTCGGGAAAAAGTGGAAGTTCTTCACATGTAAGATCTACCCTGAGTTGTGCAAGAGTTGTGCTTGACATTGTCTCCATCACAGTAAGTAGACTGTCTCGAAAGTAGAGCTCCATTGATAAATGTTTGTTCTCGAGGCTAGACTCTGTATCTTGGTTGAGTGGAATAAGCTTCCCACTAAGAAGATAATATCTAAAATAGTAAGACGACACTATGAAATTTTGAGAGCTTATAATGAACTTGCAAGTTTTAGACTTCTTTTGCAAAATAAAGATTTTGCTCTGTGATTGTTTCCTATCCCAATTATGATCTAAAAAGTCCAAACAGCTCTCAGACTTGCAAATGAACATTGTTGCGGTAGTTCTTATTTGCTCATCAAAGAAAAAATCTACAAACACTTCAAGAGGTATAAATAGTGCGAGGCGAACTATTTTTGTGGCAATTGAATACTTGAGGGACTTTTATATATCCTAAAAAAACTTATTCCTAAAGCTTTCACTAGTTTGCGAAGCTGGCAAAGACCAATCCTTGCAGCTGTCAAAGGATGGAAGTGACAACAGAGCTACACGACCCCAACCAATGGAAGTTCTCGATTCCACATATATTATATCATAAAATAATATTCCATTATCTGCAAATTCCTTGTGTTGTCTTCCTCGGTACATTTGCTCACCAATAAATGCATGGAAAGCATCAAAAATCCCAACTATGCTCTCAACTGGTTGCCAATTTGTCCTATTCAATGGATAAATATCTGAAACATACCAAAGATGATATCCACCACTTAACCTTCGAATATAATCATGCACTAAGTGAGATGCTCAAAATAACTTACAGTTGGGTCGATGTCTTGGAAAACTTGGAGGAGATGTTTGCAACCTTAAGTCTGCATGTTGGAAAGCATGTTGTATGAGGACCTCTTTCACCCGCTTGCTTTGTGCACACACTTTAAAATCTTTAAATTGTCCCTTGAAAGCCTCCACGCAATCATTGCATTGCCTCCTCTTCCTCCTCCTAGTTTGCAGTAGAACCCAACTTCCGATAGTTATTCGAGATGGTATCCATGCTTGATCATCTGTAGTATAACTGTTAAAAATGCTAACAGAGTCAATGGTAGTGCTAGGCCTTCGAGAAGTAGTCATGGTGTGCACTAGAATAAACAGAAAGGTTAGCACAAATATGAAAAAGGGAAGAAGTTTTGAGAGGGAAGTAGAGCTACTCAAAGTCATATTTGGGCGGGAACATAGATACTAGATAGAGTCTTCAATGAAAGTTCTGAAATTCCTCGGTACATAGTTAGTACGACTTATGGCATTTATGCCTTGAAAGCGTGAAATTGTGCAATTTGATGAACAAAAATAATATTTTCTTTCTTTTTTATAAAAGAGCTTGGCTCCAAAATGTCAATTTTCAACGTAACGTAAGCCTCTTCCTCATTGGTCGAGCGCCACTCTCTCTTTAGAACTGAAAGGCCCAAAAGTGACTCCAACTTTCTCCTAATGAATATTCTCTTTTAGATCCTTGTGAAGAAACGTTGTACTAGGCTTTTGAGTTTTCATAGATTCTATGGGAATGCCCTCGCATGTGACTTTTCAATAGTCAACCTCTTTGATAAATTTCTTGTACATCTTCGACTCATTGAAGATAACATGTGAACTACGAAGTACTTTGAGAGATTCTGGGTTCCAAAGATGATATTCCATCTCTCCGTTTGTATGTGTGCTTGTTGGTTACTAAGCCTCGCTATCTTATTGTAGAGACAGTGAGAGAACCACGTACATCAATGTCAAACCATGGAACGGAGGCGACTCCACTATTGCATGAAGGCTACAAAGAGGTTGCCAGGCCCTTGGAAAACACACTCAATCCCTGTCTACTTGAAGCTACACTCAACTACATACCAGGCAAAAAATGCTAACTACGACACCCGCAAGCGAATCTTGTCAATTTGTTGGGATGCGGTGTCAAGAGTTGGCGGTCTTGCCAGGAAGACTGTGAAGGCTTTCACTTAAGCAAGCTTAGTGTTTGTAGCAAATACATTGTGTGTATCCATTGGAATCTTACACGCAGACACACACATACGCACATGTGAAACCCTCAAAACAAAACAAAGATGAAAACATTAAGTCTTTAATTGTATCTAATCAAAGGTAAGATGAAAGGGTTCACTCATGCATTTATAGCAGCAAGTCGTTGTGTTCCAAATAGACTACGAATGGTTCTTTGAAACTGTAACTTAGTGCTTACAAAGATGTAGATGTTTTGCCTAGTGATAGGAGTGAGCTGTGTGTACAAGTCTTCTTGGTTCATAGTAATATTAAGAAAGCAAGGCTCAACCCCTAGAGGAGAATAAATATGTGTACATCGAAAGAATTAGAGTAGTCTAGTAGAGGCAAAATAAGAGGATGTGGAGAAAGAAGAATTTCTCGCAGCCTTTCCGGCCCAAAGAGTAACACAATTCTCTGTTGAAAGTGGATTTTATGGCTAATACAAACGTTAATCCTAATATTTTGCACAAAGTGAAAGGGTTGAAAGGTTACACAATTGGGATTATTCATCTAAGAAAGTTTAGAAAGCAGTCAAACAATGGAGGAAAGAGATAAGAGAGACAACCATCACACAAAGACCCACACAAGCTCAAGCCAAAGAAGTGAAGCACACCTCAAGACTTTGTGGTCTTGTAGCCAACTTGATGAAGTAGAAGATGAGTAGTAGTACCCAACACCATTTGAGAGCCACCAACAATGCGTCCTTATTGATGAAAGAAGGTTACATAAAGTGTATGAGTATTACAAGTGAGGAGATAGAAGGCTTGAGGCATGAAGTAGCAAGCTCAAGATGTGTTTGGCTGAATTTGAAAGAAAGTTTTACTCAAAGAGATGACTGTGAGGTTGGGTGATGGCTTGATAGAGTGGCTTGATTGTGGGGATTACTTGAGCGGTTGATTGCTTGATGTCCAAGTGAGGGCAAGAGGCTCTATTTATAGGTGAAGTTTCCCCTTGAAGAAGATATTTGCTTAGAAATATCCAATGGATTTGTGTGACAAGTGTCTATATTTTCAAAATATCTTGAAATTATCTTCAAAGTTTCTAGATCTTTCTCTTCAAGAAATATCTAGAGGTTCTTTTAGATCTTTTTCTAAAGATCTTCTCCTTGCCACCACATGTCGAGGGTTAAGCCTCCAAGAGTTGTTGAGCTATGGTGGGAACATGTGCATAAAGTAGCTTCATAAAAAATTGAAAGAGAGCTTGGCATACATCATGGATGACATCAAACAAACTCGTAACCACTTTTCTAAGGGATTTTTTTAGGTCCATAATTACTCCAAAGTGCACCTACTATGTGTAGAATGACACCTCATGGGGTATACTATGACTAAGGCCACTTTTGGCCATGCTACACATGTCATATGCCACCTAGGATTCCTAGTAGATAGGAGGTATGTTTTATAGGCTCATTTCATCATGGCTCCAAGGAGAGGTTCACAAAGAAGCCCGAGATCATAGGATGAAGCCCATTTCCAACAGGAGTGACACATCAGACTTGACTAGCTTTTTGCATGCTAAATAGAAAATGCATATACTCATGCACACTTAAGGCATACACGTAAAATCCATAATATTATAGGGATTAGCGTCCATTCCCACTATGCACGTGCCACGATACGACATCCACCCCCTCTAAACCTGCACATCCTCCGGTATGTGCCACAACCGATGTTTGCAGGTTTGACTCTCTTGGAGTTTCTTCTTCTTTATCTTCACTGAGTGATTCCAAACCTTCATTCTCGCTTACTTCATCAGCCAGATGACTATCCTCTCTTCTTTTGAATACCTTGATTCTCTTTCTTGCAATGGGTATCTTTATCTCTGTTCCATCCAATTCAGCCAGGGTGTAAGTGGCATTGTCATGTATGTACTTGACTATATACGGTCCAAACCATCTTTTTGAAACCTTTCGCATGATAGTATATTGGTTATCAAGACTATTGTCATACCTTCCTTCTTAGCCTGTGTCGTCTATCAAAGTAGTCCTTGCTTTTCAACCTGGCACTCTTCAATGTTTCTTTTGCAACCTCAATGTCTTCAAGCCTTCTTTCTAGCTGTTTGATATGCAAGGCAAGGAGCTCTTCTCTTCTAAGCCCATCTTTCCAAGGTAGCACATTCCAAGTGGGAATGGTCTCTTCAATGGGCATTACAGGATTTTGACCATACATCAATTCTGCAAGCATGTAGCCAGTCTACTGAGTTGTGTGTCGTGCGATCAGTCCATAGAGCATATGGTAATAGTTTTGGCCACTCACTAATTCTCCCTTCACAAGATTTAGCCAAGGCTTTGATGATTGGCGGATGCCCTCTTTCACTTTTTCCGTTGCCTTCCGGATTGTAAGCGGTGGTAAGGGAAAGCTTGATTCCTATCCTGGAAAAGAATTCCCTTGCTTCCTCGGCATCCATCTCTCCTCTGTCTGCAGTTAACTTTCCCACACAACCATAGCTGTAGATTACGTCCTCAAAGAAAAATTTACATACTGCCTCTGTAGTCTTTGTCCTTAAAGCTCGCCCTTCAACTTGGCTAGTCAAGTCTTCTCTTGCAAGAACCAAGTACCTCATCTGCTAGAGTCCTAAAGGCATGGTGACTAGATCCACAACCCATTTGTAACGCATGGCTAGTGGATGAGTAGGATATAACCTATCACGATGTCGCACATTTGAATACATTTGACATGTTACACATGATTCCACAAAGTGGGATACATCCTTGTACATACCTTTCCACCAATACCTTTCCTTTAGCTTTGAAAAGGTTGCCCACACACCATGGTGTCCAGCCCATAGGTTCTCATGAAACTCCTGCTTGAGCTTTACTTGACTCTGTTTGTTACATACTACCCTTTGTGGTATAGAACCCCTTTGTTTTGGATGTTTCCATAAGTAACCATCCTGCAGAAAGTACCCATATGCTTTTCTACGTATCCTCTTAAACTCATGCTCAGACTAATCACCCTATTTTGTTAAAGTACTCAAATAACGACTAATAAGAAACCAATCTCCTTCATACCCATCTTCTAAAAACAACTCAAGTGCACTAGGTATGCCAACATGATTAATGGAGTAGAACCTTGTGCCTACATCTTCACTATCATCCATCATGTCTTGCTCATCCTCATACCTTGCCCTTGATAGCATATCCGCTACCGGATTGTCTTTTCCTGCAATATGCTTGAACTCAGGATTCAAGGACTTAATGTAGGCAATCCATCTTAGCATGGCAATGTCTGGTGTTGAGCAACTTGTAATCATTCCAAGGAGTGGCAGACAATCTGTTTTCACAATCACAAATGCTCCAATCAAGTACTCCTTTTCACACTTTAGTGTTGTAACCATGCCTCACAACTCCCGTTTTACCTGTGGGTAGTTCCTTTGCTGAGTACTTAGAACCTTGGCTCCAAACCTTACCACATACCTATGTCCCTCTTCGTCATCCTGCCCAATTGCCCATTCAATTCTTAACGGATTCGTATCCATTGTCACTATTACTAGCTTTCCACACTCATAGTTTACCTTTCTTAAAGTCAATGTTTGTTGTAGCAAATCCTTTAGCTTTCTTATAGCCCTTGCTTGTGCGTCTCCCCAATGAAACTTTTGATTTTTCCTTAACAACTGGTACAAGGATCTGCTACATGTGCATAATGTGGAATCCATATAACATAAAACACACATGCACCAAGAAATCTGCGAACTTCACTCACTGATATGCATACCTCCTTCATCTTCTGAATTGCATGAATTTTTGCTGGACAAGGTCGTCTCCCATTGGGACCACACATGTGCCCAACAATCAACACCTCCTTCACTCCTAACACAGACTGTTGTCCTGAGAGGGTAAGGTTCACCTCTTCCAGTCTGGATAGGATCTTATCACAATCATCTATGTGTTGTGCCACAAAGCTGCAGCACCCCTTGGAATCCAAAGCTTCATCTTTATTACTTACTTCACATCAAGATTTGTGAGTTTTACTTTTAAATCCCTCATACCTTTCACAAGCTCATCTATTACAGCGTCATCAACTTTTGGAAGTATAAAGGAAGAAGGCTTTACCATCTTTTCAGAAGCTGTGGAGGTAGATGGTGCACTACCAACAACCATCTTATCCCGTTTCCTTTGGCGCTTGACAAGTAATGAAACAGCAGCTTCAACTTCGTTCCAATCTGTCTTCAGTCCCTCCTCAGCATCTTTGTCCTCAAGAAGTAGCTCCAATTGCTCCTGGAGCTCCTTTCCTGTTGCTTGTAAGAAGAGCTATGTCTTTTTTGAGTCAAGTGTGGCCTTCTCTGTCCTTGTGAGTTGAGCATATCGTCGCTCAAACTCCCTGAGTAGCTCTATTGGAGAGAGCCCCTCCTTCGGCTTGACTACCCACTCCAGGAAATTTCTCTTTGTTACTCTCTCAGAGTCCTCCATGAAATACTCCTCCTTCATTGCTAGCTTGAACTCCTCTCAATTTCTTCCATGCTCATTCTTGATTCCTCTCACATGCGCATGGAAGAAATCAAGAATGAGCATGGAAGAAATTGAGAGGAGTTCAAGCTAGCAATGGAGCATCTCATCTTTGGAGCATCTCATCTTCTAGAACATGATGCAACTCCATCTCCTTTACATAGCCACAAAGATACTTTGTCACATCTTTCCCATTAAACTGATCCATTTTGTGCACCACTACTTGAATAGCTTTGGTTGCTGACAACTCTCGTCTTTCTGTAGCATGCTGTTGTTGCATAAACAAGGCAAATGCTTGAAACATTTGCATTGTAGCGGGATCAAAAGTCATACCTTGCTGCTGCGGATGATGATCACCCATGGTTGAAGTAGCTTTCAAATCCCCACTAACTCACCCTGACAAAATTCACGTCGGGTTCACCAAAAAGTGTGTCAAAGAGCTGGCGGTCTTGCCAAGAAGACACTAGGCCTCTAGCTGTGAGGGTTTGTGGGGAGACTGTGAAGGCTTTCACTTAAGCAAGCTTAGTGTTTGGAGCAAATACATTGTGTGTAGCATTGGAATCTTACACACAGACACACACATACGCACACGTGAAACCCTCAAAACAAAACAAAGATGAAAACATCAAGGATTTGATCGTATCTAATCAAAGGTAAGATGAAAGGGTTCACTCATGCATTTATAGCAGCAAGTCGTTGTGTTCCAAATAGACTACGAATGGTTCTTTGAAACTGTAACTTAGTGCTTACAAAGATGTAGATGTTTTGCCTAGTGATAGGAGTGAGTTGTGTGTACAAGTCTTCTTGGTTCATAGTAATATTAAGAAAGCAAGGCTCAACCCCTAGAGGAGAATAAATATGTGTACATCGAAAGAATTAGAGTAGTCTAGTAGTGGCAAAATAAGAGGATGTGGAGAAAGAAGAATTTCTCGCAGCCTTTCCGGCCCAAAGAGTAACACAATTCTCTGTTGGAACTGGATTTTATGGCTAATACAACGTTAATCCTAATATTTTGCACAAAGTGAAAGGGTTGAAAGGTTACACAATTGGGATTATTCATCTAAGAAAGTTTAGAAAGCAGTCAAACAATGGAGGAAAGAGATAAGAGAGACAACCATCACACAAAGACCCACACAAGCTCAAGCCAAAGAAGTGAAGCACACCTCAAGAATTTGTGGTCTTGTAGCCAACTTGATGAAGTAGAAGATGAGTAGTAGTACCCAACACCGTTTGAGAGCCACCAACAATGCGTCTTTATTGATGAAAGAAGGTTACATAAAGTGTATGAGTATTACAAGTGAGGAGATAGAAGGCTTGAGGCATGAAGTAGCAAGCTCAAGATGTGTTTAGCTGAATTTGAAAGAAAGTTTTACTCAAAGAGATGACTGTGAGGTTGGGTGATGGCTTGATAGAGTGGCTTGATTGTGGGGATTACTTGAGCGGTTGATTGCTTGATGTCCAAGTGAGGGGCAAGAGGCTCTATTTATAGGTGAAGTTGCCCCTTGAAGAAGATATTTGCTTAGAAATATCCAACGGATTTGTGTGACAAGTGTCTATATTTTCAAAATATCTTGAAATTATCTTCAAAGTTTCTAGATCTTTCTCTTCAAGAAATATCTAGAGGTTCTTCTAGATCTCTCCAAATATCTTCTCCTTGCTGCCACATGTCGAGGGTTAAGCCTCCAAGAGTTGTTGAGCTATGGTGGGAACATGTGCATAAAGTAGATTCATAAAAAAATGAAATAGAACTTGGCATATATCATGGATGACATCAAACAAACTCGTAACCACTTTTCTAAGGGATTTTTCTAGGTCCATAGTTACTCCAAAGTGCACCTACTATGTGTAGAATGACACCTCATGGGGTATACTATGACTAAGGCCACTTTTGGCCATGTCACA
Organism: Adiantum capillus-veneris; assembly: GCF_014529385.1. Lineage (NCBI taxonomy): Eukaryota > Viridiplantae > Streptophyta > Polypodiopsida > Polypodiales > Pteridaceae > Adiantum > Adiantum capillus-veneris. The sequence continues at coordinate 105,346,199 of NC_140953.1, forward strand.
CATGTCATATGCCACCTATGATTCCTAGTAGATAGGAGGTATGTTTTATAGACTCATTTCATCATGGCTCCAAGAAGAGGTTTACAAAGAATCCCAGGATCATAGGACGAAGCCCATTTCCAACAGGAGTGACACATCAGACTTCGACTGGCTTTTTGCATGCTAAATAGAAAATGAATATACTTATGCACACTTAAGTCATACACATAAAATCCATAATATTGTAGGGCTTAGCTTTCATTCCCACTATGCACGTGCCACGACATGACAACGGCCTTTTGTTGCATCTTTTGTGTGAACAATCTCTTCCACCTAGAAAAGTCATGTGTCAATAACCCATGTGAATAACGTCTTACAACCCATGTGTAAAGACTAGCCACTCGTCTTTGTGCAGAGGCAGCCACATCTTATGCTCATGTGTCAAAATGATGTCCCTATGTATATGCCTATATAGAGGCACATTATGCTGAATAAAAGTAAGTCTATCATTTTGCAACTATACTTCTTGCCACCACTGACAATTCTGATGACGAGAACGACAACATTGTTGGCTTGGTATATGATGATATATTGTGAGGATTCTCTCTTGTGTGTCAGGGAGGCTTGTGTGTGTGCCTACACCCTAATATTTTGTGTGCATACACCCTTTGTGTCTAGGGGAGGCAGATTTGTGTTCAAGGGGAGACTTGTGTTTTGTGTGCCTCACCCTAATGTGTTTTGAGGGGAGAATAATCTTGTGTGAGTGATACGCAACCAAAACCCACATAAGGGAGGATTGTTGAGATGCGGGCTTTTGTTGCATCTCTTGTGTGAAAAATCTCTTCCATCTAGAAAAGTCATGTGTCAATAATTCATGTGAAGAACCTCTTATTACAACCCATGTGTAAAGACAAAACTCTTGTATTTGTGCATAGGTAGCCACATCTTATGCTCATGTGTAAAAAGGTTTTCCCTTTGTATATGCCTATATAGAGGCACATTATATTGAATAAAAGAAAGTTTTATCATTTTGCAACTATACTTTATTTTATTGTGTGCCCAATTTCAAGACCCTAAGCTAACTCTATTCTAATCATCCTTATACAATGAGTTGGTGGCTTCCCCAAATTCTTACTCTAGTCATCGAGCAGATAGTAGGATCCTTTTTTATCTCCAAAGGAGCTTGGGTGAATAGTATCATATACATGGGATTCCTTTTAAGCGTGAACTTCCTCCAAACAGGATGTGGTTCCGTATTGTCTGTGGCATTATCTTTAAGTAATCTTTCCTTGAATTTGAGAATTTCATACTTGACAAGAGGATAAGGAAGCAATTGTTGATGCCATGTGTCTATAATTTGTTGGGAAGTCAACTGGGAGACATTGGAAAAATATAATACTCCCTATTCCTAGGCCATTGCTATCTTCCATATATCCTCTGTCTCCTATTTGATATTCACTTTCAAGGCCTTTTCAACTTTAGTAGTGAAGTTAGTTGGGGGGTTCACCATTCAGTACCCCCTATATAACGTGCATTGATGGGGTATTAAAACCCCCCCTCTTTTAACATGTTTGAATGAATAAGATGACCCCTTATTTTAGGAAATTTTTTCAAAATTGAATATAAAAACCCCTTATTTTAATGTATCTTTGTTAATTGTCTTAAATTTTTGCATTTTAAAACCCCTCCTATCGAACTCACATTATACATTAACATGATTACATAGTGCACCCCCCGAGTGAAGTTATCTACTGGTCCTTGCTCATCCTTGAGTTTGACTGGAGTTGACTCTAGAGGTGTGGAGGTGGCATTGGTCTCTCCTTCAAATTGCAAGACTTGGAAAGCCTCTATCTCCTTTGGTATTGGGTCAAGAGTGTCCTCATTGAGTAGCATTTTTTTGCTTTTTAGTTTCACTTGAGCAACCTTCAAAGCTACTTACAAATCTGCAATTTTCTTTTAGTAAGTATCTTCCTTGTTCATACATGACAGAGACAGCTCTCGAGTCTCATCTCTACATTTACTCCAGCTTTAGCTTAGTATCATGGTCTTTATTTTGCTTCTCCATGGCATGGTATGCCAAATCTGAACCTTGTATTGTTAAGATGATTGGATTTACTTTTGAGTTTTTCAAGAAGCTCATTCTGATATTTTACTCTCACTTCTTTCTGAGCTACCTAGAGTTTGCTACCTCAATTGAGTTTGCATCCATTGGGCATGAGCTTTGTGTCCAATAGAGTTGTGTTGGCCTCTTGTAGCTTCCTCTCTTAATATTTTTGTGAGATGTTTCACAATGGCATCCATGGTCTGCAATTCGTCTGTGTGTTTATGTTTTTTCATTTGCAAGTCTTTGACTGTTGCATGTGTCTTATTATGCATATTACAATATTCATCCAGTAGAGCATCTATGATTTTGACCCTTGTGGCCCAATAATTCTCCCTGCTCTGTAGAGTGTGGATGCTTTGTTGCTGCGAGCATACTTTGTTTTTCAAAAGGTCCACCAATTGAGTGGATGTGATCAACAAAACCATCAATGTCCTCTAAAGGAGCCATTTGATTGGTTGTAGATGTGTTGGAATTCTCTCAAAGTTCTATTTGATCAGCATTGAGTCTCTTTTTTCTTCTTTTTCAGGTGACGTCGCTTCCCTTGGAGTTAATACCAGCTAATCCTCTTTGTCATCTTCTTACTGAGTTGCTCTTGCATTATAGTTTCACTCCAGGGTTTTGGTTATATAGCTTCTTGTGTTGCATCTGGTGTTTTTTCTTGGATAGGAGAGAGCATTTTGTGAGAGGTTTGAGGGTATTAGTGCTTTTTGATTCCTCCTCTCTTTCTTTTTCTTGCTCTTCTTGCCCATAAATTTGTTCTAAGTAAGCTAATGGGTCCATTTCCTTTTTTGTGTATAGTGGATTGTTTGTACATAATTTCCAAGGGTTGGAGTACTCTTCAAAATCATTTATAAGCCCTCTTTCTCACTCAAATACCTCCTTCTTGCGTCGGAGTTGAGTTGCTCTTTGTGAAAATTCTTTAATGATGATAGGTGGAGACATTCATACTCTTTTACTTTGTCTTTCCTCCACCTTCTGTTTGCCTTTAGGTTCTCTTTTCTTCTCTTCCTCAATATCTATGTCAGGATCACTTTCTGAAGAGGGTTGTTTTTTGGGCTCCTCCGTTGGGCCTTCATCGCTCTCTTCATCTTCGTCTACAGATTGCTGAATGATTCTTCTTTTTTACCTTTTGATGAGAGGTGTGACCTCCTCATCTTCTTCTTCTTGCTCCTCATTTCTTATGCCAGCTATGAGCCATGCTTCTAGTCAGGGGCATGTGGTAGGTTATGTGCCATTCCCACTACATGATAGAAATTTTGGTCAATAACTCTTGTGCTCTTAAGCTACTGATGTCACTCGATTTATACTTGCTCTTAAGGGTGTTTAACACATATGAAGTGTGGTCTATTTGCGTGGGTACCTTTGTCTTTAAATACATTGTGAAAGCTAAGGCTACTACATGATTTGAGCACATTGACAAGGAGGACTAGAAGCATTTCACTTCTATAGCATAGCCTGCTTGCAGCTTGGAATGGACACTCACACACCCAAATGGTAGAGGAAACTCACCCAAACAGGTCCTTCTTCACTCGAATCAAGAGGCAACTTGTGGGGATTACAATCTCTTGCCAACCCAACAAGATGCGTGTAAAGAGTTGGTGACGATGAGACTTGGGATCAGATCAGACACCAACCAAGCCATTGTCAAGGTCCTCCAAAGATGATCAAAAGTTCAGCCAAAAAACACACATACTCATATTCAACCAAAAAACACACATACTCATATCCTCTCACACTCAACTCGATTCCCAAACCTCTCTCACTCTTCCTTACACACTCAGCCCCAATGGCACACACACACCCCTAGACTATGCAAAAAATGCCTCTATCTTCTTTACCAAAACACCATGAACATGGGAAAAAACTCAATCACCCAAGATGATCCCTAAACATCAAATGACAAGATAAAGGTGTAAAACAATGCAACAAACGGGTGCGGAGTTGCACACACACACAACACCATGAATCCTCTTGGCTCCCTCTCTTAGAGTAATGAATTATCTATTTTTTCACTTTAGAAAGCAGACCCATGTTTTTTTTTCATGGCATGTGTTGGACGGATACACCGCGACGGACGTCAGCACAGCGACAGCTAAGGATGAAGCTCGACCCGCAGGCGTGTGGAAGCAAGCATAAGGTGTCAACCTACACTCGACCGACTCCTAACTAATTCCTACAGAGGTCTCTCAGCCAATTGTCTAAGTCATAGCCTTCAAGAGTGCATAAGAGGAAACTTCCTACAACGCTTTCTAGAGCCGAACACCCATCAAACAATCTTGAAACACCATAGAACTTGAAGGAGACCCTACTAATACCACTAGGTTTCTCTCCTTAAGGTCTATGAACCAAAATCCCGACCCAAAACACCTGGTGCAGAAACACGTAGGATGTCTGGCCGACATCTACAGGTCTTCGTTTCCGAAATCTAAAGTGCCTAACGTGTAGTTCTACCTAATGTGAACGCGTGGATATGCTGCAATGCAAAATCAAACAACGTATGCTCACCCAAACACCCGATGAAGCTCGTAGAAGGAGCTTGCAAAACCGGACCGTACGTGCGCAATGTAGGTATCGACGCATAGCTCTCGTCGGGGGCAACATGCTGCACTTCTTCGCACTCGATTCTGACAACTGAAGCACATGTAGCGTCAAGATGAAGCTCACACTCTCTCTCTTGTACACAGTACGCTCACTCATAGACTTCAAAACTTGTTTTTTTAAAATGACAAAAGGTTTTTTCATTAAGGTCAAAAAGTGGTATATATACCTTACAATTTCTCAAACCCTAAAGTTCCAAAATCAACCATCTACTCAATCTAACTATCAAAACTGGGATACAATCTGGAAACTTTTGTAAGTCCCAATAATTACAAGGTGAAAAATCAGGTTTTCCTCAATGAATAAATAATTACAAAAAGAATAATCTTCCGAATAGTTAGATGCCGTGGGGTGTGTCCAGCTTCTAACACTCCCCGCCTCCTTGCTCATGTCGTCCCCGACATGGCCTTGATCTGCTGCTTCATCGTATCGTTTCTCGCATCTTTAGAAGTGATTCGTACCTGGCATGCAGATTCAGCATTGTTGGGCCAAAAATGTCAGTATTTGTGGTGAAGAAACTTGTATAGAATGCTTCTTCAAAAGCCTGGAGGTGATAGGATGGTAGAAACCTTATCCTTTGATACAGCGCATGTATCACCTCCTTGGAAGGCTGACCTGACAGATCATAAGCGCATTTGTATGTATCATGGAAGAAGAAGATGCTATCGGTCACCTGGCTTGGCTTGAAGGTCTTGAACACTGCTAAGATGGTTCTGCAGATTTTCCTCATCATAATGTATGTAAGGTCAGGTGAGCCAGTGAACAACTTTATGGCGCCCGTTAGGGTTTTCACCATGTATTGGACACTTATTCTCTCACCTGCCTTCAAGCCCGGCAGCTTGGGGTAGTTCATCCAAGTGGGTTGGCTTCTTTGCAAAATTTCCTGCGCCTTCCACGTCCTAATCCTTGGTAGAGGACATAAGCTAAGGTTGTTTCTGATATTTTTAGGTGCCTCTACCAAGTGGATTAGGTATTGTGGGTACTTTGTAAGCTAGGCCTTCCTCCACTTTGGCTGAGAATCCACAATAAGCTTGACCCCTTCTGGTTTTGAGGTATCTGCATTGTAGAGAGGTACAGCTGGCTCTTCTTTGATCCGCTTGTTTATGACAGCTGCCTCATATTTCAGCAATGGGTATGGGAGAGAGGGTTGAAGCCACTCGCGCCTAAGGTTGCTGGCGTCGATCTTCTAAATGGTCATAGATTTGAAGACCCTCTGCTCCCACTCCAAGGCTTCCTTTGTTGTTTCCCTGAGCTCCACCTCTATTGCTTTACGCAATTTTTCTTCCTCTTCTTGTGTTAGATCCTGTGGCTCTTGAGAGGATCTTGCTATGGTTTCCTCTTGCATAGGTGTGTCCACAGGATCCGCCACATTTTCTAGGTCAATGCCCTCATTGGCGGTTGGCCCTATGCTCTCTGCCTCTCCTCCTTGTTGGCCTTTCAACTCCTCAATTTGCCTGAGGAGTTTTTGCTTTTCTGCTTCAGCTTCTCCGTCCATATTCACGAGGAGGACATTAAGTTCGGTGTTTATTCTTTCCGCCTCCTCGAGATTTTTCTTCATGCTCTCTACTTCTTCTTGCAGGGCTTTTTGGCCCTCTTCCATTCTCGTTTGCATGACTATAGAACCTTTCGCCATCATCAATTTCTGCTTTTTCTCGAGAGTCAGCTCTTTTTGAAGTTCTTGCATTTGCTGTTCATAGAGTTGACTCTCAGTCATGATTTGAGTCAAGCTCGTAGCTCTGACTATAGCAGGTGATGCTCGCAACCTCCGGATGGTTTGATCTTTGACTTTTAGTTGGTCCTTGAGCTCAAGGACTTCATCCAGGCTTGCTTCTTGATCTATCTTTGCTCTTTCCTTGGAGTTCCTCATGGCTTCTACTTCTTTCGATTCTTCTGCCAGCTGTAGTGTCAGATTATCTCTTTCTTTCTCGGCATCTAGCATTGAATTGCTGAGCTGTTGACACTCTTCTTCAGCTGCTTGCATTCTTTTTGCTGCTGCCTGATTTGCTTCTTCTATTGCTTGGCAGTTTTGTAGAGCCCTTGCCAAGCTGGCCTATAGGTCAGCTTCTCTCTCCTTTTTCCTTTGGCTTTGTGCTTGCAGAGAACCTACTTCCATTTTGATCTTTCCTTCAGTGGCCTTGAGAGTTGTCATCTCTTTCTCTGAAGCCATGGAGTGTGCCCTCAATCCGGCTAGCTTTGTCATCACCATGTCCCAGTCATTGGAGGGCGGGTGCAGGTCTACTGTGTCTGTAGCAATTCTTTTTAACTCCACTAGCCTAATGCCTTGCATCTGTTCTTTAGGCCCTGTCCTCGCCAAGTCGAATGCGACTGTGGCGGCTTCTTCCTTCGTATAGCCTGCAGCTAGCAGGTCCAAAAATGCATAGTAAGAATCATCTAATTCTTTTTGCTCAGTGTGAGGCTTGGCCTCTGCTTTTGGCTCAGTATCTTGTCTTTTCTCTTGCTCTTCTGCTTGCCTTTCTTCTTGTTTGTTCTCTGCCTCCTTATCTTCTTGTGGAGGGCTGCTAGGAGGTGGTGAGGGCGGTGGGGATTGCTGTGGGATGGGTTTAGGGCTGGCTCGTAAAGATGCAGGTTTTCCCTTTAAGTCCCTGTCTGCTTTTGTTTTTCTTTCTCTTTCCTGGCTCTCTTGCTCATCCAGTAGTTTCTGCCGTATTTGTTGTACTTCTTCCTCTGTGAAAGGGACATGAGGAATGTTCTCTGCTGCAGCATCAAGAATCTCAAAATTCTTGATATAATCTTCAAATCGGTTCCTTTGCACTCTTCTGGACGATCCAGACATAGACTCTAGAGATGGCTTCCAGAGTTCTCTTAAATCACCCTTGAGGGCTCTCTCCACTCGAAAACTCTCCATTAGCCTCTCTAGTCTTGCCGCTTTCTGTGACCTTGTTTCTTTGGCTGGCACTTGAGCAAACTCATCTTCCCTTTCTTCTGCTCGGGCTGCTCCCCTTGGACTGGCTCTAGCCGTCTTTTCAATCTTGTTGCCACCTTTGGTGCCCTTTGTGGCTCATCTTCCTTGTCTTCTTTTATTCTCAGCCAATCATTCTGAGATGGGGGGTCAGGCCACCTTCCTTTTGCATGTAGTGCCCCATAAATCACCTTGGTGATTAGTTCTCCTGGCACTATATAGGTTGGCTTTTTGTTGACCATCTTTACCACTCTGTCATGTATATATGCCGTATAGTTGATTATCTTTGGGGTGCCTTTTGTCATTGCCCAAGTAAACGTTGTGGCAATTGCAGTTGGCGGCATCCTGTACTTCTGTGGCCTCTTCGTGCACATGTGGAAGTACTGGTTGTATAATTGGCTCATGATTGCTACTTTTGGGTTGGCAATGTCTTCAAAGGTGTAATTCGCCTTTTTCTCTTTGTACACCTTGACCTCATCTCTTCTTTTTGTTACACTGTCCCCTTCGTTGGAGAGTTCTAGTGCATTGGCTACAACCCGCTCCGTGATTATTATCTTTGTTTCTGGTCTGCCTTGTAAATCTATTACCTTGGCCACTCCATCCTCTTTGATGCTTGTTACAAACTCCCAGACTCTTTTGATGTATTGCTTCGAAGTAGTTGTGGAGATCAATATTCTCCAAGTAGCCGGCAATCTTGCTTCGTACAAACTCATTGAGTTCTCTCGACAGCATTAGCAGCTCTATAACATTGCCTTCAGTGTCTTTGAACACTCCCTGGTAGATCTTTAGGTCGTTGGACTCTAACAGATCCTCTTGTATCCAGGTGCTGGTGGGCTTTAGTGTTCCTTCTGGAATGACAAAGGGTTCCACTTCTTCCAGATAATCCTTGATGGCCATTCTTTTCCTCTTTGCCGGTGACTTCAAGGCTGCCATAGATCTCCCTGTGTGGACTTCAGTGCCTCCGAGCCGCTTTCTGACTTTTGGAGTTCTTTTTGGCGATGAAATTTCTTGATGTTGGTCTCCATAGCTTCCCGATCCCTCGGGGATCCTTGCCATATGGTTTTTGTCGACTTTGGCTTCACCGGAGCTCCATTTGGCAATTTGTCACTCTAGAAGCACCCGTGGTTGCGTTTACATACCTTTGATGATTTGTGGTGGTCTACCACCATAGGATTTGGTTGTTGATGGTCTAGGAAAGCCGCTCGTGAAGTTTGGTGGCAAACGGGCTTGCGGTTTGGCCGCAAGTGCAATTTGACGCTCTGTGTGTCTGATGCCGTTTCTGAAGTTTAGTGCCTCTTCGGGTCACTTTTTGGTCATGCGGGTCATATAGACTTGTCGGGCATGTCGAGATGCTCCTACCCATGAATTTTGGTAGCAGTTGGTCGCCATTTCGCCGATTTCCCATTTGGTGGCCTCTTGCGGGTTTCTGGGAATTAGGGTTTTTCTCGATGGTTTCCTACTGTCTTTGGCCATCTAGGATTGGTCTCCTAGACTAGGGTAAGCTGTCGATGAAGTCTTGTTGCTTTCGAGTTAGCCATTAGGCCGCCGTCTCTACCTGTAGGTCTCTACCGCTCGCTTTGTGTGTGACCCCTACGCTAGTTTTCGCGACATAATGACAAACATGCGCGAAAAGCTCAAGGTGGTGAGCCTACCTCTCATGTCTTGAGCTCATCGGGTAGTCGTGCGCGTCGTAGAAGCTGCTGGAAGGTCGATCCGCTCTAGGTGGGAGAAGCTCTCTCCACAAAGTCAATAGTGAGAATGAGCTAAAAATGGGGTGAAAATTTCTTATAATGGAGGTCCCTGAACCACTTTTCATGAAATTTTACATGTGCTCCTATCTTCTTGCGAGATACGGTTTAGGCTCAAAAATTTCTTGATTTGGACTCCATTTGCTCTGTTTACCAGAACTTTGGCATTTCGGTCAAAATCTGGCCAAAACACGCTTTCCGCTCCAGTCTCATAATTGCACCCCTACTGCACCATAGGTTTTCCTATAGTCACTGATCATCCCCATATTTTTTGTTTTTCATTAAACTGTTTTTCACCTGCTTTTTGTATTTTTGAAGTTTTTCTGCTGAAAATTAGCAAAATTAAAAGGAAAATAGCAAATCAAACCCAAAAAATCCCCAAAAATCATAATAAATCACAAACATCACCGCCAATCATTATATACACTCGCATGCAATTTTTATGGCCGGATTTCTCCGTTTTACCAATATTTTTCTGAAAAATGGCTATTTCTACTTATATACACACACCTAGGGGCTTGATTTGGCGTTTGGCCCCATATACCTGTAGCTTCATGCTGTATAAGGGCATATGTACTTGGGTTACTCCAAAAAATTTCACAATCAAACAAAAACCCTTAAAATAGTCGAAAATCATGCCCCTTTTTTGCTATTTCTGTTATTGGTTCCGCATTTGAGAGTGCTTCTAGAATGCCTCCCCCCCTCCTAGCCGGAGTCCTCCCGGATGACAAGGTATCGCCTCGGAGTATGTGCCGTGCATAGGTTGAAAAAGTTGTGCTAATGCCTGGCCAATTAATGTGGCCCTACTTTATGCATACTCGGTCAATGCATGGAAAAATTAATGATGTGCAAGAAGAGGGTATACGCAAGATGCTTATTGGCATTCGCCGTCGAGGTTTCCTGTTTTTTTTTGCAAGTAACAGCTGTAACTCTACTGCTCTCTGTTTAATTGTCTTTTTTGCAAAAGGCACTTGCTTTGCCGACACTGTTGATAGAGCCGTAGCTGTGACTAAGGAGAGAATTGGTTGGGCAGTAATGGTTATGGGCCGTATTGCCATTGCTTTCTATTGGTATTTTGTTGCTGCCGGTTTTTGTAGATGGTTTGGCACTTTCTTGTTTGCCACTGGTTTGTTTTTTATTCGTATCCACATATGTCGATTTTCCTTTTTGAAATGCAGTTGTTTGCCTTTCGTTGTTGCTTGTAGTGAAGGGAGTTCCTTTTGATTTTGCTTTGGTATCCAAATGTGAGTGACATTTGGGTTATGGCCAAGCATTTTCTTTGGGATCCATATCTGTTTTATGCCCTTGGTTTGTGGTTGAACCATCTGCTTTGTTGGAATTTTGTTGTTGCATTGTTGTTTGTCTGCCTTGGCATTTCTATCCTTTCGCATCCATACTTGTTTTCCTTGTGTTGGTAACCTAGATCTTTGCATTGCGGCCGGTGAATTCATATGTCTGTAATTAGCATGGTTGGCTTTTCCCTGATTGTTGGTCTCGCGTATCATGTTGTTCTTTAATGGCATTTGTGCTTTTGGCTTTGTTTCCAGTGATTGCATGGCTTGCAGTTGATCATGCTGGTATTGCTGAGCAAAGGCTATCACCTGTTGTTCATGTTCATGCTGAATTTTGACTGCCTTTGCTTTCCAATCTATCTGCACATTGTACACTTTTTGCCAAGGTTGCCCCAGCATCATTGGGTGTTCTGTGCTTTCATCTGTCACCACATAGAATTTGTGTGGGTAAATATATTGATGTATCTATACATGAAATATAGTCCATCCCAATGTTTTTAACGAGTGTGATGTGCTACTTTCCAGCACTTGAGGAGTAGGATGAAGTTGACCTGTGACTTTGAGTTGTTGGTATAATCCGTAAGAGATCAAATTTGCTTGAGCTCCCGAATCAAGCAAGGCTGTTGATTCAACTTGATTGCTGCCCACTTTGACCTCAATTATTGGCTCCATTGTTTCTTCATCCAACTTCGTCAGTCGAATGGCATTGATTCGCAATGGTGGTCCACTTTGTTGTTGTTGTCGCAGAAGCCGTCTTTTTGCAATGCGTTCTTGTGCTTCGGCTTGAGCTTCTTCTCGTACTCTCTGTTTTTTCCTCATTCTTTGTTTTCCTTGATGAATTTGTTGGAGCATCTCCTGTGTGTGTGGTAGATGATACCTCTTCTGTCGACATCCACTAATCTAGTTTGGCATTTCTTCACCTGCTAATGTAGCAAGCTTGATAGCTCCACTTTGTGATAGATCACTAATCACAAATGGTCCCATCCCTCGCTTTTTAAGTTTCTTGGCATGTTGCTTCAAGGTATAAACAAGTACGTAATCACCTGTTTTGAACTCTTTGGTACGCACATGTTTGTCAAAAAATTCTTTTTGTCTTCTCTTTTTAGCATAGATTGAAGCAACAGCTTGTAAGCGAAGTTCATCTAGCTTTTCAAGATCATCAATTCTTGAAGAGAGCTCATGCCCTGTCCATTCTAAGCTTTTTGCTACTCATAGAGTTGGAATTAAAAACTCTATGGATATTATAGCATTTAGGCCAAACACCATGTTGTATGGTGTTGTTCCTATTGATGTTTTGTAAGCTACCCTGTATGCCCATAGTGTTGAGTGTAGCTGCTGATCCCAATTTGTTCTTGATTCTGACACTATTTTAGTTAGAACCGTGCATAGTGTTTTATTTGTGGCCTCAGCTTGACCATTGGCCTGTGGATGGTATGGTGCAGATTTCCTATGTATGACCATGAATTCCTCTAGAAGATATTCAATGAATTCATTGAGAAAATGTGTTCCACGGTCACTGACAATTTCTATTGGTAACCCGTTACGTACAAAAACATTCTCATACAAAAATTGTGCCGTGGTGCGTGCATCAGCTTTTTGTGTTGCTTTGGCTTCAACCCATTTTGTGAGATAGTCGTAGCGACAATGATATATTGGGTATGGGTGTGATATGCAGGGGGTGATATAGGTCCCACAAAATCAATGCCCCATTTTTCAAATGCTCTTGCTTCCATCATTGGCCGTAATGGCATCTCATCTCTTTTTGTTGGCACCTCGGTGCGTTGACATGCGTCACAACGCTTTACAAACTCTTCAGCATCCATGTGCAATGTAGGCCACCACGGGCGGTTAAGACAATTTTTGCCGTCTTATCACCCGAAAAATGGCCTCCACTTATTCCGCTATGTGCATGTTCTAGAATCAGCAGGTATTCGCTTTCACTTGCACAGATTCGAAGTTGATTATCCTTACCTCGCTTATAGAGTTGGTTCCCAATTAACTGAAAGTCACGAGCTTCCAACTCTATAGCTTTTTTCCGTGCTTGTGTGATGTTCTCAGGGAACATCCTGGTGGTTAAGAAGTGAATGATATATTGACTCCATGCAGGTGCTATGTTTACCTAAAACAAAGTTGCGTGATCCACTGGTCGTTTGGCACTACATATAGTACAATTGGTAACATAAGAATGTGTGTCCGTATACATAGTTGGCCAATAAACCCCTAACTGTTTCAGTCTCTGGTGTGTCTTCACTGTTGAAAAATGAAATGCACAACCCTGGACATGTGCCTCTTCAAGGTAGCAATCGAATTCTTCCGGATTTACACATAATCGTAGGATTAGGTCCGATCCAAGATGATACAGCCGTCCTGCTATCAACTGGAAGTTTTTTGTCTGTCTAATTGTTTGATGTTTGGATCTGCATTCCGTATTATCAAACCCACTTCCAAAGGAAAGAACGCTAACAATTTTCTGAGACCATTTGGGTACCATTTCACTGTTGAAAAGATAAGCATCTGGTAAGTCATCATCTACTCCTTCAAGAGCTTCCCCGTTGTGTATCCTTGAAAGATGATCTGCTCGTAGATGGGTTTTTCCCTTTTTTACCACCATTGTGAAGTCAAATTCTAGAAATATAATAAACCAGCGTACGATTCTCCCTGTATTGCAAGGTTTATTTACCAGGTACAAAAGAGCTTGATGATCTGTGAAGAACACAAATTTGTTTGCAAGCAAATAATGCCGAAATTTCTTTACAGCATAAATCATTCCTAACCCTTCCCGCTCGGTGGTTGTGTAGTTCTTTTCCGCACTGTCTAACTGTCGGCTCGCATAGCAAACCGGAAAATCCATTGTTCCGTCTCCAGGTTGAGCTAGAATACTTGCAATGGCATATGCTGAAGTATCAATGTACACATGGAATATCTTTTCCCAATCTGGTGCCTTTAGTACAGGTGCTGATATAAGGTTTTCCTTTAGCTTTTGGAATGAAGTTTCACACTCCTCGGTCCACTTGAAATTGACTAGCAAACGATACAGAGGTTGTGCGATAACCGCATACATGTATATGAATCTTCCATAATATCCGCAGTGTCCCATGAAGGATTGCACTTGTTTCGCATTAGTAGGCCTGGGTAGGTCTACAATGACTTTGACTTTGTCTAGGTCTGTGGTTATTCCATTTCTCGAGACAATGTGTCCTAAGATTCGTCCTTGCTTAACCATGAATACACACTTTTCCGGGTTAAGACAGATTCAATATGTCCTACATTTTTCAAAGACCTTTTGCAAATGGTCAATATGCTCCTCTCGTAGAAGAGAGTGTACACACAGGTCATCCATGTAAATTTCTAAGAATATTCTTAGGTATTCCTTGAATGTGTGAGTCATTAACCTTTGGAAAGTGGCTGGTACATTAGTTAAGCCAAATGGCATAACTCGATACGCATAAATCCCCCATTATGTGGCAAATGCTGTTTTGTGTTGATCCTCCCTTGCTATTGCCATTTGGTTGTATCCTGAAAACCCATCCAGAAAGGAATAAGCCCGTTTCCCGGCCACTCGCTCAAGTACATGTTCTGTAATTGGCAAGGGATAATTATCCCTTATGGTTGCTGCATTCACCTTCTTGAGGTTTACACACACTCGCAGTTTTCCATTGTTTTTGGGAACTACCACAATGGGTGACACCCAATCTGCATGTTCGATTTCATAGATGAATTCAACTTCCATCAGTTTATCAATCTCTTCTTTGATTCGTTTAGCAAATGTGTCATTATATGTATAAGGACGTTGTTTGCTAGGCTTTGCATCCGATTTCAAAGGAATTGTATGTTAGCATATCAATGGATCAACTCCCTTGAAGTCTTTATAGCTCCACGCGAACACATCTTTATACTTCTTGAGAAGTTGTGTTAGCTGTTCTTCCTCCTTAAGCTCTAAATCGTTAGCTATATAGACCGGCTGAGGCTTTTCACCTGGTTCTACGAGGTCTATCTTTTTTGCATTTTCAGGCCCATCGTAAGATTCTTGGTTGGTTCTTTCCCTGACTGGTGGTGTCATGATGATTTTTCTGTCCTGTATAGTAAATTTCCGATACTGTGATGGTACGTTCATGTTCCCCTTTTCTAACTCCCCTTTACCATCACTATCTTCTTCAGTAGTCCATATCTCTCTCAAAGACCGTTTCAGTTCTTGGTATTTCTGTTTACGCTCCAGTTTGGTCCACTCTTGGTCTTTTGTTGTTTCTTTTTTTTATTTTTGAGAGTTTTGTGATTTTATTTCGTTTTTAGCTTTTCGTATCTGTTTTATTTCCTCTCGCGTTCTTTCTTTTCGATTTTTTGAGAATCTTCCTGATATTTGATCTTTTACACAATCCTCTGCTTTTACAAGCATCAAATAGTGAGTTTTACCTTTTATCCTGGGCATCAGGTCCTCTCTCGCTTTGTTTCCTGCTCGTTTCCTCCTATAGCGTTCTTGGCGTCTAGGGTGTTGATTAGCAAAATCATAAAACTTGATATTCTCGGTTTCATTTCCACGCCCACTTGAGGTGTCTGAACACTCATTATCGGCATCATCATTTACTTCCTAATGTTCAGAGGAGTTGTAAAACTCTTCTTGTTCTGGTGGTTCTACCGTCTCTTTTTCTGGTATAACGCTTACCATGTAATAGGGTAACACATCATAGCCATCCTTATTGCAAAATTTTATTGTTGGACTGTCGGTAATGGTACAGACATCCAATGTTGCGAGTATGTGTTCCCATTCTAGAGGTTCCAAGGCATCTTCAGGGAAAGGTTCCGGAATATACTCTTTGTCTTCAATTGCTCTTTCCAAGATGCATTCCTCTCTTCTTAAGCTTCCACAATGTGAAGCTCCGCACATCCATAGCTCTTTTGGTTGCCCTAACCATGCAGGGAGTTCTGATCCTGCTACTGTAGCCGAATCAAACTCTTCCACAGGTATTTGGTTCACATCTTTGTAACTATGGTCTTTCAGGTGTATTTTAGTTGTTGTCTCGCCATGTCTGAGGTATATGTGGTCATAACCCCAATCTTGGACCATCTTCAATTGTCGCATGAATGGTCATCCCAAGATGATCTCATAATTGTTCTTTTTGTCGAAATCGACTATTGCAAATGTATGCATGCTTATACTCGATTCCGCACGAAGTGACAATCACTTTTTCTAAGAGTCCTAGAGGCTTCTCCATGAACCCATCTTCCAATTGCAGTTTCATTCTTGTAGCCCTCAAAGCTGGTTTTCCCCATTTTTTCCAGATTTCCTTGGTGGCGATAGCAACTCCTGCTCCACTGTCAAGAATAGCTTTGGAAACTACTCCTTGGAATTCTACTGGTAGCGTGGTGTTTCCATCTTCTCCCTCGCAATATTCTCCAACCTTATTCAATGGTACTGGCCTAGTGTTTAGTTGAGGCCTTTCCAACTCTCTGATCCCTTCTTGTAGCTTCAAGGTGGGTCTTTCACTCCAAATTTTTCTAAGCATTTTCCTATTGTGGTCCACATGTTTGGCCTTAACCTTAGGAGTTCTGCTAACGTGATTGTGCATGTCACCGGGGTGGATAACAACTCAATCAATCCTTGCGAATCCATCACCTTGTTAGAAGAAAGTCTTTGAGATGAGATTGCTCTCACTTCCGACTTGGCTTCGTACTCTCCTAGGTAAGAGGGTAAAGTTCAATGAGTCTGGTTGGCTGTGCCCTGCCAAACTAATTGATCCTTGGTCTCCCCCTCGTGAATGTATCTCAAAGTTCAATTGCGACCTTGCCTCAAATTCTTCAATAGGATTTAAGGTTACATTCTTTTCTTTTCTCGTGCTATTCAAGTGGTTACTCATCCTATTAGCCTCATTGGCCTCACGGATTTGCTTCCACAGATCGTCTAGACTGTTACAGTCCTTACCCATTTCAGCCAATATTTTAGGCTGAAACCCATCACTTGTCCCATCAGTGGTATTTGGCACTATGATAGGCTCTCCTCTGAACTCATACGCATTAGTGAGTCTTTCCTTCGTTTCCACATGTTTCTCTAAAGTTGGTTGGATAGGGGTTGGAGCTGGTGCTCATGCCAATTTGCCGGTTTACTCAGCGGGTCTTCCATCAATGATTGAGCCGTCTCGATCATCTTTTTACACATATCCAACCTCTGTTTTTCTATTTCTGCATATGGATAAGTCATCCACCTTTGCTCCTGGGTTTGGTTCTTTTTAAGTCGAGCTTCATAAGCTTTTAGAAGCGCATCCAACTGCTCATTTACCTTGTCTGCCAGTACAGATTGTCCTGATCCTGCACTTTTGGGCTCTGCTATTTCCTTGGGTGCTATGGTTGCTGTGGTGTGTGATCTTAAGCTAGCTAGATCCTCTAACCGCTCCAATCTGTCCTTTGTACGTTTCAACTCCTCGGATAGGGCCGTTTGCTCTTGTTCCTTCCTGGCTTTCCTACGTGCCTTTCTAGCTTTCCAAGTGCTTCTCTGATTTCTCGTTTCTGAACTTTGGGCATCGGTTTTTGGCTCTTCAACTATGGGTTCGTTCGTCCTTCTTTGAGCTTGGGCTCGTGTTATCGCCTGAATAGGTATGATTGTTTCATTTCCCGATCCTCCACTGGAAGGTACTATTTCTAACATGTTCAAGGTGGTTTTTTCTCCTTTGCTCGGGTTTTTGGGGCAATCGGGAATCAAATGAGTAATTCCACATTCTGGGCAATACGCATTGACTCTAATGATTTCATCATGAGGACAGTCTCTCAGCCAATGGTCTCCACCACACTTGTAGCAAGGTCCCTTGGGTTGTTGAGGTGCTCCTTGAGCTCCTCTTTGTTGGTAAGCATGTCTCTGTCCGCCCATGCCTCCATTGGCTATGAACATCAGTGTTCGTTCATCTAAGCTATATCTTCCTTCTCCTGCTGCTAGTGCAGCAGTTGGTGGTCCTGTGTTTCCTATCATGCTCCATGGTTCAGGTATCGAGGGTTCTTCCGGTGGATAATAGACAGGGTTTGCCGCATGTCCATTGGGATCTTCATAATATGCATGCATAGGCACCAAAGCCTTATCCTCTGATTCAGTTACTGTTTGTGTGTATCTTATACCAACTGGTCGTAATCCTGGTAGGGGTGGTTGTTGCCCCAACACCGGTTGTGGCTGGTAAGTTGCCTGCTTGATATCTAGGCATCGATGGAACTTGAGGGGAAGCTACTGGAGCTTGGGGAGCGTAAGGTCTCTCTCTCACATATCCCTTGTTATAATAACATTCCTCGGTCCCAAGATTTGTCCATTTTTGTTCAATAGCACACCACTTGGGCTATTTAGCCTGGGGTTTGGCGTACAAGTTGATCTTTTTAGCACTTCATCTACAAGCTGCTCCTGGTTTATCACTACTTCTCCTTTCGGTGCTGTCTTAGAAGACTTGCTTCCACTTTGCTGTGAAGACGAATCGTCATCAAGGTCCTTGAACTCCCCTTCTTTGTAGACCGCACAATTGTCCACAAGGTAAAGAGCCTCCTTGGTCAACTCATTCAACGTCGTGCTCCTCTTCATATGTAAGTCTTTTTGGAGATCTGCATTCCTTAGTCCTTGGATGAATATCAGCATAAGTCTGGACTGAGTTGGCAGTTCTTCAACAGGACAGAAGTTAACATATCTTTTTAGTCTTAGGGCTGCCTTTCGTACAGATTCTCCATCTTTCTGTTTGAATTTATGGATCTGTGAGACGGTATTATGAGCTATTCCCCTTTGAGAGAATTCCTCGATAAACTCGTCAAGCACTTCCTCCATCGACTTAAAGTCTCTACGCTCTACAGAGTCAAACCAAGTGGCAGCATTATCCTCTAGGGTTAGTCCAAACCCTGCAAATTGGGTAGGAACATCTAACACCTCTTCGGCTCTAATTACACGCACAAAGGCTGCTACATGATCTCTTGGGTCCTGCTTCCTGTGTATTTCTTGTTTACCCATTTTTGCACTTGAGAAGGTCTAATTCTTCGATGGTCTACAAACCTCATCATTGGATCTCCCCGTCCTAATTGATATACCTCCTCAGGCCTTTTGTAATAGGTTGGTTCGTCTCCCAATGGTGCTCCTAAGCCATAATTTCTAACGGTTCTCGCTGGAGGTGGTTCTTCCCATCGAACTCGTTCTATGGGTGGTCCTCCAGGCTCTGTCGACCCTTGAGTCTTTGGCTTACTCTCTGCCTGATACCTTGAATGGAGTGGTGGTTCCTGCAAATCCCTTAGCCCTCATGCGACTTGATAACCATCTCGGTTTCAGTCTGGTTCCATTGTTGCACTCTGTCGAAGCCGTGCCTGCAATGATGGTGGTTGGTTTGCCGGTTGGTCTTGGCTGTTGAATGCTTGTGGTCGGGTGGAATGTGAGGTTGCGTCATACTCATTTGAAAAAGGATTTGTTGACTTGCTTGGGGTGTAGGTGGCTCTTGGCACTTCCTCAGGGGCATATGTTGATGCTCCTGGACCTGTTGCCCTCTCAACCTCCTCTGGGAGAATACGTTGGTGTTCTCACCCGTATCTATCAACAAAAACTATACCCTTCCCCGTAGCAGTTTCATAAGAGAATAAGTAAAGAACCTTGTCTTTGCTGCAAAAGTAAGAGACTATACCCTCACTCTCATGTTTGTAGATTCCCACGTTCTCGTTATAAGTTGGAACCCTAGTTGTTTTCTTATCATACATAAAAATAGCTCCGCGCCGATCAATGTATGGCGGTTCTTGAGTTTCTGAAACCATTTTCCCTTTCGCCACATTATCTCCATATCTGTTATAATCTTCAGGGTTACTAACTATTAAATAGTGGTTCCCCTTTTCGTCTCGGAATCTATCTCCACCATCCATCATCATACACTCGGATTATCTCCAATCTTTGGGCTAGCCTCTCTTCGATACAAATGCACTTGCAGCCTCGATAGTCAAAATAGACTAGGGCTCCTCTCGAATTTGTTCCCTCTAAGAAGATCACAGTGAGCTTGGAATTATTCAAAGGATTTTGGGAGGTGCTTCCTCCTCGCATAGGTCCATCATAGGTGAAACCTCGTGGTTGTTGACTATCCATCATTCATGAAGAAATATTTGTCTAACAAAGTGTCAGTATCGCTACCTTCCTCAATAATCGGTGCTAGCGGATCTAGCCTTGCCTGAGTTACACTCTCTTCGGTGGACACTAAGCTACCTTGGTCACCTGCCACCTTCTGGTCTCTAACAATGTATCTTCCTGATCTTAAATTCATCAAACTTGTCAATGAAATTTATCACAAATCCAACCACTCACCTGGCAAAGGGTCAGTTTCTGCACAACTTCTTGCTTTGTTGCTGAACACTACAAGAGGTTGTGTGCTCTTGTGACGCTCTTAGCGACGGAAATACACTGGGTTTTTATAACCCCCGGCGTCGCTATAACCGTCGCTAAAAGCGTCGCTACCAGAGCGTCGCTATCTGCGTTGCTATAGGCGTTGCTATAGGCGTCGCTATAGGCGTCGCTATATAGCGACGCTCATAGCGACGCCTATAGCGACGCAGATAGCGACGCTCTCACAGAAGAGTATAGCGACGCATATAGCGACACTACAGAGCCATAAATAGCGACGCTTATAGCGACGCCTGAGAGAATATTTTTTTGGTGGCAGGGCATTGAATGCCCTGCCACCCATCAACCATATTGTACTTGATTCACTTTTTAAAAAAAGTGCAAAGGTAAATAATAGACCCAAAATAGTCACCCACAAGACGCATTGTTTGCAAAATTGACAATTGTACACATCATAGACAAACTGAATTGATTGGCAAATGTAATAATGACAATTGTACAACATCATAGGCATAAAGAATTGATTGGCAAAAGGAATTGCGGTGACAAATGTAATAATATACATGGTTCAAAAAGACGTATAAAATCCGTCTCATGATACATAAGCTATGAGAAACCCTAAACTAATGCTATCTAGCTACGGCTAAACTGACGTCGTCTAATCAGACGTCTCATCGCGTCCAAGCGGCGTATCTGTCGGATTCTGCAAAAAAAGACAATAAGACAGTTTTCAGTAAATATAAACATATAACGACATTTATAAAACAATACAAAAAATAAAAAAGAGTAAACCCTAATACTAACCATGCCGCCGCGAGAACTGAGAATGTCCATCAGGGCGTTTAAGCCCTTCCTGCCTGCGTACTCGCGCTCGTACGGTGTGGGATCACGTCCTGTCATCGACCACTGTCAAAACATACAAAGATTTCATTATGTTAGAACTAAAAAACTCATAAACCCTAAACTATCGAACATGCATAAAGAGCAATGTGAAAAGACTTACAAAATCGGCCTCAAATGATGCCCATCCACCGCTCCCCAAGTGGTGCGAGCTCCCTGCCTCTACTCGCGCTCTGGCTGCATCCTTTTGTTGCTTCCACTTGTCGGGATTCTCGCGCGCTGCTTTCTTCGCATTCTTCCAATCTTCTTTGGCCAGCCAATCTGGCCTATTCCACCCATTCTTGATTTCTTTTTGCACTTCGGAACGCTTGTGTTTGCAGTATTCGCGCATTCGAATCTTCATCAGGTCTTCATTGAAGCGCTGATCCCGTGTTGGAACGGGAAACTCATCATGAAGTATGCTGATGACTCTGTTTTTTAAATCACTTGGTACTTCACTCCATTTGTTTAGTATATAGTGTCTAAACAGCTGAGAGCAAAGACGACGCATGCGCGAGATCACCTTCTTGCCGTCATCATCCATGATGATGCCGCCGCTGATGTCGACGGAGTAAGCCAAGCCCTCTGGCCGGTGACGCGTGAACCTGGGTGTCCCGGCAGGGGTCTCTAGCGGCGTGTCGATGGGGGTACGGACGTCAGGTGTCTCCATCGGCGTCTGGGCGCCGAAGCGAGGAGTGTCGAGTGGGGTGGCTCCTGGCGGAGTAGGTAGAGGTGTGTAGCTTCTAGGAACAGTCAGCCGTGCAAAACCTGGCGTAGACGGCGATGCTGTGGCTGGTGTGGGGGCGGGCAAAGAAGGGGAGGGTAAAGAGCCTCGTCGAACACGAGGCGGTGTGGAGGCATCGGTGGCGGAATCCCCACAACAACCGCCACCGCCACCACTAGAGCGCCGGTGTCTAGACGAGTGTGACGCTCGTCTCGTCGACGCCGAAGCTTCGGAGCGCGCCGAATGCTCCGAAAGAGAGGGAGATGCGGATGGTGTAGGAACGCGCAATGATGCGCCAGAGCGATGACGCTCCACGTACCACTGTCTCTGCTGCGGTGACAAAGAAGAAAGAAACTCCTCATCATCCATACCTGCATTAAACACACGAATATTTAAACTTAATATTGAATGAATAGAGTAGACAATGACGCAAAGACCATTAAATACAATGACGTAATGACGCATATAAATACAATGACGCAATGAATCGAGTGGTAGAAGAGGCAAGTCGAAAACTCAGAATTTTCAATCAAAAGATGTGAGCGCGAGTAGAAAAGAGCGTTACACACCATGGAAGCTACTTAGAGAGCTAGAGCTTTTACAGCACGGAGCAAAATTGTTCAAATACAATATTTGTGGCTTGAAGAGATCTCTCTCTCATCCTCGCATGACTCAGCATAACTTCCTATATCTATATAGAGCTCTCCGTTTAAACACATATCCTCTGTTTCATTTTGTAGCTCCTCTGCATGCACCCCATATAGAGTAGTAGCATCTTGATGCTCGTCTGGCACCACCGCAGCGGCTTCTGATTGAGCATCTTCTCTGATCTCCTCCATTGATGTCGTTGTGATTGGCACATGGTAGCCTTCATACGTCCTTGCACTATGAGGGGCTACCTCTATGACGTACCACCAGTTTGATGTAGACTTTGTAGGATGAAATACTACCTGCCAGAGCCACATAACTTACATGAGAGCTTTCAAGCACATAACTTGTAAAAGGGGGATGTTAACTATTTATATACTTACTTGTTCACAATGCTTGGGTAGTACGAAAGTGTCTCTTAGGTCAGTCCATTTCTTAGTAGAATCCACCTCAAGAAAACCAGACTCTCCTCTACGCACAGTAGCGTTTCGACCCTCCATGATTATCTTGAACCATTGCACGTCGAACAAGTCGACAAAAAATCCTCTGTAATCGATCCTCAAAATCTCTTGCAGCGTGCCGAAGTAAGTGAGTTCCGCCACCACGGGATCTGCATCAGAGGAACGTCGTCGACTAGACTGTTCAAATTTTGCCATGATTCCACAATCTTGAGTAAAACGCTTTTTGTCGATTCGTTCCACCCTAAAATGTCGACCTTTACACCATGCTGCTGTGTATGACTTATACTACAACGAACAAAGATTATGAGTGGCTGTTCAAACGTTTATAAATAAAGTCACTTGCTAGTCGTACATTGCAAACTTACCTTGGTCGCGCAACCCCGAGAGTACTCCCACTCTTCTTCAGTCACTTCGTCACCGCATTGTTGTGCGCTTTTCAATTGGTTGTGCAACCATCTTAAGCTCATGAAGGTTGGTAGGCTCTCCAGAACCGCTGGATAGTGCATCGGTGGTCGTCTTCCCCGTCTCCACTCGATTCGTGCCCTTTGTCGCTCTTGCTTTGCATCCTCATATTGTGAAATCCACTTTTGCATCACTGGATTGTGAAGCATGCAAAATCGGTTGATTTTAGCCTCTAGATCTTCCGTCATCTTCTTCTCAACACCGAGATTGCACATGACAATCCCAGATATGCGCTCATCATCTATGGTTCGCCATAGCGTGTCCCGGGATTTATCAAATCCGTCTAGCCACTCTCCAATGTACACTAGGGACTCTGATACCAACCAACCTTCTGCCATGCTACCCTCCGGACGTGCCTTTTGACGCACATATCCCTTAAGCGTTTTCATGAAACGCTCTAAGAAGAACATCCATCTGGAATGAACTGTGCCAGCTATTTCCACCTCATCAACTATGTGAATAAGAAGATGCACCTGAATGGTTAGCATTGTAGTAGGAAAATGTTTCTCAAACATGCACACAAGCTCCGCAGCATTTAGTTTGGCGAATGGTATGGAGTCTACGTCGATCTCCTTTTGTGAGATCCATTGCACCAGCTTTGCAAGTTTGTAGATTGTGTTACGGATGTCGAGAGACAAACATCCCTCAATGGCAACCGGTAAAATAAACTGTAAAGTATGTGCAGCGATGATATTAAAGTCCACATTTTATGCAATGATATTAAAGTCCACTATGAACGTACCTGACACATTTTATGCCAATCGTGTGACTTCAAACCGGTAAGCTTTCCTTCTTTAGTAAAACACGTTCGGAGCGAGTGCATTACGCCAGTGGGGGTCCGCAAAGATCGAATGGCCTCTTTTACTTTGCGTTCTTGGGCTCCTGTGAAAATCCATGGTGCTTTAGGAAGTTTTATCGATCCATCAGACGCTGTTTGTGGCCAATATTGCTCCATACGATCCACATTTCTAAGGTCAACTCTGGCTCCCAAAGTATCTTTCTTGCCGGTCAAATGGTCCCATAGTAGATTACCCACATTCTTGAATATGTGCATTGGATCGAGCAAGTGATTGATCACGAGTCGGGGCCAGTATGGTAACTCGTACCATAGAGATAGTCTCTTCATCCCTGGAGGCAATCCGTCATCGCACATCTCCTTCTGCTCTAACCATGCTTGTGCAGACATCCTTGGTGGCTCTCTTCCCAAAAAGCCGTCGCGTAACACATGATTCTCCGGAAGATACGCTTGATGACCTTCGTAGATTTGCTTCTTCAGTGAGGGTGCCCTACGTGCATTCAGTCTAGGTCCACATGTGACACATGCTCTGTATCCGCTTGTTTGAAGCCCTGCATGTATACACATGATAATAGATCAACTATGGGGAAAAACAAGATTTACAGTGTCTGAGAGAGGAGTGTCAATAGATCACCTGAGCATTCTGTTAGCCCGGGATAGTCATGCATGGTCCACATTAGAATACCTCTGATCAAAGCATTCCGTCGTCCTGTGTGTCGGCTCATATCCACCACCTCTATGCCAATCCACAATTGTTGTAGCTCTTCCAATAGTGGACGAAGATACACATCCATATTCCCCACTTTATATCGCCCTGGCACAATCAAGCTTAGCCATAGGTGCCCCTTCTTCGTAGTCAACCAAGGGGGAATGTTGTAGTTGACGATGACAACGGGCCATACACTGTAAGATGTTGATCTTTGACCAAATGGATTTACGCCATCCATAGCCAGGCCTAAGCGCAAATTTCGAGCTTCCCTGGCAAAATCCGACCATGTTCCATCTATATGTTTCCAGGCTGCGCAATCTGCAGGAATTCGTAGCACACCATCCGAAGATTTATTCTCCTCATGCCATGATGCTAGGGCGGCCATGGACTTACATTCGAAGAAATGCTTGATGCGAGGAAGCAAAGGAAAATGTCGCAAAACCTTTTGTGGAATTTTTGTCCCGTGGAGATCTACTCGATATCTTTTGGAATCACATTTCGGACACTTCTCCATGTCTGTGTATTCCCCTCTGAAAAGAATGCAGTCATTAGGACAAGCGTGGATAGAATTGTAATCCATCCCCAAGTTTCGCAAAATCTTTCTTGCTTCATCTCGGGAATCTGGCATCACATTGTCAGCTGGTGGAATGTGCTCTTTCAGCAATCTACACAACATAAAAATATGATACAGTCGTGTAAAAATCTATCAGATCATTATACATTTAGAGTTCTATTAAAGTAAACTAATTGTAATAGATCACCTGAAAAGCGCTGTGACGCTAGTGTCACTCCATCCAAACTTTGCCTGCATGTTGAGAAGAACCAGGAGTGCTTTCAATCTAGACATACGTGCTCCATTATACAATGATGTATCGGCTTCACTTTTCATATCATCATAGATAAGCCTTTCTGAATCCATGATCGTCTCGATCATTTCATCCATCTCGGGCTCAAACATTGCCTCGTTGGGAATGTGCTCTGCATGATCATCCCCCGAGCTGTCAGAGGCTACATCTTGTGGCCTCACATATGCTGCTTGACCAAAGCGCCTGCGAATACGTCTATTGGGTTGCAAGATTGCTGCTTGTTGGCCAGCGTCAGAGTCCGACGAGTTATAATTGGCAACAACTCGATCTATAATAGATGGATCGAACTCGCCAAATTCGCGAACGTGCTGCAAAGAAACACGTCTTGTCCGTCGCACAGCATGCTTGCATTGATTACAAGGACATAAGACCCTCGTTGAGAGATAGGTGTTTCGGTTGGACGGTCCCACATCCTCGTCGCTACTCATAATGAGGATAAAAAACTTATAACCTAGACAACAAATTTAATATTCTATTGGCATTCTTCGTCTTATCTCTCTCTCTCTCTCTCTCTCTCTCTCTCTCTCTCTCTCTCTCTCTCTCTCTCTCTCTCTCTCTCTCTCTCTCTCTCTCTCTCTCTCTCTCTCTTTACCTCACATTCTCTAGTCATGTCCAATCCCCGCACACCTCGGTCTAGAGGTGCACGGAGATCAGAACCACCGGGTTATAATCTCGTCTTTATTGGTCAATACCTATATTTGTGGGTACAAGAAATCTAGACACCCACGTCTACATGATACTGCATGTAGTGGACAAAATCCCTTTGCCTCTTCTCTAGCTGTAGCACTTCACTTCATCTTAACATCTTTTCACAGTAGATCTTTTCACTGTTCGTCTAACTCTAAACCCTAAACCGTAAGTAATTCTTGCGTGGACTCGATCTAACGTAAATAAGCGTAAATCTAAATAAACATAAATCTAACTAAAAATAAAGCTAAATCTAATTTAACGTAAGTCTAATGACTAGAGGTTGTCTAGATGGTCATTGTGTCGGGGATGTAGTGACTCTTGCCGCCCTGAAGATCCACCTTCTTCCCTATCTTCTGAAGACATTTCACCAGTACTTTTGGATCGACGGAGCCCACTATGAGTGAAGGCAGCAATACCCTATATTCCATTGAGGGCTTTCTTCACCCGCTTCATGCAGGCATCGCAGTCTATGGAGACCCGCATCTAATCTAATATAACGTAAATCTAAATCTAGCTTAAATAAACGTAAATCTAGTTAAAAATAAACCTAAATCTAATTTAATGTAAGTCTACATATAACCTAATCTTTAACGTCTTTTAAGATAGTTTCCTACGACGTTATAACTCTCTTCTTCCTGTGTGTGTGCGCGTGTGTGGATGTGTGTGCCAATAAAAAGAGATAAATGGTATAACCTTTCTATCACCCATGCCAAGTATGATAGATTGATTATGCCATTTCTCTCTTGAATAATAGGTCTTCAGTTCAACTCCTCGTCGGCTAGATCTTTAGGTCTTTTAATTTTAATTAGTTTCCTACGACGCTCCCTTAGTTTCTCTTTCTTTCTCTCTCAATGTGTGTGCGTTTTTTTGGATCGTATGCATGTTTTCTTTCTCTTTTCCTCTCTCAATGTGTGCGTTTTTTGTTTATGCATGTTCTCTCTCTCTTTTCCTCTCTCAATGCGTGCGTTTTTTGTTTATGCATGCTCTCTCTCTCTTTTTCTCTCTCAATGTGTGTGTGCATTCTTTGTTTATGTATGTGTGTGCGTTTTTGCACTCTCTCTCGTTCTCTCTCTCTCTCTCTCTCTCTCTCTCTCTCTCTCTCTCTCTCTCTCTCTCTCTCTCTCTCAAAAACACTATGTGTGTGTGTATGTGTGTGTGTGTGAGAGAGAGAGCGAGGGAGAGAGAAAGAGGGGAAGGGAACATGAGAATGAGGAGAGGGAAGGAGCATACCTGGCTCTCCTTCCTCTCCTTGTGTGTGTGTGTGTGTGTGTGTGTGTGTGTGTGTGTGTGTGTGTGTGTGTGTGTAAAAGAAAAAGAGAGAGAGAGAGAGAGAGAGAGAGTGAGGGAGAGCGTTACCTGCTCTTTGCTTGAGGGCGCCGAAAAACTCAGATCTGAGATCTGAGTTTTTGGGCGCGCTCGGTTATTTTTTTACCCCAGCTGGCGTCGCTATGAGCGTCGCTATAAGCGTCGCTATGAGCGTCGCAAATTTCTTTGTAAATTTGCGACGCTCATAGCGACGCCGGGAATTATTTTTTTTGAGCGTCGCTGTGTGAGCGTCGCTAATGTGAAGAGCCTCTTGTAGTGGAATATACCTGTACACAAGCGTTTTAATTTCGGCAATTGAATCAAAGCATTTATTTGCTAGAGGTTATCTTAGTAATGATTGGTATAAATGGAGAGTTAATCTCAACCACTATTGTATTCTATACACTGCTGATGTTCTGGATTAGGTCTACTAATCTGAAACTGTACTACCCTCAGGTGTTGGTCAATTTATGCAAAAAAGTTTGAATTCAGTATTTGCTTCGTCAAATGGGCAAACAAGTCCAAATTCACTTCTGAAAGAAGTTCTGGAACCCTTAAGCCAAATAGAATCTCACTGTCTATGCCAGGTCAAACTTTCTTTGCAGTATGCCCAAATAGACATCCTACGCATAGGATGTCTCCTGCTGTGTTATGCCTAGATTTTTGCATTGTGGTTTCCCCTTGCTATGCTGAGCCTACAGCTGTTTTTACTTTTTGATTTGGACACCTATTAGCTGGTCAATGAGTCAGAAATCTGTTCCGACAGCCTGTTGCTGATATTGATCAGTCTAATCAACTCCAAATTGGACCAAAATTGACTAGGAGGCTTGCCTTAGGCTATACAACACCTGGCTATGCTCACTGTCAAAGTCTGGCTTCAATTTCTTGCTTTAGACATCCTACGCGTAGGATGTCTTTTTCATCGGAATGGCTTCAAACTCAAAGCCCAGGCTCACCTTGAGTTGCTGATCACTTTGGTATACTCAAAATTTAGTTTGGAGTCCAAAATCACTCATTAGACATCCTACGCGTAGGATGTCTTTTTGGCCTGTTTGACCCCAGACTTGTCCCACAGCTTCCCCTTGATGTCAGTAACCCAGTGGTATGCTTAGATTTTGGTTTGGATGTCAAAAGTCACAAATTTCAGCTGTTCTTGCCTTTTTCAGTCAAAAGTGCTAAAGTCCTCTTTGAACCCAATTTTCTCACCCAAATGAAGTGAAACCCCCTTCAGTCACTCAATATATCATGCAAGACATGCTCATGCAGCCATCTTATGGTTTTGGTCTCAAAATAATGTTTTGGCACTATTTGGGTAGGATGTGTGACAATTTCAGTCTATCTGGCCTTATCCTGTCAAGATATGGCTAAATTTTCACTTTCCAGTTGAAATTAGGGTAAACCCTACCTTCTGAACACAGTGGTCAACTCAAAATCCCAAAATTCCTCCTAGATTAGCTTATAGACATCCTACGCGTAGGATGTCTCCTGGCTTAAAACTAAAAAATTTTATGACAGGAATGCTCCTGATGCTTTGTAGATCTATCAGAAACACTCACAGTAATTTTTGGACTTCAATTAGGCTTTCAAACACACCTTTGCATATTTTACAAACTTGTAATGACTTTACCAAGCAAGTGTACATGCATGAAATGCTCTAGATCCTGAATCATGATGTCCTACTTACTCTACTCCTACTTATCATGTGAAATGGTGATAAAGGTGTTTTTGGTTGCTTTTTGGCCTCTCCGGACTCTGAAGATCCCCTCTTACCGCTTCAACCACTCCAACTCCTACTCTAGGACTCGACTACTACCTAAAACTATCTTGGTCTACCTAATCTACTTAAGTCGAAGGATCTAGGCCAGACACACGCTTCCTAGACTCCCTCTAAGACCTAGAGAGTCCTCCACCCTCTGATCCTATATAAATGTAAAGTGAGACTCTAGGAAAGCCAAAAATCCCAATCCTCAAGGATTAGTCTCAGTCACCTACCTAAGGTTTTCGTCCCCGGCAGCGGCGCCAATGTTGGACGGATACGCCGCGACGGACGTCAACACAGCGAGAACTCACCTAACATGTAATGTCAGCTAAGGACGAAGCTCGACCTGCAGGCACGTGGAAGCAAGCATAAGGTGTCAACCTACACTCGGCCGACTCCTAACTAATTCCTACAGAGGTCTCTACCAATTTTCTAAGTCACAGCCTTCAAGAGTGCATAAGAGGAAACTTCCTACAACGCTTTCTAGAGCCGAACACCCATCAAACAATCTCGAAACACCATAGAACTTAAAGGAGACCCTACTAATACCACTAGGTTTCTCTCCCTAAGGTCTATGAACCAAAATCCCGACCCAAAACACCTGGTGCAGAAACACGTAGGATGTCTGGCCGAAATCTGCAGGTCTTCGTTTCCGAAACCTAAAGTGCCTATCGTGTAGTTCTACTCAATGTGAACGTGTGGATATGCTGCAATGCAAAATCGGACAACGTATGCTCACCCAAACACCCGATGAAGCTCGTAGAAGGAGCTCACAAAACCGGACCGTACCCGCGCAATGTAGGTATCGGCGCGTAGCTCTCGTCGGGGGCAACACGCTGCACTTCTTCGCACTCAATTCCGACCACTGGAGCACATATAGCGTCAAGATGAAGCTCACACACTCTCTCTCGTACACAGTACCCTCACTCACCGACTTCAAAACTTGTTTTTTTTAAATGAAAAAAGGTTTTTTTCATTAAGGTCAAAAAGTGGTATATATACCTTACAATTTCTCAAACCTTAAAGTTCCAAAATCAACCATCTACTCAATCTAACTATCAAAACTGGGATACAATCTAGAAACTTTTGTAAGTCCCAATAATTACAAGGTGAAAAATCAGGTTTTCCTCAATGAATGAATAATTACAAAAAGAATAATCTTCCGAATAGTTAGATGCCATGGGGTGTGTCCAGCTTCTAACAGCATGTGAGCAGATGTGTAAAAAATTAGTCAATTCGGACTAATTTTGACCAGTTTTGAGCCATTTTGACCTATTTTTCCTATAAAAAGACATTTTCGATGGGAATTGGGGCAAACGGGTACCAAAAATCACCAAATTTGTCATGATGATTCATCAAAGTATTTTAAATCACTCCATTGTAGAATCCATCACTTTTTATACACGATGCACGTGATCTGGATAAAATCTGCAAAGGATATAGCCGAGGTGCACGGGCGGCTACATAGATCACGTTTTTGCGCATGAGAGAGCATTCTCCACACTTCCACTTATTTTATTGAGACTCAAAAGCGTATTTACATCATGTACAAGGAACTATAAATAACCATGATGTCACAAACAAGGGTCCAATCCCTCCAGGGGATATGTACATAACAGTGACCTTGACTGAGTACACTTCAGTATGTACATGGCATATACATATGCGACTTCTTTCAACAAGTTGGCAAGCATCCATAAAATATTTAGGTGTTTTCTTAGTTACATAAAAAAACCTATCATAACTTGCCAACCCCCTAGTTTGCTAGATCATTCATGATCAGTAGCAGAGAAATTTCCAGAGCAACCAAATGGCGCATTTCATCCCCAGAAGTTACCTCTACATGTAAAGTGACATTTGAGCCATCATGATCTTCAAGAAGTATATCATCTTTTATAATTTTCATCATTCTTGGTACATGCTTCTTGAGCCTATACCCATTAACCTCAGATGAGTGCATGGTTCCATACAAACCAGCAAGCTGATAAGTGCCATTCTTGTACATCTTTGCTACCATGAATGGACCCTCCCATTTGATTTGAAATTTTTTTGAAAAGTGTTATCCAATCTGCTATTGTATCTTAATACTATTTCACCCTCCTCTATCTCGTTGTCCTTCAAAGTTTCATTGAACCTTCTTTGTTGATCATGCTGATTTTTTTCATAATGCTCAAAAACAAGATTACGATCAAGTTGTAAACACTGTAAATGCAAAAGTCTCTCTTCAAGCATGTCTGTTGCCTCTTCATTTAACTTTATGAGCATCTTGATGGAAGGAATCTCAACTTCAATGGGCAACAAGGCTTCCTTTCCAAATACCAAGTGAAATGGAGAAAATCATGTTCCTGATTTCACAGATGTTTTATAAGCCCACAAAGCACATGAAAGTGCAAGATCCCATGTTTTACTATGACTTTGAGTCGTTTTGGCAAGTATCCTCATAAGATCTCGATTTAATATTTCATTCATTCCATTGCATTGCAGATAATATGGAGTGGTGTACCTATGTTGTACCTTCAACTTCTAACATAAATATTCGATCGACTCTCCATGAAAGCCCAGACAATTATCAGAGAGCAATTCCAATGGTACACAAAACTTACAACATATATCCTCATACACAAATTTTCCAACATCCTTTCTAGTGATATTCTTTACTGCTTTTGCCTCTGCCCATCTCGACAAATAGTCAACTATAGTAAGAATGAAACATTTTCCTCTACCAGTCATAGGCAATGGCCCTATTGCATCAAGGCTCCATTTCTCAAACACATCGTAAGCCAACATAATGTTGCAAAATTTAGCTTTGAGTACTCTCTTACCCATACGTTGGCATGGTAAACATGATTTGCACCAATGATGGACATCCTTTTGTATGCTTGTCCACACATACCCTTCTTGTAAGATCTTTTGTAAAATTACTTTCATTGCAAAGTGTCCACCACAAGGTCCCGCATGGTTCTCTTCTAAAATTCTATAAATCTCTTCCTTCCAAGGTACACGATGTAGCACCAAATCACTCCCTTCATGAAAAGAACATAATTATGAAGCACATATTCACTAGCTTTCCTCGTGAACGGATACTTCTTTGATGCTAGAATGTCTTGAAGTAGAAGGCGTCTCTGCAAAAACTCTTCTTCTTTTGACAATGTTTCTCTTAGCGGGTAAAACCATATCATGAAGCATATCTATGGAAAGAGCTTGGCACGTAGATTGCATATATATTATCTCTACTCAAATCAAAGATCATATGTCGGAGTTATGGAAGACCCAAAATGATAAAATTGTCCACCTCCTTTTTTTGTGGGGGTGGTGGGGGTGTGGTGGGGGGGGGGGGGGGGAGTGCATCCTTTGACCACTCTTACACATCTCTTACACACCCACCATTATTGTACACATGGTGTACACCTATTCATCAAAATGTTAATCACCTCCATAACTTCGTGGCAAATAAAGAGGCCCTCCTACACCCCATGCTCTTCCTAATGCTTATTTGTCAAAAATGTTGTTTGTGATGCTACTGGCCAAGGTTCTGAACCCAACATCCAATATCAACATTACAAAGTTTTTGTATAACAAAATCATTCAACAGACTACCAAGGCCAAATCCAAAAACTTATTTAAGGCGTGGTATGTCTAGTAGTTTGGCTACTTGGCAGACTTGCATGCTGTCCTTAAGTTTTTTAGAAAATTTGGGACAAAGTATCTACTTCAAGAGCAAATAGGATCAATTTGGATTCATATGATGAGGAACGAGAGACTAGGACTGGTGCATAGGCAAAGGAAAGTTCAGTTAATCCATATGATGACAAAGGCAAGGGGAAGGAGGTAGTTGGTGAGAAACACCCTATCACTCACATAGCCACTAGCTCTGTCGCTATGAAGCCCGGAACATTGGAATCAATCAAGGGGTTCAAAGCCAAAAGTCATAAACTAGCTAGCATTGATACCACTGTTGAGCAGAGTACATAGAAAAAGCAGAAACCTACTGATCATCCACTAAATAAAACAAAGCAACAAACCACAAAAATTAAGGAGGGCAGCCAAGCATTTGGCAACGATCCAGTACCAAAGACCAGCAATCTACTAATTGTGAGGTTGGACTGGCTGTAGAGGTTGCAAGCAGCACCCCTTAAGGGAAGGTTAGTTATAAAGAAACCTGATAGATTTTCTTTTCCATATCTCTTTCCAATGAAAATCTATAAGACGGACCAGATTGACCTAGATATCATCACTCAAGGGTGTGCAAAATCCATTCAATCTCGTTGGAATACTATAGTAAATTCCACTAGTCAAATGATAGATTCCCATGCATCTACCTCCAATGCTAATATAGCATGACTTCAAGAAGAACTTAAGCAGGCACAGGATGAGCTAAAGAAGCTACGTGAAGAGAAGACTGCCTGGTCAGCTAGAAATCTAGCCATGCATATACAGGAACAACAACACAAACGAGAGAAGGAAGGCCCTAAAAAATAAGATCCATAAACTCACACTAGAAAACCGAATAATGATGGAATCAAAAGAGAATGATTTGCGAGATCCTTATTGCTTCTAGACACTTCTAGAGGGTAAGAGATTAGACTAGAAGGACCTGTTCAAGACACATTAAGTGAAAAAAGAGGCTATTTCCCAGAACTACATTTATCACAGTCTGGTACAAATTGTGGATAAGAATGAGGATTTAACCCTCAATGTGTCTAACCTTGAGAATTTCATTGAGACAGCTCAGTCAAAGCTCAGAGAAAAAGCAGGTCAATACAATACAACATTGGTCAATGAAGCAATCATGGAATATATCGACAATTAGCAGCATCACGACGAGTATTATGAAGAAGATGATGATGAAGATAAGACTGAGGATCAGGACCAGCAAACCCTGAAGAAACCTGATGATGATGATGATGAAAACGGAGCAAGTGGTCCAAATATTGGTCCAGCTGTTGGGGATTTAGCTACAGGGAGCACACCTCAGATCAGGCTTCAGGTAATCCAGCTGAAGATCATGAACCAATAACGAGAGAAACTTAGAATCCACCTTAACAAGATGGAGGACATGAGGGCCAAGGAGATCATTAGTCAGAATAAAGGGAAAGCTATTTTAGTGGAAATTGACTATGTATCTCACCACAATTACTCGACTGAGCTATTAGCATTGAGCTGAAATATGCCAAGAGATAAAAATATTCAGACCAAGAACTTTTTGGACAATGACTCAGTCTATTCGGATCTTGAAATATTTCAGCTGCTCTATGTGGGAGCAAGAAGGATGGTTGCAGACTGGAAGTCTGCCAATTACCATGATCAGGCAATTTGTCAATTACCTGCACATCCTGCATGTGTCCAAGTACTAAAAATAATTGCAAAATGGGACCTTACTCAAAATGATAGAATGGTTAATCCAATGGTTAGAGATTTGACCACAACAGACCTCAAGTCAGTAGGGCTTCAAGTGGAAATGCTATTGGGTAACAAACCAACATACAAATGCATGACAGACATTTGGCATTAATAAAAGGAGATTCTTGTACAAATGCAAAGTGCCAACAATGTTCTATATTTGAAAGTCAAAGCCTTATTAGAGAGCAATGAAGCCAGTATAGGAGAGAGCCCAAAACCAGAATGACTTTAAGGGAGCATGAAAATATCCTAGAGCTTTTTGGCCCTACTCTTGTTGCACACATCCCACAATCAGTTGTAAATTCGTGTGCCCATATCAGCATCTTACATAGAGCCACAATCTTCAAGATGCATGCATAGGTGATTCCATCTGAAGAGGCTTCACTTGGCACTCAAGCCTCCAAGACAGTGCCAAGCACAACAAATTTTTTCAACAACCTCTAGTGGCCGGGCTACGACCTCTCTTCGCATACATATCAACCAAGACAGTGCCAAGCACGACACCTCTTATCAAGAGCCTCTGACTAACAACATACTTGTGAATTCGTGTGCCCATATCAACATCTTGCGTAGAGCCACAATCTTCAAGATGCATGCATAGGTGATTCCATCTGAAGAGAGGCCCTCGCTTCACTTGGCACTCAAGCCTCCAAGGAAGTGCCAAGCACAACAGTTTTTTTCAACAGCCTCTAGCGGCCGGGCTGCGTTCCTGCCATGGCTTTACAAATCTATAGAGAGCCCTCTTTTCAAGAGCCTATGAGTAACAACATAGTTGTTCATTTTTTGTGCCCACATCAGCATCTTGCATAGAGCCACAGTCTTCAAGATGCATGCATAAGTGATTCCATCTAAAGAGAGGCCGCCCTCATTGAGCCCTCGCTTCACTCGTTGTTTTCAAAACTTGGCCCTTCAAGACAGTGCGAAGTAGGATAGCTTTTTTCAATAGCCTCTAACGTGGGCTGCTACGTTCCTGCCTTGGCTTTAGAAAGCTATAGAGAGCCATGCATCTCCCTGCAAGCTTGTAAAAATAGCCAAGAGTCCACGCTTCGGCCCTTCTCCCTGTGTGTATTGTTGTCCTGGGTGCATCGATAAAACGATGGAGCCCGTGTGAAAGTCTGCCACATTGGCCCGCCCTTGCTGAGCATATCCTCCTATAACTGCAGCCCAAGAAACTAAATTATGGGAGAAACCCTCCCTCTGCATTCATTAAAAACACCCCTTAGCTTCCTGGCCCTGCCCCTGTCGGGCATATACTATAATCAGTGCAATTAAGAGACTTCATTCTGGACAAAAAGCTAGTCAAGAACTTGTTGTGCTTTCAAAAGTACACCACACTTGGCATACATGTCAAGCAAAGCCTTGCCAAGCACGACATCTATTAGTAACATCCCCTGCCTAACAATCTCATCATGACTCTACTTGCCCATGATAGCGTTTTGCATAATTCCACATGCCTTCAAAATACAAGCATAGGTGACTGCATCCGGAGAGAAGCCCTCACTTTGCATCCGATAAAAACAGCGAAGCACTTCCTGGCCCTGATCTTGTTGGGCATATCCTGCACTCAATGCATTCCAAGAGACTGCATCTCAGACATAAAGCTCATCAAGAACTTGTTGTGCTTTGGAAAGTACACTACACTTGGCATACATGTCAACCAAAGCATTACCAAGCACGACAGTTTTTTGCAACAGCCCCCGACTAACAAGCTCATCATGAATTTGTTTCCTGTGTCGACGTCTTTCAAAGTGCCATATGCCTTGAAAATGCAAGCATAGGTGACCGCATCTGGAGAGAAGCCCTCGCTTCGCATCCACTAGAAACGTCCCAATGCTTCTTGGCCCTGCCCCTGTTGGGCATAACCTGCAAAATCAATGCATTCCAAGAGACCGCATCTCGATCAGAAAGCTCGTCAAGAACTTGTTTAGCTTTCAAAAGTACACCACACTTGGCATACATGTCAACCAAAGCATTGCCAAGCATGGCAGTTGTTTTCAACTGCCCCTGATTGACAATCTCATCGTGAATTTGTTTACCCATATCAATGTCTCGCATAATGCCACATGCCTTCAAAATGCAAGCATAGGTGACTGCATCTGGAGAGAAACCCTCACTTCGCATACAATGGAAACAATTCAAAGCTTCCTGGCCCTGGCCTTGTTGGGCATATCCTGCAATTAATGCAGTCCAAGAGATGACATCTCGGGTGGGAAGCTCGCCCATAATTTGTTGTGCTTTCCAAAGTACACCACAATTAGCATACATGTATACCAGCGCATTGCCAAGCACAAAATTCTTCTCCAACAACCTCTGACTGCATCCGGAGAAAGGCCCTTGCTTCGTAAGCGATGAAAACAGCCCATAGCTTCGTGACCCTGCCCATGTCGGGCATATCCTGCAATAATTGCAGTCCAACTGATGACATCCCGGACTGGAAGCTCATCAACAACTTGTTGTGCCCTGACAAGTGAATCGCACTTAACATACATACTGGCCAACAAGCTCTGTAACCTGCGAACTGCGTGTGGAGAAGATCGGGTAGCTTTTGACGGTGTAGTTTTTAAGGTATGCTATTGCACAACGAGGTTTGTTGAAGAACTTTCAAGCAGGTAATCTTCATCCTGTTTCTCGACAAGAAGAGAAGGCAGGAGAACCGAGGGGGTGTTGCCTCGGTAAGACGCTTGTCTCCCACCCCAGTTAAAACAAACCTCTCATGGCGGTCGATATACTCGATCCTTGGAGAACGCGTGCTTAATATGAGCATCTGTCTCATGGATGGAGGTCAGAAGAGAATTCAGAAGCCGCAGTCAAATAGAGGCAGAATATGATGGCGTAGTGCTGTTGAAAAGCATACGAGCCATATTAAACGGGAAAGTCGGACACGTGGGTTAATGAGAGGGCAGAGATTTGAAATTTGCTACTACGCCAACAAAGTAACAAGCTGCTTCGCTTGTCGTTTTGTCCACGTGGACATTTTGAGAGAGAGAGAGAGAGAGAGAGAGATGAAAGTGAGATGTGGCCAGCAGGGCAGCGAGCCATCAAAGGCAAATTCCATTGCAACAGAAGAGCTGTGAATGCAGAGCGCCTGCAAGATGCACGTTGCACGCTCCCACTCGCCTTGCTCATCACCCTGGTCCTTGCCTGCTTGGCTCTGCTGTGTGTGTGTGTGTGTGTGTGTGTGTGTGTGTGTGTGTGTGTGGGTGGGGGGGGGGGGAGGGGGGGCTTTTTTAATTGCCACGTGGACAAAATGACAAAGAGGCGGGCTTGCAATTTATCCCAATCCTAGGCAGCCTTTGGCCGGCTAGTACTAATCCTTCTTGCCGGCTCTTGTAACAAACTTGGACACTCCAAGTCAAGAATCAATCGCGACCGCACCAAATAACCACTTCAAAACAATTCACAGATCACAATAGACTTGCACTGGCCTGGCGGAGTTCCGTGCCTAGAGATATTGGCCCCAAAGACTGGCGCCCCTTTCGGTATTTCTTTATGTATTAAAATCAATGTCAGAGTACAAAGAGCGGTTAGGGTTTCACTCTCAGACTCTGCGTCCAGATGCTCTATAGAGTGAGCTCTAAACCGTGTATATAAAGATTACAAGGGATGCCCAAAAGCAGAGCCCCAAAAGCTTGAAAGCAAAAGCAGATTCTCTCTCTCTCTCTCTCAATGAGAGCAAAAAAAAGCAATTATGCCTTTCTCTCTCTCTATCTTTCAAAACGTAGCCAAAAGCTGAGATTTGCGTCGCTCAAAAAAAACCAAAAAAAATCCTCCACCTTCACGATTTCCAAAATTTTGGGTTTGCAAGAATTTTAGGGTTTTGGAAAAAATTAGGGTTTCTGTTGCTGGTAGCCATGTCATCACTTTGTGACATACCCCCCTCTTGAAAGCATTGTAATCGACCGCGAATACGCTGCACAACCGACAAAAGCCATTAACCGTCTTAGCAAACACTGGCTGTTAGTACCTACATACTAGGGACACACATCTAGCACATGTACCAAATCGACAGTCACATCACACGACATCAGAGGACATCACTAGACATCACATGACATTCAACATTCATTCGGATCTTAGACCATGATTTATCATCAATGTAGCTAGCAATCACATCTAGGTCCAATTGGGACCTCATCGATGTCCGATTGACTAACCCCTATTGCAACCATGTCTATTCGAGATCAATCAGACCAAAATGCTGCAGTCATTTCGGCTATCAGTTCTTGCACTCAAAAGAAGTCAAGAACAAATCAATATCTTTATCAAGAATTCCATTTCATAAAGTCATCCATCAAAATACTGTCAGCTCTCAGTATTCCTAAAGCTCAAAGAGACATCAGTGACTTTAGTATCAAAATCAAGGCATCTGTTGACAAAGGAGCGGAGAAACTCCCCTCTTGTGCATCCCACTACACCAGATCTTTGGCCAAGGTGAATTTCTGGGTTCCATTTGGAGTAGACTATGTTAAACCAAAACATCGAGGTAAAGTTTCACAATCCGAGGAGTGTCTGCTAGGTCCTCCTCCTCCATCCACTTCGCATCAAGTGCAGGATAGTTCTTGAACTTAACCAAGAACCGCCTTCTAAGTTCAAGAAGGTTAGCATAGTTCAAGAAAGTTAGCATAGTCTACTCCAAATGGAACCCAGAAATTCAACCTTTTAAGGGTGATGTGAGCT
Source organism: Adiantum capillus-veneris (assembly GCF_014529385.1). Taxonomy (NCBI): domain Eukaryota; kingdom Viridiplantae; phylum Streptophyta; class Polypodiopsida; order Polypodiales; family Pteridaceae; genus Adiantum; species Adiantum capillus-veneris. Next base: position 105,385,538 of record NC_140953.1, read on the forward strand.
CAAGAACTTAACCAAGAACCACCTTGGTTAACTTGATGTGCCTGATGAGCTTATGTGCATTGCCTGATGAGTTCTTGAACTTAACCAAGAACCGCCTTCTGAACCTTTCAAGGGTGATGTGCCTGAATTTACCTTATGTGCCAAAATATGTCCAGGAACAAGGATCTCCTCGTTTTCTTCCACTTCGGGTTGCTCATCAGTCACATCACCCTTAAAAGGTTTCAAGAGACTCACATGCAATGCATTGTGAATCCTCCAAGTATCTGGCAGTTTCAATCGGAAGGAGACATTATTTATCTTTTCAATGATCTGGAAAGGTTCGTAGTATCGCATACTAAGATTTGGAAAAAGCCTCTCCTTTCCCTTTTTCTTTCGTAGGCGTGCCTTCTCAAAACGTAAGAGCACCCAATCATCCTCCTTCAGTTTCAAGTCACGATGATGGCGATCCGTTGCCCTTTTCTGTTGTTCTTGAGACTTCTGCAAAGTCTCGTGAACCTTGGTAAAAGCCATATCCAAATCTCGCGAATATTCATCCGCTTCAAATATCTAATCTTTCGTGCTTAGGAAGGATGGAACCTTCGCAGCACTTTCAACAATCTCAAATGGCGTCTTCCCCGTCGAAGAGTGTATCGTGTTATTGTACGCAAATTCCACCAAAGGTAAGTTCTTTTCCCATTGAGTCTTCTGATTCGAGATACAAGACATCAATAAATCTAAAACCACTGAATTGGCAATCTCAGATTGCCCGTCAGTCTACAAGTGGAACGATGACGAGAACTGCAACCGCGTGCCAATGTTCTCCCAAATTGCCTTCCAAAACAAACTCATAAATTTGGGGTCTCTGTCGGAGACAATCGTCTCAGACGTGACATGTAATCAGAAAATCATCATGATCATTCTATGTTCTCGGGAGATCAAAAATGAAATCCATTGCAATACTTTCCCAGGGGTGGGTGGGTATGGGTAAAGGCTGTAACAATCCCTGTGCCTTATGTCTGTCAAACTTGACCCTCTGGCATACTGCGCACAAACAATTCCACATCCTTTTTTAGTCTTGGCCAAAAGAAGTATCTCTCTACCCCTTTCATGGTGGTAGCAATGCCGCGGTGACCCGTAAAAGGTGGACAGCGGCATTCAGTCATAACCTTTTCCCTCAACAGCTGTGTAACGCACAACATGGTTTTTCTCATCAAGTAGCCTTCCCGAAGGGAGTATCCTGCTACTGTTTCCCAAACCCGTATCCGTGTGAAAATATCTGCAAAATCTGTATATGGGGCATACTGGTCGACCATATCCTTGAAGCTCCTATGATGTATCGCGGAAAAATCCAGAACCAATGGCTTCCGAGACAAAGCATCTGCCACCACATTCGTCTGTCCCAGCACATGGACAATCTAGAAGTGAAACTGTGACAAGATGTTAGCCCACCGCATCTGCTTTTTCGAAATCTGCTTCTATGACAAGAAGTAGCGGAAACTCTGATGGTCTGTAAAGACAGTAAAATCCGCTCCGAGTAGGTACTGCCGCCACTGAGTAAGAGCATGGATAACCGCCAAAAGCTCTTTCTTATGAATTTGTGTTGTCATCTCCGGCCTAGAGAACCATTGGCTCTCGTAAGCAATGACATGGCCTTCTTGCATCAAGACCGCACCCAGACTACGACCACAAGCATCACAATATACTTCAAATGACTTTTGCAAGTCCGGCAAAGTCAAATCTGGTCCTGTAGTCAATTTCTTGTTCAATGTCTAAAAAACAGTCACCTTTGTGGATCCCCACAAGAAAGGGACTCCTTTCTGTATGAAGAATATGCAAAGTGAAGCAACCTCTGCAAGCTTTCAATGAACCGTCTGTAGTACGAACACAGTCCAAAGAAGCTTCCAGCTTCATGGACATTCTTCAAATCGGGCCAATCATGGATAGTGTCTATCTTGGACGGATCCATTTGCACTCCTGCTACTGCTGAGACAAAGTGTCCCAAAAAGTCTCTGAAGCACTGTGTTCTACCTCATTCTTGGAGAAAACAATGATATCATCAAAGAAAGTGCCAACAAATAGCCTGTACTCTCGAAAAATCATGTCCATCATCCGGTTAAATGTCACAAGAGCATTGGTTAAGCCAAAATGCATCACCAAAAACTCAAATAACCCAAAAAGTAGTCTGAAAGGCTGTCTTGTAGACGTCTCTCGGCGCGATTCAGATCTGATGATAGCCACTCTTCATATCAATCCTGCTAAAGCACGAGGATCCCTGTAACTTGTTGAGTATATCATCAATCCTAGGAATCAAAAATCTGTTCTTGATGGTGATTTTGTTGAGAGCTCTATAATCGATGCACATTCTCCAAGATCCATCTTTCCTCAAATCCAGCAACAGTGGAGAGCAATACGATGAAGTACTAGGGTGGACAAGACCCTTTTCCAAGAGGTATTTCATTGGGTTCATCATCTTTTCATTCTATACTCGGGTCACACGGTAAGGTGGCCGATTCGGTGGCGTGCTTCCAGGTATCAAGTCAATGGTCTGATCTTCAGGCCCTCTGAAAAACAATCGGCATGAGTGTGGAGAAAAATCTTGTCGTTCTTTTGATCAGGTCAAAACATATTTAACCTTTATCCATCGTTCAGTTCTCTCCTAAAAGAATGAGTAAAGAAACTGAACTTCGTCAAGTACAATCTCTAAGCCCTTCATTTATCAAAGTCGCTTTCTCGGCCCGGTAATCAACCACCGCGTAGTTCTTGTGGTACCAAGGGATCCTGAGTAGAATGTCACTCGTGTGCCCTGAACACCCCTGTCATTGCAAACGAAGTTTTCCAATGCTCGGTGTAATGGCAACATCCCATCCGCGTGCCAATCGAACTACCTCCACGTGTGGCGTCAGTCGGACGTAATTCCAAATCAAGCCGGCGATTCCAAGTGAAAAGAAGTTGGCCTTGGCTCCTTCAAAAGAGCTTCTTGATCCTTCACTTTGCCCCAAAAACGGCAAAGTTTGTACTTTCATTCATTAGATTCGATGCAAGTCCCACACCATGTGGTACCAATTCTGCTTTTCTATCTGCCTTTTCTGCCACGTTCCTCAGTCGCTCTCGAACTCTCAGTCTTGTCGTCGTCTTTATCATTCTGTTCTTTCTGTGCCTTTTTAGGGCACTTCGCGGAGATATGTCCATGTTCCCCGCATCCAAAGCACTTCCCCTCTCTAATGAAGCGAGGTTGCTCCTCAGGAGTAAGCTTGGGTCGTGCATCCTTTTTCTCTGGGTTGCTCTTTTTCTTTCTACTTTCATTCCCAGAAGTCTATTCGGCTCATTGTGTCATGGCCTCATCTGTGGGGTAGGTCAGACTGCCAGAGTGAATGGCAAAGCCCCGCTTTGCATGACTCATCAACTCCTGAATAGAAGCTGACTTCTGTTCCAAGCAGTGATCTTGGATCTCTGTAGGTAGACCCAAGGTAAACCGCTCAATCTGTTCTCTGAACGAGATATTCTTGAATGAAGAGGCAGGTAGAAAAGAGCTCCAGAATCTTTCACAGTAAGCATTGATTGTATCTTTCTTGGTCATTTGAAGATGGTTCCAAGCAGCTCGTACATCTCGTTCATATTCTTGCGTCAACCAAGAAGAAATAAAAAGCTTCTTAAATTTCAGCCGTTTAACTGGTGTCTTGTTTAAAAGAAGCGTGGACCACCAAGTGAGAGCATTCCCCTTAAAGTAAGAGGCAGCTCTCCAAATCTTGGAGTGCTTTGAATAGCGTCCTCCCTCGAAAGCGATGTCAAACTACTGTATAAAAGACAAAGACTTCGAAGCATCTGAGTATCCTGAAAAGTATCAAACTTGATCAAGTGGCCACCTTCCTTAAACTCTCGAACTTTCTTGCTTTTATCTTCGAGAAAGTCATACTGGTTGGCTTTCTAAAAATTCTTCCTGTTCAGTAGGAAAGAAAGAGAGAGAGAGAGAGAGAGAGAGAGAGAGAGAGAGAGAGAGAGAGAGAGAGAGAGAGAGAGAGAGTGTGTGTGTGTGTGTGTGTAGGAAAGAGAGAGAGAGAGAGAAATGTGTGTGTGTGTAGGTAATCAAAGAAAGAGAGAGAGAGAGAGAGAGAGAGAGAGAGAGAGAGAGAGAATTAATGTATGCGCGTAGAAAATTAAAATTAAAGAAAAAAAAAATTAAAGAGAGAAATGAAATGAAATGTTATATTAACGTCTTCGAAAGGCCAAAGTGACCTATGAGACAAGAAAGTTACAATGTGGTGGATCTGATACAAAGTCAGAGTAAAAAGATGACAAAATGACAAAATAAAAAATTATGGAATCCTAAACTGCTGGGTGTGGACTAAACGGCTAAAACAGCTAGCTAGGATAGGTAGATCATAGGAGATCCAGTTGTCGTTGGCGGATCTCATCAATCTCCTCCATGGTCAGTAGTCTGACCGGGCGTTGTGCATGTCGAGGCAAAGTGACGTGGATCGTCTGATGCAGCCTATGACTTCATTTGACCAGCTCAAAATACATTCGAAGCTCAACTCTTACCTTTACACATGAAAGTCCTCTAGGGAGCAACAACAGCGCCGTCGTTGCTCTTAGAGACAAGCTTCCTCCTCAAAAAAGGTTGGGTGGGGGTATATAACAAGTCGTAGGTCAAACGGATAGAAGAAACGCCCAAAATAAAAGCTGTTTTTGAAGTCCGGTTGGGTTTTTCTACGGAAAAACGCAAACGGACTTCATAAACGGCTTCTACGTCATAGGTCAAATCCGGTTGCGTTTTTCTATGGCAAAACGCAAACGGACTTCGGAAATGGCTTCTATGCCTACCAAAACCATTCGTAGTCCATTAGGTAGTCTTAAGGCAATTTCAAGAGCGTGTATGGCAAGCCGTAGGTCAAACGGACAGAAGAAACGTCAAATACACAAGCCGTAGGTCAAATCCGGTTGCGTTTTTCTACGGAAAAACGCAAATGGTCTTCGAAAACTAATTCTATGCCTACCGAAACCATCCGTAGTCCATTAGGTAGTCTTTAGGCAATGTCAAGAGCGTGTATGGCAAGCCGTAGGTCAAACGGATAGAAGAAACGCCAAATACACAAGCCGTAAGTCAAATCTGATTGCATTTTTCTACGAAAAAACACGAACGGACTTCGGAAACTGATTCTACGTCTATCGAAACTATCCGTAGTCCATTAAGTAGTCTTAAGAAAATGTCAAAACCGTGTATGGCAAGCCATAGGTTAAACGGACAGAAGAAACGTCAAATACACAAGCCGTAGGTCAAATCCGGTTGCGTTTTTCTACGAAAAAACGCAAACGGACTTCGGAAATGGCTTCTATGCCTACTGAAACCATCCGTAGACGATTAGGTAGTCTTTTGGCAATGTCAAGAGCGCATATAGCAAGCCGTAGATCAAACGGATAGAAGAAACGCCAAATACACAAGCCGTAGGTCAAATTCGGTTGCGTTTTTCTACGGAAAAACGCAAACGAACTTCGGAAATGGCTTCTATGCCTACCGAAACCATCCGTAGTTAATTAAGTAGTCTTAAAGCAATGTCAAGAGTGCGTATGGCAAGCCGTAGATCAAACGGATAGAAGAAACGCCAAATACACAAGCCGTAGGTCAAATCCGGTTGCGTTTTTCTACGGAAAAACGCAAACGGACTTCGAAAATGGCTTCTATGCCTACCGAAACCATCCGTAGTTCATTTAGTAGTCTTAAAGCAATGTCAAGAGCACGTATGGAAAGCCATAGGTCAAACGGATAGAAGAAACGCAAAATACACAAGCTGTAGGTCAAATCCGGTTGCGTTTTTCTACGGAAAAACACCAACGGACTTCGAAAATGGCTTCTATGCCTACCAAAACCATCCGTAGTTCATTTAGTAGTCTTAAAGCAATGTCAAGAGCGTGTATGGCAAGCCGTAGGTCAATGGGTTTGAATTAATGCCAAATACACAAGTCGTAGGTTAAATCCGGTTGCGTTTTTCTACGAAAAAACGCAAAGGGATTTCGGAAATGGCTTCTATGCCTACTGAAACCATCTGTAGTTCATTAGATAGTCTTAAAGAAATGTCAAGAGCGCGTATGGCAAGCCGTAGGTCAAACGGATAGAAGAAACGCCAAATACACATGCCGTAGGTCAAATCCGATTGCGTTTTTCTACAGAAAAACGCAGACGGACTTCGAAAACTGATTCTGCGCCTACCGAAACCATCCGTAGTCCATTAGGTAGTCTTAAATAAATGTCAAGAGCTTGTATGGCAAGCCGTAGGTCAAACGGATAGGAGAAACGCCAAATACACAAGTCGTAGGTCAAATCCGGTTGCGTTTTTCTACGAAAAAACGCAAACGGACTTCGGAAATGGATTCTATGCCTACTGAAACCATCCATAGACGATTAGGTAGTCTTTAGGCAATGTCAAGAGTGCGTATGGCAAGCCGTAGGTCAAACAAATAGAAAAAAGGCCAAATACACAAGCCGTAGGTCAAATCCGATTGCGTTTTTCTACGGAAAAACGCAGACGGACTTCAAAAATTGATTCTACACCCACCAAAACCATCCGTAGACCATTAGGTAGTCTTAAAGCAATGTCAAGAGCGTGTATGGCAAGCCGTAGGTCAAACGTATAGAAGAAACGGATAGCCATTGGATGTTGAAGAAACTATGGAACTAAACGAGGCAAAGGGGTTTTGCCCGCTACGTACATGCATTACCATGTACACCTGGGAGTGCACGTATGTATCTACCCATATAGGATTTGACCAATAAAGACGATATTTTGACCCGGTGGTCCTGATCTCCGTACACCTCTGGATTGAGGTGTACGGAGATTGGGCAAGACTAGAGAATGCGAGGTAGTTTACATTGTGAGGAGTATATATATTAAAACAACATTCATAATCATTGTAGATGGCAACGTCATCAACTAACATGGAGGAAAAGATTGCATGCTCGTGCACGCTCTACAAGTATCAACTAACATGGAGGAAAAGATTGCATGCTTGTGCACGCTCTACAGTCTTTGAATGTGCACTATTCTGCCTCTCTTCGAAAGACAATTTATCAAGGCCACCACCGCTATCTTCCAGATGGCCATCACTTGCGCGAAGGTCAGCTTGGTCGCATCTAATGTCGTCCTATGCATGTACAAGAGTGGCGTCGCCGTCGGGAGCAACATGAGGGGCAACCTGTTCCAGGAATGAAACGTTTGTCAATTCTCCATTCGTTGCCGTACTGGGGTGATCTACTAATTAACCATTTGCTGGATCCAATGCATATATTCAAGAATGTGGGAGAGCATCTCTGGAAGACAATCATGGGAATGAAAGACAATCGAGCTTCACGAGATGATTTGCAGTCAGTTGGAAAGATGCCAGATCTGTGGTTTTTCACCAATGCAGCTGGCCAAACAAAACTTCAAAGAGCGCCATGGGTATTGCTAAAAAACGAAGAGTGTCTAGTTAAAAGGGTGATGCCTAACTATCCAAATGCACTTGCTTGTCCATGTAGTAGATGAGGTTGCAGTGGCAGGTACAGTCCACAGCCGTTGGATGTTCTTTCTAGAGCGGTTCATGAAAACACTTAAGGGTTTTATTCGCCAAAAAGCGCGTCCAGAGGGGAGCATGGAAGAAGGATGGCTGGTGAAAGAGTCTCTTGTATTGACGATCGAATTTCTATCCGTTTTTGACCCAGAAATGCCTCGACTGTGGAGCGATGAGGAGGATGCAAGACTGGTGGGAGAGGAGCCGCAAGGGCAAGGGGTGTCGAAGAAAATGAACGACACCATGCGAGAAAAGATCATGAAGTTCTGTATACTAAATTCAACGCCGATGCAAAAATGGTTTGAAAGGTACGAAGAAGAGAAAGAGAGACGCAATAGGGAGCGACAGGATTTCAGGCGAAGCCGAACGACTAGAGGTTTACCCTTGCCATACTATCTCGCTCCTCTACTTGAATTCCCTACAATGGCATCGTTGGACAAGACAGTGAGAGCAGCTCGACAGATCGGAGAACCCATATCTCTAGAAGAGGAAGAGCTGGCTATAAGTTGATTTAATTAAGTAAGTATATGTGAAGTAATATCAATACTAATTTTGTGAGTTGTCCTATGTGCAGGTTGTGACGCCTAGTCATCAGTGGACCGGATTTCATATATATGCTTTGTGAGACAAAGACACGCTTCTGTGTCTCCTTTTGTATAGACATATATATATATGGTTATGATTATTGTTCAGACAGTTATTGTTTTCTTGACCCTCATGGTTTTGTCATTGTCATTGTATAGACATGGTTATTTCTCCTATTCTTGTATAGACATATATAGTTATGGTTCAGGTTTTGTTTATGGTTATGTTTAACTTTCTGGTTATGCTTATGGTTATTGTTAAAATTTTTTCTGGTTATGATCAAAGTGGTTATATTGGTCGGTTATGGTTATGCTTTTAAGTTATGGTTATGGTTCGTTATGGTTATGCTTTTAAGTTATGGTTATGGTTAGTTATGGTCATTGGCCTTAAATCTCATGTGAGATCGTACATGGATAGCATGTGGGAGGCGTATACATGTTTTTTTTTGTTGAAAAGTTTATGTAAAAACGAAGGGAACTCTGCCAAAATTTCTGCGGGAGCACGGTTGATTTTGGTGCTGCTCGCTTTCTTGGGCAGAGGGCAGGAAGTCTGGCTGTGGTGGCTGTGTCCATCTTTTCACTAGGCACAGGCCAGGCTACCTGCCCTTTGCCCAAGAATTTTTTTTTCTGTTATGGTCGTTGATATTTGCGTTGCTATTTACGTCGATATCGACGTCGCAAATAAAGCCTTTCCATGCAGATATTGATGCAAATAGTGACAGGTTCACAGGGACGTCTATATCGACACAGATATTGACGCGGTGTGTTGATATATGGGTCGATGATAGCTTTTTTTGTTGTAGTGTTTCCTTGGTTTTTTGGCGGCCTCGGATAGTGAGCTCAAAAGGGCCAGAGGGCGGTAAGATTTTCTCGGCCCGCGACTGGCACGATGGAAATCCGGTGGGCTTGACAGCTCAAGCTTCCGACCCCGGAGCAGTAAGAGGGAGCATAAGGATGGTGGGCCCAAAAGGAGAATATGTGAAGGCATTTTTTTAAGGGTTTTCAATACCTTGAGGCACAGTGATCTGCAAGTTGCCACGTGTTGGGCGGACAGATCCCAATATGAGGCTTGGCAATGGATGGGAAAACTACTTGGGCTGGGGCGTGAACCCTCCTAGAGTCATATGTGGTGCGAGCAAGCGCCTTGGAGCTATGGCAATGGCGGACCCCGTGAGGGCGCTGTGGTTGGCGGTGCCAAAGGCGCACGTCGGCGGTTTTTGTCGGGGGAGGAGGCTGCACGACGACGGCTAGTGGCCTGTGGTGATAGATGGGCGGCTAAGGGGAGCATGTGGTGCTGATGATGTGGCAACGCTCGGCGGGGCCAATTTACGTGCCCACACTTTTGAAGGGTAGGGGAGCCCCCCATTAGTGATGTCACTAATGCAAAGGGGGGTGTCCCGCGAGCGAGAGGCAGCTGAGACATGGTGGGGGGCAGTCCCGCAAGAGAAAGAGGGAGAGAGAGCCCAAGGGCCGCCATGATTTCAAGGCCGTTCAAATAAAGGCAAGCAAGGGCAAGAGGCAAGCCTAAGGAGGCGCCAGGTGCAAAATTAAGCAAGCCTTTCCAAGGATGAGTATGGCAGAACGAAAAGGGAGAGCCACAACGAGAGAGAGAAGGCAGATAAAAGAGACAGTGCAAGGCTAAGCCCCCTCAAAGGGGTAAAAAATGAAATAAAAATATATTTTTTAGAAAAAAGCCTAGGGGCAATAGTGACATCGGTAATGCTCCCGCCTCCTCCAAGTGCAAAAAGAGCAAGAGAGAGCAAAGGAAAGCAAAGCGGCTACCTTCTCCCAAAGTTACCAAATGTGAATGCCAAATGGACCAATAAGAGGGAAATTTTCAAAATTGAAGGCCCCCCACTATAAAGGTCATTTTTTAATCAAACTAGGGGCTTCTTTGGTGCCATTTGAAGCCTGCAAAGTGGAGTTCTCTGAGAAACCTATCCCTTTGTACGTTTCTCTTGAAAATGGCCATGGTGATGGCAGTGCAAGCCTTTGTACATGCCTTTTGAAGTGCAATCAAACCACTATTGCCCCGCCTTTTTGTTGTTTCCCCTTCCCCCCTTCTCTTTCTCTCGCTCTGCTGTTTCCCCTCGGAGCCGGTAGTGTGGAAGTGTGTGCCCCCCCCCCCGGACTGACGGTGTTTTGTGTGAGAGAGTGAGATTGAGCGACTGAGTGTGTGTACAAGGGTGGAGACAGACCGTGGCAGTAGGCGTGTGTTGTGTGGTGGACTTGTGGAGTGTGTGAGCAGTGGAAATTGAGCAGGCGGTGGTCTGCTAGTGAGAGATGTGTTTTTGAAAGGTGTTTTTTGAGAGGACAGGGGTGTTGTGGATACCCTGAGATATAGAGAGGCCTTTGTTGTTGTGCCAGGTGTGTTCCCCCATTCCCCCTCTCTAACGGGCTACCCTAACTGTCTAAACACAACTATCTATTAGTGGCCAAACCAAATACCCCTAATAATAAGTAGCTATCTGGTAGCAGCAAGCTAACTCATGTAACATTTTTCGAGAGCTTTTATTGTAAAAACACTTATTCTTTTGATAAATTGAGAATACTATAACTCTTATTTTCTGGGTGGATATTATAATCGATGAGCCGAAGCTATAAACTTCCAGATTGTATCAATTTATCCTTAGTTAGAGCTCCCAGATGGTTAGTTTTTGACCAAAGAAACCTTGGATAAGGTATAAAAGCCAATTTTTGTAAGTTATTGTTAAATTTTGGATAAGAAATACACAGTGTGAGCTCTAACGACCCTCACTTCTCTCCTTCTCATGCTTCCTCCTCCCTTGTCGGTTGTCACACTGCCGTGACGTCTATTGTGTTGCAACCACAGGTAAGAGCTCTAGCTACCCATTGACATAAACATATCATGGGAAACCGTAGCTTTTGGCATCACCGACTCGCGGCCTAATTTCATCATAAGTAGGAATTTAAGCTAGTAAACCACAAAATAAGCATAGGCGAGGTATTGGGGCACATCAATGTGCTACAAAATATTTTGCAATTGGTTTTAAATTAAATAGAGGGTGTGAACAACCTAAAATAAAAAAGTGCACAATTTCTATCATCATTTATCACCCAACGCCCATGTGAAGGTGGTCATTGATAGAAATCACATTTACATAATGAAAATCATCATCAAGTTTATGTGATTGGGTGTTTGTGAAGCTATTGACTTCGATCTACCAATTAGCATTGTAGAAGAGACATCAATATTTATTTCTAATTATTAGTATGATTGCTATTATGGGTACTGCTTTGTGTCTGAGTGAGTGTGTGTATGAGAGAGAGAGAGAGAGAGAGAGAGAGAGAGATTTTCTTGAAGCCCCATTCAAGGGAGTGGATTGAGATAACCAAACCCATAAGGGTTTTGCGAAGTCTTAGTGTAAGCACAGGGCACAAAGAATTGGGACTTTGGTAGTTGTTGTTGTAGAGGTCCAAGGCATGTAATGCATCACAATATTGGCAACTACGCATTGGCAAAACCTTGTTAGTTGAGAGTATTGAGCACAAAAAAAATACTATCTATCTTTCCTTTTTTTTTTTTCTTCCCTACTCACAATTGTGAGTGGAGAGATTTTTATATTTGTTGGGTCAGCCCAACTTGGGCGGCCATCATTATGTGTGAACAGGATGTAAGCCTATTAAAGGCTAAGAAATGTAATCTAATCTCTTTTTTCATTTTTCTCCATTGGTGCGTTATCCCATCCACCTTCTCTCTCTTCTACTCTCTTCTACATATCATGTCCATTCGCAAGGCCATTCGCTTCTACTGTGCACCTAGCAAGTAGTATTAGAGCAGAGGACACTTCCTTGGGAGAGTGTATAGCAGCAGAAGCTCAAGAAGGAGATTGGCAAGAAGCCTGCATGCCATGTCCATTCGCAAGGCCATTCGCTTTTACTGTGCACCCAACAAGTAGTATTAGAGCATGCCATGTCCATTCGCAAGGCCATTCCCTTCTACTGTGCACCCAGCAAGTAGTCTTAGAGTAGAGGACACTTCCTTGGGAGATTTTAAAGCAGAAGCTCAAGAAGGAGATTGGAAAGAAGCCTGTAGCAAATCTGAGCCTAGAAAGAAGAAGAGCGCAGTTGAGAGCTCAACTGGCCAAGAGCTGTCACAAAGTGATGATGTGGCTACCAACAGCAGAAACCCCAAAATTCAACCCTATTTTTTGCCAAAAACCCCAATTTCCAAAAATCGCGGAGGTGTAAATTTTTTTTTGGTTTTTTTTGAGCGACGCAAATCTCAGCTTTTGGCTACATTTTGGAAGATAGAGAAGAGAAAGGCATAATTGCTTTTTGTTGCTCTCATTGAGAGAGAGAGAGAGAGAATCTCCTTTTGCTTTCAAGCTTTTGGGGCTCTACTTTTGGGCATCCCTTGTAATCTTTATATACACGGTTTAGGGCTCACTCTGCAGAGCATGTGGACGCAGAGCCTGAGAGTGAAATCCTAACCGCGCTTTGTACTCTGACATTGATTTTAATACATAAAGAAATACCGAAAGGGGCGCCAGTCTTTGGGGCCAATATCTCTAGGCACGGAACTCCGCCGGGCCAGTGCAAGTCTATTGTGTTCTGTTAATTGTTTTGAAGTGGTTATTTGATGCTGTCACGATTGATTCTTGAATTGGAGTAGCCAAGTTTGTTACAGTGGTATCAGAGCACGGCCGATTTCTCTTCTACGGGAAATCCGATCCCCAATTTTTTTTCCGGGGCACCTATGGCTTCACGCAAGGATCAGTCAACTCCTTCTGCATCTGGAGATGCGGGCAGGGATCACAACGAAGATTCTGACAGAGAGTATGGCCCGCCTCGGCCTACTTAGGTGGAGCAAAGAGAGATGAAGCGTTGTCAATTGATCGGCGATGCAACAAAGATGATGCTCAGTTTTGCGAAGGATCTAAAATTGGCAAAATATATGAGCGAGACTTCTTTTCAAGAAGTGCATGCACAGTGGCAGAAAACCACTACACCACCACTGAAACCCACTCTCAAGAAACCTTCTGATCACAAACAGTATTCAGAGAAGGAATTACAAGAGGTGGTTGCCCGATGGTTGATGCACGGATTGCTTAGCTTTTTGACGCGCAAAAGAAAGCCAAAAAGCACGGCAAAAAGCAGAAGAAAAGCACTGACTTCTCGGGATATTTGGGTCGTCAGTCAACATTTGACAAAGCAAAGAAACAGAAGAAGCGTGTTCACTTTGAAGGAGTACCCATTTCTTCTTCTTCTTCTTCTGACAGTTCTTCTGGCTCTTTAGATTCGAGCGAAGAAGACAGAAAAGGCAAAAAGTGAAGCAAGAAACAAAGCTTCGGAAAGGGAAAAAAAAAGGCAAAGAAGGCTAAATCTCACCCAAAGACTGACATTTCTACTAAGGACTCATCTACAGACAGCTCAGATTCGGATGATAGAAACTATCCAGAGCTCCGATAGGCAATCCCAGAATCTAGGCATGCTCCATAATTTGAGCTTTACTCATCTACCTATTGGTACTTGCCTGGGCCATCTGTCCCCAGTTGCCCTGCCCGTCAAGAATCTGCAACACCTTCTAAATTTGTACTACAATATCTTGCACATCGGGCCTCCGTTTGAGGAGCCGTCTCGACCGACTTCTAGAGCACATTAAACACTTCATTTTAGAGCACTAACTTGGCACTTCATGCATCTTAATCTCTCATCCCATCTGAACCATCCTCTAGCTTTTTTGGCCTAAAAAACCGCATTGAGCATACACTTCCGCTACCCTTTGGCTGCCCAGGACCTTCGTACCTGCCCTAACCTTTCTGCACTGCACCTGCCTGCAACCTTTACCTGGCATAGACCACTTCCTAGCTCGGACCAATGTTGGTTGCACCATCATTGCCCAGTCCCCTCGTCAAACATTTATGTTCAACCAAAAGCATATGTACAGAACTTTAAAATTGGCACACCAAACTGACAACTGAAAGCACTTGTAAAAACCGCAACCCTATGTACAGGCTACGTACAAAAGCTCTGTCTTTTTGGTCGCACACCGCATGCTTTAGGTGGGTTGCCCAACCCCCTTGGCTACAATCTAATGCACCTCAGGCACTAGACCCCTCTTAAAATACAACTTGAGCCGCACACCGTTCACCCTATTCCTAAAAAGCTTGCCATTTGCTCTCACCAGATAGGTCCCATTCGGAAAGGCCTTTTGCACTTTATATGGACCTGTCCACTTCTTCTTCAAATTCTTCTGGAATGTGAAATCTAGGTAGCTTTTGTACTTCATGATGAGATCTCCCTCTTCTATCTTTTTGTCTAGCAAGTTCTGATTGAACTTGGCAACCAGCTTTTCTCTCTGCTTCACATAGTAGTCTGTTGCTGCCTCTTTGTCCATCTGCAAAGCCTCCAAACTGGCTATCCGGTCCTCTAGAACTCCTTGTTGAGTGGCATTGATACGCCACATACCCTTTAAAGCACGTAACTGTGCATGCATCGGCAATACATCCTCCATAGACTAGCTCAAATGGAGTGAAATGTGTCGCTACTTTATAGGACGTTCTATATGCCCACAGACACTTCTCTAGATTTGTTTCCCACTTAGTTTCCTGCTTATATGCGTACTTTGTTAACATTTTGACGATCTGCCCATTAGCACTCTCAACTAGACCATTGCGTTGGGGGTGATAGGGTGAGGAAAATTGATGGTGAATCTTTAGCTTTTTCACTAATGCACTCATACATCTAAATTGAACTTTTTATGCACAATACTTTTTTTATTGGGAGTTGGGGTATGGACATAGCTTTTGGAGTGAGGACACACTGCTGGCAACCGACACAAAATCTCCATGACCCTATCAAAAGCCTCGTGAGCTTCTTCATCCCACTCATAACCATGCACTTGCTAAGCCCTCTTTTGAAAAGGATGCATGTATTGCGACAACATCAAAAAAACATTGATGGAGCAAAAGATGTCGTGCGCACGCTCACACACCCAGACAACTCAACACAACACAAGGAATTTACTTGAATTCCTCACCTCACTCACTACCACTCAAAAGCTCCCTAAAAAATCTACCCACAAGCTCAATTCAAACTCCAAATGCCTCGACCTACAAGCCCTTGCCTGCCCGCAGACATTACAAGGTGAGTCGAGGTGATCAACACTTGAAATCACACTTGATGGTGACCAAAATATACAAGAAAAACCATCAAAAACCAAAAACTCCAACCACAAAATGCCACTCTCAAACCATTACAAAAGCTTCACCAAACTCCACTCTGTTGGACTCTTTGGAGTAGCGCCAACCCTAATGTCACCGATACAGGGTCACATAGTCTTGCAGAAAGCCGCACCTTCTTCCCTCACCCTCAATTCCTTGCACACACACATCCATGGAAACCTCAGAACTTCCATACACTCTCCCAAGTGCAAAATTGAAGAGAGAAAGCTCTCATTCACTCCTCCATACACTCGAAAACAGGACGAGAACACAACGGGACTGCACTAGACCACCTGTAGAAACCCTGCTTCCTCCCACACACAGAGGGGTGAAAGTGTTGATATTTCTCTTCCAAAGTCCTCCCTCAGCCTGGACCATCACAGCACCGTGAGTAATGTGGCAATTTTAAGCCATTTCACACCTTTTTTTACCTTTTTTGGCCCAGTTTTGGCCAGTTTTGACCCTAGGTGGACGTTTTTCGCGGGAAAAACCCCTTCCGGACTCCAAAATTCACCAAATTTCGCACGCTTGATTCTCGATACCCAAATCACATTTACACATCCCCACATTCCATTTTTAACCACTTATAGGGCGATGCACGTATCACCGCAGATCAGGCGCCGCAAATAGACAGTCACCGCATGTGTCAAACTTCTCGAGGGGGATGAGAGTACCCACACTTGTCACTTGCATTATTTACATTCTAGAAAGCTCAAAAAAATTATCTAGAGCCAAAATAAGCCACCTAGAACCATATCGAAGGCCCCGATACCCTATCCATACAGGTACGTATGCTCGACTGCCGACACGCAAGCACGCATATTTACAATGTGCACACGTTGCACCTTTTTTCGAACTTGAAACCACTTTGCAAAGCTCCCAAATGCATGTATTTACATCTTTTTGTACATATGAACATGCATTTAAACGCTACTTTGTACATGCCAAAAGCGGTCTATCATCATTGCCCACCTTCTAGGTAGAGCATTTATGCTCAACCAAGAGACTATTTGCATCTGGAACCACATCCCTTGCAAAATATTTCTTCAGTCTATAACCATTTATTCTGTAGCGCAAACGTTCACCAGACAGTTTTTCCAACTCATAGGTGCCATTAGAAAATACATGCTTCACTCTGTATGGACCCAACCATTTGTCCCTCAATTTCTTCTGAAAAGTAAAATCCAAGCGAGAATCATACTTCATCACCAAATCTCCTTCTTTGATCTCTTTCTCTGGCAGCCTCTTATTCATTTTCTCCATTCTTATCTCTGCTTGTTGAATATAATAATCACTGGCTTTCTCTCTTTTCATTCGCAGCAACTCTAGGGAGATAATTCTTTCTTGGAGCTTGTCATTATGCTCACCTTGCATTCTGCACAACAACTTCAAGGCATCCAACTACACTTGTATGGGCATAAGAGCTTCCTTTCCATAAACAAGTTCATATGGTGTAAACTGTGTTGACACTCTATACGCAGTTGTATAAGCCCACAAACACTTTTCCAAGTCCAAGTCCCACTCTTTAGGATGCTCTCTAGCATACTTTGATAGCATCTTCACAATTTGACCATTGCAGTTCTCAACCAACCCATTGCATTGTGGGTAGTAAGGAGAAGAATGCCTATGCTGAATTTTCAATTTCTCCATGAGAGCAGCAACAAGTTTTCCCCTAAATCCAGGTCCACGATCAAAAATAATAACCATAGGAGCTCCAAACCTGCAACACACCTGTTCATATAAAAAAGAGGCCACTCTTCTTGCTGTTACATCTTTTACTCATCTTGCCTCCACCCATTTTGTCAAATAGTCCACAGCCACAAGGATATACCTTTTACCATTGTTGGTCCTTGGCATTGGACCTACAGCATCTACTCCACATTTTGCAAATGCATCAAAAGACATTATAGCTTTCTGAGGCTCAGCCAAAAGCTTCCGATTTGCAAACACTTGGCATTCATGGCATGACTTGCACCAAAAATAAGCATCTCTCATCATAGAGGGCCAACAGTAACCTGCTCTTAAAACACGAAAGACAACCTGATCCTTGCCTTGATGGCCTGTTTCTTCATGGAAGTGCAACAAAATCAAGCCTATCTTTTCTTTGTACGGCACTTTTCTCAAAATTCTATCTTGCCATAAAGCATGAGATCCTCACCTACCAATGTGTAGTTTCTTGCTTTTGCAACTATTCTCTTACGCCCAACCTTTGACATGCCCTCTGGACATTGCCCTTTACCAAGAAATAATTCTACATCTTGCAATGATTCCCTTCTTGCATACAAGGCTTCCTTGACCTTTAAAGGAGCTACCAAGGCATCCAGCTTGCCCCTAGCCAACTCATGAGCTTCTTTATTCTGCTCACGAGGAACATTCTTAAACTGTATCTTCTCAAACTCATGCAAAAGCTTCTTGATGCCATAGAACCACTTCTTCAAATTTTCTTTCTTAACATTCCACAAACCAAGCAAATGATTCATGACTAGCAATGCATCCCCTTTTGCAATGACCCTCTTCAGTCCAAACTCAACACACTGCTTCAACCCAAGGAAAAGTGTGAGATACTCGGCCTCATTGTTACTTTCAGCTTCATCAAGATTGTAAGCTCTAGAAAAGATTACATCGCCTTTTGGGTTCTTAATGACTACCCCACCACTTGCCTTTTGAAGAACTTTCCTGTATGCACCATCAAACATCATTGTATATGCATCTGTAATATCTACTTCCTCTTCATGATCATCCTTGTCAAACCTTGGGTAAGATGGAAGCTCGCCCCTCTTATGTACGACTATGTTTGCCAAGTGAGCTTTAACAGAATGATCCACTTTAAACTCAAACTCATACTCTTGAAGCTCCAAAGTCCACTTTAAGATGCACTTTCTAGGCTTCAAAGTTGTACTACATCCGGCAAAAGATTCGATGTGGTGAGCATATAGAACTTTTGGGGCAACAAATAGGTTTTAAACCTTCGACAAGCAAGAACCAAGGCAAATACCCACTGTTCCATTTTCATGTAGGAGAACTCGCTTACATTCTTCATCTTGCTCTCAAAATAAACTGGCTTGAAGTTTCTTCCTTGCTTTTGTAAGAGAACTGACCCAAAAGCTAATGACCCCACACTAATAGATACATAGAAAATCGACTGCAAATCAGGAGGACTCACTGTACGTAAAGCACACAATACCTCCTTGATGCCATCAAAAGCCTGTTGCATGTCTTCATTCCATTCAAACCCTTGAACTCTTTGACTCAATTTCTAGAGAGGATACACATACTGACATAGCATCCAAAAAAAACATGACAAGTACCTGAGCTGATGCACAAATGATGCCAAATCCTTTGTGTTTCTGGGCGGATCCATAAGCAATAAAGCCTTACCTTTCTCTGGGTCAGCTTCTAGTCCATTTTGGGAAACCACATGTCCTAGCAAATGGACTCTGGCATGAGCAAACTTACACTTCTTTGGGTTGAGTTGCCTACCCTCTTGTTGAAGCCTTTCAAAACTCAACCTCAACTTCTCCAAATGTGTGACCCTTGAGCTATAACACCCAATGTCATCCATGAAAACACGAATGAACTTACACAAGTAGGGACCAAACACTCTATTCATCCATCCTTGGAAGGTAGCATATGCATTAACCAGCCCAAAAGGCATTCTTTTGTAGGCAAAACAACCCCAAGGAGTAATGAAGGTCGTCTTCAATCGATCTTCAATCGCTATCAAGATTTGAAAGTAGCCAGAAAATCCATCCATGATTGAGTAACGTTCATGACCTGCAACCTGATTGAGGATTTCATCTAAAAAGGGTAGTGGATAATGATTCCTTTTTGTGGCAGCATTCAAAGGTTTGAAATTGACACATATCCTAAATCTTCCGTTCTTCTTGGGCACAATAACAACTGGAGAGACCCATTCGGACTCCTCCACTCGAAAGATGAAATCTGCTTCCAAAATCTTTGTCACCTCTTCATGAAGTGCCTTCTCATGAATGACCCCCAACCTCCTAATCTTTTGAACCTTTGGCTTGGCACCTTCTTTTAGATTGATCTATGCTCGACTCCTTTAGCTCCTTGAAACTCTGTATATTCAGTGGCGAATAGCTTTGGTAATTCCTTGAACATGTCTTCATACTCCTTTTTTTCTTTTTCTGTCAAGTCCTCTCCTAGCATGCTCCTTACATTCACTTTGGCAGGCTCTACAATTGCTTTTGGACTATCCTTCTCCTCCTTGACCTTCACATCATGCATTGATGCTTCCTTTTCAACACTTATCCCAACAAGATCAGGACATAATTGCATCAAGCCTTCCTCTACACTTTCTTCCGATGATGTAGACGAAGCATCACTATCGTATGATGTGGTTTCCGTCGAATCCATATCTTGCATCTCCACTAGGGGCTGTGTACGGCTCTTGTGTATCTTCATGTTGTAGACAATGGTCCTTCCTTTCTCTTTGTCGGGGATGGTGATCAAGCCCGTGCCCCAATCCTGCTTAGCACCAAGGTTTATAAGCCATGGCCTCCCTAAAATGATTGGATACGCATTCTCACCCGCTTGCATCACGTAGCAATCAACCAAGCACTCGATCCCCAAGACTTTTATCTTCACATCTTCAGCTATTCCAAGACACCTTGCCTTTTTGTGGTTGGCCATCCTCATACGGATCGAAGCATTCACTGACATCTTGACACCTGCTTCTTTCATGATAGCCTCGGTCATGACACACACCTGGGCACCACCATCCACATATGCTTGCACTTCCGTCTTCTTTCCCAGCATAGCTTCAACTATTGGCACCATATCCACTGGGTGACCAACCCTCAAAGATGACACCATGCTTTGATGCTTTTCCTTCTTGGAAGGAAGCCGCGTACTCACACACTTGGTCCACTGCCTCCTCAATTTAGCATTCAAAGCCACCAACTGACCAAAAGATATATTTGCCTTTTGATTTCGTATGTCGTCGACAATATCATAGTCTTCAACACCTTGGCCAAGGAGGTAGTCCTTTGGACCAATTTTCCTTCTTCGCTGCCTCGTGCTACTTTCTGGTTTGTCTTCTGCCTTAGCCTTTCCTTTCCTTGCTCTTGTTTCCCTCTCTTCTTCTGTCTCTTTCTCCCTATCATGCCTAGCTCTCTTATTGGCTAAAACATCCACATCTTGATGCTCAAGGGTAATGATGTTAATAGCCCTACCTTCTCCATTTGCAGGCAACGATTGCAATTTGTTGTTGCGGTGGCGGTGCTTCTAGTGCTCGTTCTTGATGATTCTCTTCTATTCTTCCTCGACCACGTCCATATAGGGGGTATATCCCTCCTCTCTCTCTTGGTGGTTCGGGACAATCAGGGGTGTAGTGACCCTCTTCATCACAATTGTAGCATCTACCTTGTAGCCTTCGTCCCCTGCCTCTCCCTGCTGGCCGCTCCTCTCTTTGGTTCCTATTCATTATGTTAATTCTTAATTCTTGCAAAACTGACCAGCAAGATCATGCAAAACCCAGGCCGTAACGGGATCTGGACCTTGAACCACTCGCTCCACTCTATCATCCGTTGTCACAGGGACCATTGGTTGCACCACAACTGGCTCAGTATGTGTCAAGCCTTCCTCCCACCTTCTCTTGATCTTCTTGCTCATGGCCTCGGCAATTTCCACAGCTCTTTCAAATGTAGCAAGCTCATCTTGATCGACCTTCTCCCTTACACTTGGATGGAGACAATCCATAAACTGACGTACTTTAAAGAAATCCCCTGGAGGTACTTAGGATGCCGCCTCTAATTGAACCCAAAGTCCTTTGAAGTGTTGCAAAAACTCTTTAAAGTTAGCATGAACATCTTGCTACAAACCTCTCAATTTTGTTGTCTCTTCTATTCCGGTTAGTTTCTTTCCAAACCTGTCAAAAATTGCCAGCTTCACTTGCTCCCATGTTTGTTTTTTTTCTTCCTCTAAACCTTCAAACCACTCCCGAGCTTCTCCTTTGAGCACAAGATGAAATACATGAAGCTTGGCTTCGTCATTCACAATGTGCATACCAAGCGTATACCACTCGAAGTCCACAATCCAATCCTTCACATCCTCCTTCCCTGTAAACACTGGCCGACTATACTCCATCCCTTTGAAGTTGCTTCTCCCTTGCGTGATTAATTCCACAAAATTTGAAGTCTTGCACCTCAACCAAACCACAACTTTTCTTCAATGAAGCTCGAACTTCACAGCAAAACCACTCCACCTGGGTGCACAACCGGCAAATTTCCGCTCCCCAGAGAGATCGCCAAAGGATGATGGAGCAAAAGATGTCGTGGGCATGCTCACACACCCAGACAACGCAACATAACACAAGGAATTTACTTGAATTCCTCACCTCACTCACTACCACTCAAAAGCTCCCTAAAAACTCTACCCACAAGCTCAATTCAAACTCCAAACGCTTCGACCTACAAGCCCTTGCCTGCCCGCAGACATTACAAGGTGAGTCGAGGTGATCAACACTTGAAATCACACTTGATGGTGACCAAAATATACAAGAAAAACCATCAAAAACCAAAAACTCCAGCCACAAGAGGCCACTCTCAAACCATTGCAAAAGCTTCACCAAACTCCACTCTGTTGGACTCTTTGGAGTAGCGCCAACCCTAATGGCACCGATACAAGGTCACATAGTCATGTAGAAATCCGCACCTTCTTCCCTCAATTCCTTGCACACACACATCCATGGAAACCTCAGAACTTCCATACACTCTCCCAAGTGCAAAATTGAAGAGAGAAAGCTCTCATTCACTCCTCCATACACTTGGAAACAGGACGAGAACACAATCGGATTGCACTAGACCACCTGTAGGAACCTTGCTTCCTCCCACACACAAAGGGGTGAAAGTGTTGACATTGCTCTTCCAAAGCCCTCCCTCAGCCTATACCATCATGGAACCGTGAGTGACGTGGCAATTTTAATCCATTTCACACCTTTTTTGACCTTTTTTGGCCCAGTTTTGGCCAGTTTTGACCCCAGGTGGGCGTTTTCGCGGGAAAAACCCCTAACGGACTCCAAAATTCACCAAATTTCGCATGCTTGATCCTCGATACCCAAATCACATTTCCACATCCCCACATTTCATTTTTAACCACTTCTAGGGCGATGCACGTATCACCGCAGATCAGGCGCCGCAAATAGACAATTACCGCATGTGTCAAACTTCTCGAGCGGGATGAGAGTACCCACACTTGTCACTTGCATTATTTACATTCTAGAAAGCTCAAAAACATTATCTAGAGCCAAAATAAGGTACCTAGAACCATATCCAAGGCCCCGATACCCTATCTAGACAGGTATGTATGCTCGACTGCCGACACGCAAGCACGCATATTTACAATGTGCACACGTTGCACCTTTTTTCAAACTTGAAACCACTTTTTAAAGATCCCAAATGCATGTATTTACATCTTTTGTACATATGACCATGCATTTAAACACTAATTTTTACACGCCAAAAGCGGTCTATCAACGTGATAAATACTTCAGCTTATGAACAAATGAAGCCAAACCTTGAGCATCTGATGGCGGCTCCATCAACACCAACACCTTCACCTTCTCGTGATCAGCCTCTATACCATTCTGCGACACCACATGACCCAACAGCTGCGCTCGAGGCTGTGCTAGCTTGCTTTTTTTGGGGTTCAATTGACGTCCTTCTTCATCAAGCCTTTGAAAGCATAACTCCAGCTTCGATAGGTGCTCCAATATTGAACTATAGCAATCTATATCATCCATGAAGACCCTGATAAAGCGGCCCAAGTATTGACCAAATACCCTGTTCATCCAAACTTGGAAGGTGGCATATACATTCACCAATCCAAATGGCATCCTGCGATAAGCAAAACAACCCCATGGAGATAAGAATATGGTCTTCAATTGGTCCTCGAGTGCAATCCCTATCTGAAAATACCCCGAAAAGCCATCCATAATCGAGTATCTCTTGTGTCCAGCCACCTGGTTTAGGATTTTGTCTTGAAACAGCAATGGATAGTGATTTTTTTTGTCGCTACATTTAGTGGCTTGTAGTCAACACACACCCTCCATTTCCAATTCTTCTTAGGGGTTATAACCACCAGTGAGACCCACTCTGACTCTTTCACAGGGTATATAATGCCTGCATCCAACAATTTATTGATCTCCTGCCAAAGGGCCTCCTTTTGGATTTCCCCTAGTCTTCTCAACTTCTGTGCTTTAGGCCTATGTCCTTGCTTGAGAACAATCTTGTGCTCTACCCCTCTTGCACCACGCAAATGCTTGTACTCCATCGCAAACAGGTTTGGATAGGACTCACACAACTGAACATAACTCTCTTTTTCACCCTTGGTCAAATCTTCACTTAACATGCTCGAAACCTCCTATATGCTTAAACCATGAGCTTGAGGCTGCATACCTTTTTCTTTAGGAGGGGAGTCGTCTATGGTGACTCCGAATAATTCTGCATCTATCTTCAGCATGTCGTCCTCACTCTCCTCTTTCTCTGTGCTAGTGTAGCCTTCATCATAAGTTGTCTCTGTCTCGTACTCGTAGCTTGTCATGTCACCTTCATCTTTAACTGCCATAGGACGAGAACTGCTTTCCTTGGTCTTCAAGTCAAACACAATTTGTCTTCCTTTCTCTTTGTCAGGCAAGGTGAACACTTTGCTCTCCCAATCTTGCTTAGCACCTATCGCTAAAAGCCATGGCCTGCCCAAAATGATTGGATAATCATTATCTCCTGCCTTCATCACAAAAAAGTCTATTAGGCACTCTATGCCCATCACCTTGACCTTCACATCCTGAGCCACACTCAGACACCTAGCTTTAGTATGATTGGCCATCCTCATGCGCACATTTGACTTGGCTATTGCCTTGACTCTTGTCTCTTTCAATGTTGCTTCCGTCATGACACAAACCTACACTCCACCGTCTAGGTAGGCTTGTACCTGCATCCTCTTTTCTATGATCGCATCCACTAGCGGAAGAACATTAGTTGGTACCCTCAAAGCCATGTTTTGCTCTGCTTGCACATTTCCCTTAGCTCTTGGCAGCCTGGTGCTAACACTTGTGGACCACTGTCTCCTCAATTTTGGATTTAAGACTAACTGCTGTCCAAAAGCAATGTTTGCTTTCTGATTTTGGACATCACTTACCATATTGTACTCGGGATAGCGACACCCTAATTGGAAATCCGATTGTTTGATTTTTCAGCGTCTCCTTCTTTTGCTAGGCCCGGGCTTCTCTCTATCTTCGTATACCTTTTCTTTGCCTTTGCGAGCTCTGGTTTCTCGTTCTGTCTCTGTCTCTGTCTCTCTCTCAACTCTTGCTCTCTTATTGGCCAAAACGTTGATCTCCTACTCATCCACCCCGATAATATTTACTCTTGGGACTTCGCCTCCATTTGGCGGAGCTGGTTGCACAAGATTCTCCACTGCTTGCTCTCTTGGACCATTGAATTGCCCTTGGCTTTGACCTCTACCAAGCAGCGGGTAAATGCCTCTTCTCTCTCTCTCTCTCTCTCTCTCTCTCTCTCTCTCTCTCTCTCTCTCTCTCTCTCTCTCTCTCTCTCTCTCTCTCTCTCTCTGGCTGAGGACAATCGTGTGCATAGTGCCCCTCTTCTCCACAATTGTAGAACCTACCTGGCAGTGGCCTTGCCCTGCCCCTTGCTCCTCTTGGCTGTACTCTATCCATAACATTGAGCCACAACTCCTGCATTTTCTCTGAGCATGGTAGTTAAAAATAATTGCGAGGTTCCTAAGAGTGGACACGCTAAAGTAGTGTATATGAATGATTAACAAATTCTCTCTAAGAAGGGATTTACGCATACCTTTGCGACCGTGGAGACGATTAATTATGTAGCTAGAAGAGGCTTATGGTTTTGGGACTTTCCAATTGATAGAGGGAAAGGGAGGGAATGACTTTAAGGAAAATCCTTTTTTTCAAATAACTTCCATTGATTATGCTAATTTAACCTTCAAAACCTTAACTTCTCTTTGAGGAAATTAAGTATTAACCTAATTTGCCTTACTAAACAAGACCTTGCACATATACAACCAACAAAGAAGCTACATCTTCCCCCTAAGCAAAAAGGATTTCTTATGAAAATGGAAGAGCTTAAGCTTTAATTCAAGTAAGCATGAAAGTAAATCTGTTTGAAGAATGAGAATTAACAAGATAACCTTACCTTAGTGCGTATAAGGTAGGTTCTTCTCCTTGCTTTGGAAGAGCAACGACGAAGTGTGTTGACATAGCCGGCTCTTTCCCACTTCACTTTGCTTGAAGACCACCGATTTGGAAATTGGAAGAATGAGAGGTTAGAAGAACGATTCGAGCTACGGAAAGCTTGAAGGTTAGGAGAGAGAAGGTGAGGGTGTAACGGTGATTTTGATTATGGTTATGGACATGTCTTCTCTTAGGGAGAGAGGTGTGTGTAGGGGTGTGTGTGAAAGAGGATTAGCTTTGGCTTTCACAACTCACTCTTAAGCTTGCATTTTCAAAAATGTGAAGAGAAGTGTTTAATTAGTAGGGAAGGCCTCCTTTTAAGCTTAATTTGATAAGGCCCTTAACTTATCTTGATAAGTTCCTTTTTCATATCTTGATATCCTTTCTTCCTTTTCAAAGCTTCTTCAACAAACTACTTATGCAACAAGCTACTTTCCCAACAAGTGGCTTATGCAACAAGCTACTTTTCCAACAAGTTACTTTTTTCACGTTACCCTTCGTCTTTCTTTGTTTTCTTATGCAATTTTGTTTTCTTGAGATAAAACTAATATTCCATGCATTGGTTATATCCACATTCCCATGGTGTAAACCGAAAGTGTCTCGTGAGTAGCTAGGGTGCTTTATTATAACC
This sequence comes from Adiantum capillus-veneris, assembly GCF_014529385.1. Classification (NCBI taxonomy): domain Eukaryota; kingdom Viridiplantae; phylum Streptophyta; class Polypodiopsida; order Polypodiales; family Pteridaceae; genus Adiantum; species Adiantum capillus-veneris. The sequence continues at coordinate 105,411,686 of NC_140953.1, forward strand.
CAAATTTACACGATCGTTTTCAAAAAGTCGATGGCTTAGATATGTCGTCAAGAGTAAGGGCTAAGAGGAGGACCTTACTCACTCCCCAACAAAAAGAAAGAGTTGTCCTCAGCTCAAAACAAATAAAGAATGTGGTAAATCTTCATCCGTAAGTTACACTTTCAACTTTTGGGTAACGCTAATTTAGCCTTCGTTGGTGGCTCACCTATATAAAGTGCAATATGTTTTCATTTCTTACAGTATTATTCCCTTTGTCTTTCACTTTTCTTTCCATCCCTTGTCAAAATTTCTTAGGTTTGTCTCTTTGCTCATTATCTTACTTTATGGATTGGTGGCAAGAGCTAGTTTTGTATGTGGTCATTCTTCATGTGTAGCAAACAAGTGAATCTATGAGGAGAGATTTTGTGGAGCGATATGGGCGCCTACTATTTCCTCACTTGGGAACTTCAATAGCTCAAACCAAATTGCGAACGTTTTAAAGTATAACAAGGGTAACCCTTTAGGGTTGCAATCACTTTTGTAATAATGTATGTTTGGCTATGGTTAGTGAAGCTATGATTTGGGTCCTCGATATTACTGTTGCGTGATGAGATCAATGCATCAAGGTTTTTCAAAATGAGTCTTTTTTCTTGCTCAAATTCTTCCTCATCAAAAGATATATCTTTACCCTCACTTTGGTTTACCACTTATACAGGGCCCTTCAACTTCACACCTCATACTAGAGAGACCAGTGCAACAATTTCACAGTGAATCCTTCCTATTGATGAGAGGCCTAATATGTGCTCTGCTTGTGATAGTTGCTTTTGTGATCATGTAATGGATGGGCTTATTGACCTCTAAAAAATTTATCTTCGTTGTATCCCTTAACATGTTCATCATGTTCTAAGATCTTGGTGCATGTCTTAAGTCCTTCTTTCTGTGATTTTTCTTGATGGATATAATGAAATTGGTTTTGAGTTCTTATATCTTGTATTTGATAGAAGTCCTTGAGAGAATTTCAAACATAGCTAAATCTATTTTTTGATTTTGTAATTCCATACAGAGGTTTGAGTCACAAGATATACAGGATAACGTTATTCTTGTTATTATTTAGCAAAAGGTCAGGTTACAAAGGTTCAAAAAGATAGAACTTGGATTTGTAGTTAGATGAACTAACATGGTTTAGTCTGAGTCCCAAAAAAAAGGAGAATCCTGATCAAAAAAGATGAGTAAACTAAGAAGTAAGGTGTTCCCAATCTTCCCAAGAGGCATCAAAACCTCCTGAATTGTTCGGTGTTGTAGCTTCCGCTCCTTTATGTCTAAAATTTCTCTGGCTCCATCTGGAATTATTCTTGTGTGTTAAGAATAGTATCCTCATCATTTAGGATGTGAAGGGGATCCACAACATATCTTTTTAGCAAGCTAACATGAAATACATTGTGCAAATTCAAGTGAAGAGGTAAAGCGAGTTCGTAAGATTGGTCCCCTGTCCTTCTCAGAATCTCAAAGGGTCCATGATATCTATATGCTAACTTCCTGTATTTTCCCATTCTGAGTGAACTTCTCTTAGGTTTGACCCTAAGGAAACTCTATCTCCTACCTTAAAGATCCTGGGAGATCTATGTAAATTAGCATAACTCTTTTGCATGTCACTTGCTCTCTTATGGTTCTCCCTTATTATTTTGATTTGGCAATCCATTTCTTCAAGTGTATTCTTTGCTGCAGGTACTGGGAGACTTGGGTCGGCCATTCTAACAGGAATGATACACTCTTGTCCATAAAGAGCTTTGAATGGGGACATTCCTAGGCTTCTATGGTAGGAATTAGAAGCAAATTTCACGACGGGTAAATATTTGATCCAAAGATGAGGTTGTTGATTGCAGTATGATCTCAACATATCTTCTATGACTTGATTAACTCTTTTGGTTTGTCCATCTATCTTTGGATGATACGTTGAACTCGGTTTTAATTGAGTGCCTAAGGATTGGAACATGGCCTTCCAAAACTTAGAGGTAAACTTGGCATCATGATCACTGATTATCCTAGCAGGTATTCCATGTAATCTGATAATTTCTTTTACAAAAATTTGAGCAATATGCGTTGCAGAGGCAGTGGTTTTGATTGGGACAAGGTGAGCTACTTTGGTGAGTTTATCCACCACCACAAAAATTGAATCAAAATTTCCAGCAGTCTTAGGTAACCCTGTTACAAAATCCATACAGATGCACTCCCACTTCATTGCAGGTATATCCAATGGTTGTAGCTTCCCAGGAATCTTAACTCTTTCAGCCTTCACCTTTTGGCATACCAAACACTTCTTAACATACTCTAAGGTATCCTTTTTCATCTTAGGCCAGTAGAAATTTTGTTTAAGAGAAGCAAACATTTTGTGATAACCTGGGTGAGCCGCAAGGGGAGTTTCATGAGCTTCCTTTAGAATTTACATCCTTAAGCATGTAGGTATGCACAATTGATTCCTGAAGAATAAGAGTCCATCTTGAATAGAGTAGTCTTTCAAGTATCTTTTCTAGACTTGAGCTTGGATTTCTTGGATCAATGGACCAAATTGCTCATCCGTTTGGAGGGTGTTTTGAACTTCCTCGGGTAGAGTTGAATGGACTAGTGTAATGGCAAGGGCCACTACTCGTTGCATTTTAAGCTCATTTCTACTATTGACTTTTGAGAGAGAGCTCTTGCCACCTAGAGCAATCGGGACTTCCAGCAACTTCTACGATGCGCACGACCACCCGACAGGCTCCAAACATGAGAGGTAGGCTCACCACCTTGAGCTTTTCGCGCATGTTTGTTGTTTTGTCGCGAAAACTAGCGTAGGGTTCACACGAGAAGAGAGCGGTAGAGACCTACAAGTAGAAGCGGCCACCTAACAGCTAACCCAAAAGCAATGAAACTTCATCCGCAGCTTAGCTTAACATAGGAGACCACTTTTGGATGCCCAATGGCAGTGGAAAACCATCGGGAAAAACCCTAACTTCTAGAGCCCTGCAAGAGACCACCAAATGGTAAATCGGTGGAAAGGCGCCCAAATGCTACCAAAACTCATGGGTAGGAGCATCTCGACATGCTCGACAAGTCTATATAGCCCACATGGCCATAAGGTGACCCGAAGCGGCACTAAACGTCAGAAACGGCATCAGACACACAAAGCGTCAAATAGCTCTCGCGGCCAAACCGCATGTCTGTTTGCCACCAAACTTCACGAGCGGCTTTCCTAGACCATCAACAAACAAGTCCTATTGTGGTAGACCACTGCAAGTCATTGACGACATGTAAACGCAACTACGGGTGCTTCCAGAGCAACAAATTGCCAAACGGAGCTCCGGTGAAGCCAAAGTCGACAAAAACCATATGGCAAGGATTCCCAAGGGACCACGAAGCTATAGAGACCAACATCAAGAAATTTCATCGCCGAAAAGCACTCCAAAAGTTAGAAAACGGCTCGGAGGCTCTGAAATCCACACAGGGAGTTTCTTTCTATTAGTTTGACTTTTTTGTTGAGATAATGCTTAAAAGGGACCCAGGGGGGCTCAGGGCAGGCCCAGTAGCACTCACCATAAAAATTTCATCAGGAGACATCCTACGTGTAGGATGTCTCAAGGCCAAATCTGGGCACCAAACTCAACATCTCTTATCACACACAGCTTCTGAATAGCCTGTGCATACTAGCCGCCAAGTTTCATCACATTTGGATAAAAATTGGCCTCATATGCACCAAAAAACGCAAAGTCAGAGCATAGAGGCAATAATGGACCATAGACCTACCAAAACTAGTCCAAATCACATGAAACTTGCACAATATACTCATGAGCACATTGCCAAGCTATCTGTGTGGTCATATGTGAAAAATGATGAAATAGACATCCTACACGTAAGATGTCTAAATGACATTTTTGGCCCCCCAACTTGCATTTTTCAGTTCCAGATCTCCTTATAACACCTTCCTAAGCTCATATGTCAAGTTTCAAGCCATTCTCATCACATTTGGCCCCCAACACCTCCAAGATGCACTTTTTGAGCCTAAAAACACTACACATGCTCTTACCAACACCAATTCTTGTCCAAATCAAAATCCAAGAGCAGGGCCATGTTCCACATGCCAAGAGCTACCCACAGAACCAACTCCAAGTCATTTTGATGAAATAGACATCCTACGTGTAGGATGTTTCTAGCATGATTTTGACCTACTGTGCAAGAACTGACTTCATAGGGGCCATTAACATGGTGCAAGGAGCGTGTATATCAACTTTCAACCCATTTGAATATCATTTGCCACTGTTGAGGACATCCTACCCAAATTGTGAGCCTAAAGCCTGAATCTGCCCAAAAATGCACTTTTTGATGCCCAAACCCAATTCCAATCACATAGCCATGTTGCACAGGTCAAGGGCCACCAGCATACCAAGTTTCACCAACAACAAGCAAGATGCGTAGGATGTCTAAATGATAATTTTTGGCCAGAAAGCTGTTGTGGGAAAATGGAGAGTTTCCCTAGTTCCTTTTAAGTTTTATTTTCAATATTCAAGTCATTTGGATAGTTAGAACTCAGTTTATCAGCTGATATGGAAAAAAGCTAACTTCGGACTACTGAGTGCAACAGGATCCATGGCAGCCTCAAAATCACCTGCAAAGAAGAAGAGGATGACAATAAAAAACTATTTAGAATAAGTGGAGCCGTTTGTGATCCCAGAAGAAACCTTGAAGCCCACCAGCACATGGGTTCAGGATGATTTGCTAGAGTCCAATAATTTGAAGGTCTACCAAGGCGTGCTCAAAGATCCTGAAGGAAATGCAATAGAGCTACCCATGATACCACGGGAGCTCAATGAATTTGTCAGAAGCAAATTGGGAGATTACCTGGAAAAGATGGATCTACACAACTACTTTGAAGCTTTGCCAGCGGGAATTGACATCAAAAGAGTGTGGGAATTTGTAACCACTATCAAAGAAGATGGAGTGGCCAGAGTCACTGATCTGCAGGGCAAGCCAGATACCATGATTGTCATCACAGAGAGGGTGGTGGCATCCGCACTAGACATCTCCAACAAGGGAGATAGTGTGACAAAGAGGAGAGATGATGTCAAAGTCTACTCAGAAAAGAAGAACAACTACACATTTGAAGATATTGCAAACCCAAAAGTGGCTATCATGAGCCAGCTCTACAACCAATACTTCTACATGTGTACAAAGCGGCCACAAAAGTACAGGATGCCACCTGTAGCCATTGCTACCACCTTCACCTGGGCAATGCAAAAGAGTAAACCAAAAGTGATCAATTTTGTGGCTTACATCCATGACAACTTGGTGAAGATGGGCAACAAAAATCCCACCTACATTGTACCTGGTGAGCTAATAACAAAAGTAGTCTATGGAGCACTGCTCGCCAAGGGAAACTGGCCTAAACCTCCCTCACAGAATGACTGGCTAAAGCTGAAAGAAGATAAAGAGGAAGAACCTCCAAGGGAACCCAGAGTAGCCACAAGGTTGAAGTGCCGGTTAGAGACCGTGCAAGAAGAGCTGCCGAAGTTGAAGAAAGGAAAGAAGGAAAGTGTACAAGTGCTGATCAAAGAGACCAAGTCACAGAAAGCGGTACGGCTCGAACAACTGATGGAAAGCTTCAGAGCCGAGAGAGCACTCAAAGGAGATTTGAGTGAGTTGTGGAAGCCGTCCCTTGAAGCCATGTCGGGATCATCTCGAAGGGTGCACAGAGATCGGTTTGAAGACTACATCAAAAAATTTGAGATTTTAGATGCTACGACAGAGAATATCCCTAACATCCCATTTACAGAAGAAGAAGTGGACGAAGTACGACGGCAGCTACTAGAAGAGCAGGGAGAGGCCAAGAAAGAGAGAGAAAAACCAAGGTGGATAGGGATTTCAAGAAAAAGCCAGCAACTCCACCATCAAGCAGAGAATCTAGCCCACCGCCATCACCACCTCCTCTTAGCCCTCCACAAACCCAACAAAAGGAATATGAACAAGAAGATTCCAAGCAAGAGAAGAGCCAAGAGGAAGAGCAGAAAGAAGAAGCTGAACCAAAAGAGGAGAAGCTAGATCCAGAAGAAAAGAATTTCAAAATATATCTTGATCTACTAGCTGCGGGTTACTCTCGAGAAGAGGCAGCTACTATGGCCTTTGAGTTGACAAGCACAAGGCCCAAGGAACAGATGCAAAGCCTACAGTTAGTGGAATTGAAAGAGATGGCCACCGATACCGTGGACCTACAGCCACCTACCAATGATTGGGATGTGGTGATGCACAAGCTAACTGAGCTTAGAGCAAGATCGATGGCCACTGAGAGTGAGATTGATACTCTCAAGAAAAATGAAGTTCTTATCAAATCTGAAGTCAACTCACTACAAAGACAAAGCCAAGAGCATATGGACAAACAAACAAAGTTGCAAGCTAGTTTGCGGCATTACAAAGATGCCAGGAGATGGAACAACAAAATCAAGCAACCGAAAACAAGCTTCAAAGAGCTGAAGAAGAATACAAGAAAATCAGCAAGTCATTGACAGATGCAGAGGGAGAAAGGGACAACCTGACTCTACAACTTGCTGAAGAGTCCAACGAAGTGGAAACCCTGAGGAATGCCAACGAAAAGGTAGAGATAGAGCATGAAGCGACCAGGATGAAGTCATCGAGCTGAAAGACCAGATGAAAGTAAAAGATCAAACCATCCAAAGGCTACGAGCATCTCCGGCGAGATTCAGAGTTGCTAGCTCGACTCACACGACTTCAGAGACTGATTTATATGAAGAACAAATGAAGGAACTCCAAAAGGAGTTGACATTAGAGAAAAGACAAAGGCTGATGTTGGCCGAGGGGTCTCTGGTCATGCAAAATCGCCTAGAAGAAGAGAACAAAGCCATGAGGAATGAGCTAGAAGCCGTGAAGAAGAGGATGGATGAGGATTTTCAGAGATGGAAAGCAGAAAATGAAGCCATCAAGAGAAAGCTCGAGGAGGCGGAGAAAATCAATGCCGATCTAAACGACCTCCTAGTAAACATGGGAGAGCAAGCGGAAGAGGAAAAGAAGACAAAAGAAGAGGAAGAAAAGCTACAAAAGGCCATAGAAGCGGCAGTAAAAGACACAGCCAGAGAAGCATTGGAGTGGGAGCAGAGGGTGTTTAAATCGATGACAATTCAGAAGATAGATGCCAGTAACCTTCGGCATGAATGGCTACAGCCTTCTCTCCCATATCCTCTGCTAAAATATGACGCTGCCACGATCAACAAACGAATAAAAGAGGAGCCAACAGTGCAATTGTACAAAGTAGATATCTCCAAACCTGAAGGGGTCAAGCTGATAGTCGATTCTCAACCCAGGTGGAGAAAGGCATGGCTCACAAAATATCCGCAAAACCTAATCCACTTGGTAGAGGCACCTAAAGTGATCAGAGATAACCTCAGTTTCTGCCCTCTACCAAGGATGAGTACATGGAAAGCCCACGAGCTATTGCAGAGAAGCCAACCCACTTGGCTCAATTACCCAAAGCTGTCAGGCTTGAAGGCAGGCAAGAGAATAAGTGAGCAATACATGGTGAAAACCCTAACGGGCGCCATCAAATTTTTCACTGGCTCGCCTGACCTATCTTGCATCATGATGAGAAAGATATGTAAAACCCTTTTGGTAGTCTTCAAAACCTTTAAACCAGGCCAGGCGACAGAGAGTATCTTTTTCTTTCAAGATACATACAGATGTGCATACGATCTGTCTGGTCAGCCTTCTCATGAGGTGATATATGCATTATATCAAAGGTTATGTTTTTGCCTTCTTATCACCTCCAGGCCTTTGAAGAAGCTTTCTACACTGGCTTCTTCACAATCAGCACAGATATATTTGGCCCGACGCTACTGGCTCAGCATGCGAGATATGAGTCTCTTCTCAAGATGAGAGAAAGCCTACACTGAAGAAGCAGCTCAACTGCCATGTCGGGGACGACATGAACAAGGAGGGGGGGGAGTGTTAGCAGCTGGACACACCCTACTGATCTCGGCATAATATTATTTTTTGTAACTATTCTTTGAGAAAAACCAACATTTCACCTTTGTAAATATTGGGGCTTATAGAATTTTCCAGCTTGTATCCCATTTTTGACATTTAGATTGAGTAGATGGTTAAATTGGAACATTAGGGTTTGAGATTGTAAGGTATTTATACCACTTTTGACCTTAATGAGAAAAACCTTTATCATTTTTAAAAAAAGTTTTGTCTATGAGTGAGCGTACTGTGTACGAGAGAGAGTGAGAGTTTCATCTTGATGCTATGCGCGCACCGGTGGTCGGAATCGAGTGCGGAGAAGTGTAGCGAGTTGCCCCCGACGAGAGCTATGCATCGATACCTACATTGCGGGTGTACGGTCTGGTTTTGCGAGCTTGACCTACGAGCTTCATCTGGTGATCCGGTGAGCATACATTATCCGTTTTTGCATTTCAGCATATCCACGCGTTTGCATTGAGTAGAGCTACACATTAGGCACTTTAGTTTGCGAAAACGACGACCTGCAAATTTCAACCAAACATCCTACGTGATTTTTCACCAGGTGTTTAGGGTTGGGATTTTGGTTCATGGACCTTAGGGAGAGCGACCTATTGGTGTTAGTAGGGTCTCCTTCAAGTTCTGTGGCGTTTCGAGAACGTTTGATGGGTATTTGTCTCTTGGAAGCGTTGTAGGAAATCTCCTCTTATGCACTCCTGAAAGCTATAGCTTAGACATTGGGTAGAGACCTCTGTAGGAATTAGTTGAGATTTGGTCGAGTGTAGATTGACACCCTATGCTTGCTTCCACGCGCCTGCGGGTCGAGCTTCGTCGTTAGCTGACAAATCTTGCTAGGTGAGTTCTCGCTATGCTGACGTCCATCGCGGCTTATTCGCCAACACAATTTTTATTTTTCTTTATCTTGTGTGGGAAAGGCTTCAAAGATAATCCACTTTAGGTTTCTTTCAAATCAATAATCCCAAGAATCAGAGCAAAGGTCCGGCTCATGAGAACAATTGTGGAATAGCCCATTTAGGTTCCTAGCCTTTCCAAGGTTCCTTTTTACTAAACAATTTGAAGAGTTTGTTAATTATATCACATCCTCCTCCCTTATCCTTATCCCTCCATGGATCCTTTTTCCTTCCCCCTTTTTTCGTTGGCATCAGGCCTACGGACTAGATCGATTTCTAGACGCGTCCGTGGATCCCATTCACCTAGCCAGGATACACTCCCATTCAATCCACATTTCTAGGACAGTGAATGGACCTGAGCTCACAACATAGACCAACAATTATTAGTCCTAGCCAAAAAGGACCATCCCCCATTGTATCCCGAAGGTAAACACAGAGACAAGTTCACACTTAAATCTCTATGTTACGCTAGGGCTATCCACGTCGATCTTCTCGGTAAAGTTTTTATTCCTAGTTTAATTTAGATTCAGCTCCTTGAGTTGAAATCTCTTAATTCCTATTTTCTTTTAATTTTCTACTCAAACAAGACCTTAAGAAAACAACAAATCTCTTGGAAGTTTAAGGTTTTGTCTCGATATAAGTTTTAAGTTAACCCCGACTTAGATGAGTCCCATTTTGATCCCTTTTCATCATTTTCCATCCATGGGACATCTCCATGGAATCGATGAGAGTTTTTTGTTCAAGAAACACAGTTACGACATCCGTGAAGCTATCCCCTTACTTCCCCTTCGAATTTGCAAAACAAACTTGAAAGTAGACAAACTTGAAATGAACAATGCATATGGTTTCTATAATGAGTTTTTCTTTGGTGTGTCTATGTGTGGTACACACAAAACTTTGGAATGCACCAGCTTGAAATCTTGAGACAAATATCCAGAGACTTTCTTTGAGTGCTTATGCAAGAGTGAACCCTTCTATGCATGGTAGTGCAAAAATAATTGCGAAGTTCCTAAGAGTGGACATGCTAGTGTAGTGTAAAATATGCATGTAATAGTATATGAATGATTAACAAATTCTCTCTAAGAAGGGATTTAGGTATACCTTTTACGATCCTCGAGAGGATTAATTATGTAGCTAGAAGAGGCTTATGATTTTGGGACTTTCCAATTGATAAGAGGGAAAGGGAGGGAATGACTTTAAGGGAAATCCTCTTTTTCAAATAACTTCCATTGATTATGCTAATTTAACCTTCAAAACCTCAACTTCTCCTTGAGAAAATTAAGTATTAACTTAATTTGCCTTATTAAACAAAACCTTACACATATACAATCAACAAAGAAGCTACATCTTCCCCCTAAGCAAAAAGGATTTCTTATAAAAATGGAAGAGCTTAAGCGTGAATTCAAGTAAGCATGAAAGTAAATCTCTTTGAAGAATGAGAATTAACAAGATAACCTTACCTTAGTGTGTACATGATAGGGTCTTCTCCTTGATTTGGAAGATCAACGATGAAGTGTGTTGACATAGGCGGCTCTTTCCCACTTCACTTTGCTTGAAGATCACCGTTTGGAAATTGGAAGAATGAGAGGTTAGAAGAAAGATTCAAGCTATGGAAAGCTTGAAAATTAGGAGAGAGAAGGTGAGGGTGTAATGGTGATTTTGATTATGGTTATGGACGTGGCTTCTCTTAGGGAGAGAGGTGTGTGTAGGGGTGTGTGTAGGGGTGTGTAGGGGTGTGTGTGAAATAGGATTAGTTTTGGCTTTCACAGCTCACTCTTACGTTTGTATTTTCAAAAATGTGAACAGAAGTGTTTAATGAGTAGGGAAGGCCTCCTTTTAAGCTTAATTTGATAAGGCCCTTAACTTATCTTGATAAGTTACTTTTGCATATCTTGATATCCTTTCTTCCTTTTCAAAGCTTCTTCAACAAGCTACTTATGCAACAAGCTACTTTCCCAACAAGTGGCTTATGCAACAAGTTACTTTTTTCACCTTACCCTTATTCTTTTTTTTTTTCTTTAATATAAAACTAATAACTTATGCATTGGTTATATCCACGTTACCATGGTGTAAACCGAAAGTGTCTCGTGAGTAACTAGGGTGCTTTACTATAGCCTAAATTTACTCGATCGTTTTCAAAAAGTCGACGGCTTAGATATGTCGTCAAAAGTAAGGGCTAAGAGGAGGACCTTACATCTAGACTAAGTGCAATGTATCTAGTTAAGATGTGGTAGGGAAAGTATGCATGGTATGAGCTAAGCACAAATACTAACACCTTGGGCAAGGGAAGTCGGTGCTCCTCCTTTTGCACAATAACTAGTTTTGCTTGGTTGGCTTTGTCATGACAATGTTTTTTCTCAAGATACGATAAAATACTCTTGGATATTTTTTCAACAAATAATATATCAAGATGAACATAAAATATTTTTTCTAAACATATTTTTTAATGTGAAAATCAGATTGTATTTGTTACTTTACAATCAAATACTCTCTTTCTATGTGTAAAGCACTAGTGCAATGTATACTTCAAGATAGAGCACTCACCTTATTTGTAATGATTTCCCGTAAACAACTACACACATCAAAAATCTTTCCTTTGATGAACTACGAACAAAAGCACAATAGTAGTCAAGTTTTTGATACCATAAAAATTTTAAACTATCAAAAAAATAGATAGTGCATGGTCTATGTGAGTGCCATACAGAAGTATAGTGGAGAGTTGGCATTGTGTCTCTCCAAAATTTATAAGAAACAAAAGTCGTGCCTTGCCCCGTAGTCCATTTCCTATGATGTAGCCCCTATATGGTCATGGTATTCAAGAACAAAATACCGAACCTAGATTTCTCTCTTACAATTTGATATTCAAGTCCATCTATGCATTCATCATCATTGTTATTGATATCATATCCATTATATCAATCCTTGCAATTATCATGCTCTTTGCAAGTCGTTTTTCCACTCCACCCCTGTGGCTACAATCCCTTCTATATCAAATTTCATCTTGTGTGTCATGGTCTCTTCGTCTTTCATACTTCTCTCACGTCGATCATGTCTACCCTGATCTCCATCATCAAGTAGATCATGTCTATATTGCCATCTCCATAATCATCTCTTCTACCCTTGTGTCAGCTCTCATGTTACTTTTGCTATCATGTCTACCTTATTTCACAAATCATGGTCCCTTGCCCATGGAGCTACTACCAACATCACAGAATCTTTTTCCTAGTCGCATCGTCTATGAATGTTACATAATACAATGAGCCACCAAGTGATGATGTACTTGCAAGACCCCAAACATCAGAATGAACCGACTCAAGTTCTTTATTTTTTCTTTCATTTCCTGATTTTTGAAATTTTACCCTCTTTTGTTTACCATAAACACAATCTTCACAGAACTCTTAAGTCCACTTCTTTCAAACCTGGTAAAAGCTTCTTTGTTTGAAGGATTTGCATTCCTTTGGCACTCATATGCCCAAGCCGGTAGTGCCACACCGCACTGTCGACTTCTGTAGTTGTTGCACAAGCTGAAGATTGTGAGCTGACAGTACACAAGTAAAGTGTACCAAATCTTTCTTCTTTGGAAACCACCAAAGATCCCTTTGAGATCTTCCACCATTTGCTTCCAAATTCAATGTTGTGACCTTCATCATCTAATTGTCCTATAGAGATCAATTTTTTGCAAAGAGAAGGAACATTCCTAACATCTTTAAGCTTCCATTCATTTTCGTTAATAGTTTTGACACAAATTGTAACTTTGTCGACAATTTCACAAGCTTCATCATCTCCCAAGTATACATACCCAAAATTACCTTTGGTGTAATCTTGGAAATGTTGCTTGTGTGGTGTCGCATGGAATGAAGCCTAGAAATCTACTATCCAGGAATTAGACACATTGTCTAATGAGAGAATTAGAGCGTCTTGCTCTACTTTACCTGCCACATTGGCCTCCGATGTTGGCTTGTTGTCTTGAGAATTAGATTCCTTCTTCTTCTTGGACCAGCAATCCTTCTTGACGTGGCTCTTCTTTTTGCAGTTCCAACATTCAAGAATTGACTTTGTGCGTGACTTGCTCCACCTTGAGCAATCATGAACCTTTTGGTTTTTGAACCTCTCCTTAGGCCTTCCTCTTGTTTCCACTGATAGTGCATCACTCAATGATTCTCCTGTGCTTCTCCTTTGCATTTCCTCGTTTAGGAGAACACCAACAATATCATCAAACTTAAGAGTATTTGTGCCAGAGATAGAATTACTTACAAGCATCACAAGGCTATCCCAACTATCCGGTAGAGACGATAGTATAAGGAGAGCTCGCACTTTGTCATCAAAATTGATTTTCATTGATCGAAGTTGATTTATGTTGGTGTTAAAGTCATTTAGGTGTTCTGCAATTGAACCATTCTCTGTCATCTTTAGATTGAACAAGCGCTTCATGAGAAATACCTTATTGGATGTCGATGGTTTCTCGTAGAGGTCGTCAAGTGACTTCATTAAGCCCTCCGTGGTCTTCATCTCCAGAACGTTGAAGGCCACCATTGATGCCAAGCATAACCGGATTGTTCCCGGTGTCTTTTGATCAAGGACAATCCATGGTTCATCTGCCATCGTTGCGGGCTTCTTTGCAAGACCGCTTAGTGACAAATAGAGGTCCTTCTGGTAGAGATGGTCTTCAATCTGCATCTTCCAATGTTGGTAATTTTTGACATTGAACTTCTCGATCTTGAGCTTCCCTTCCTCCGCCATTACTCCCACTCAATTCAAGGAATCCTTTCCTTGAGATAATTTAGCCACGAGCAAACCTTGCTCTGATATCAGTTGTTAGGAAATATGACGTAGCTAAGTAGATAATTTAGTAGATTACTTAATGGAGAGAGATAATTTTCACACAAAAAAATTATAGAGTAGAGAGTACACACGATATACGTGGTTCACCCAATGTGGGCTACGTCCATGGGAAAGTAGCCACTCAATGGCTTTAGTACTTCAAAACAAGAAGTAGGTTACAAAGGGATTATACCCTTAATAGAGCTTCCACCTTGCTTCACTCTCACCACCTCACACCCATCTTGTTGCATCAACTTCACACTATGAAATATGTGTAGAAATGGACTCCTTTTATAGGCCAAAAGGGTTGTCCTCTCTCATGAGAGGCAACCATGTGTAGCCGCCCTTCTGTAGATAAGTCCAAATCTGACCCTCCAATCCGCTCATGTGTGGCCGTCCTTGAGAAGAGAATTCTGCTTTTGAATTCGGCCACTAGCCATTAACTACCGGCCATCGGCCAACTGGTCAACCGGTTGATCGTTTTTCGACCACTTTTCGGCTGTACCAACCTGCCATAATATTCCTACGAAATGGAATATTTCGGCAAGTGATTTTTCTTCACGCACGATGGCTTCTCCTCATAACGGAGGCCTTACAAATGTGCATTTCAAATACATAAAATTTTAAGGGATAAATCAGGCTCCATACTTAACAAAATCAACAATCAACAATCAACATCGACATCAACAAAAGTGAGAATTGATGGGATCAAGAATTGATATAATCGAGAAAGTTTATTTCAATGAATCCAAGACGAAAGGCGTGCAAGCACAAGGCAGGAGCATAACTCAATAGACAGCAAAGGCGGATGACGAGAGGCAACTCCAATGACTCTCGACTGTTTTTGAATTTTTTTATACTATATTTTTTTGAGGTTTGTGGATGCTCTCACCTTCGAGTTGTCTTGGAATTTGAAGGTGAATCTCAAAATTTGTAATTGGGATTGCACTATTTTCACTTTCCACTTTCCACCTTCTTCTGTCTTTTCATTTCCTAAACTCACCCTTCACTTGTCTTTTCATTTCCTAAACTCACCCTTCACTTAAGCACTTAATACGTTTTGAAAGAATTTTTATTTTTCTGAGATTGGGGAGACCTAATGTGAGAGATTATATCAAAAATAAAAACTAATACACATATAAGCCATGCAAAAACACTGGCATGGGGTCCAATAGCACCGTTCACAAGAATTCCATAGAGCTTTTATAGGGATACTCAACCTGTACATCGTGACAAACCAAAAATCCTTGATTGTCCAAAAGCTACGCCAGGCTTTTATAGGATACCCAACACATACAAAAGAATAAGAACCTATTGTAGGTGAGGAGGAGTGCCATTAACCAGGAGGGTATGCCACCCCACTCCTGGTTACTTGCAACACACCAACGAAAGAAGCTTCCGAGGCAAGCCATCAGGCGCGCCATGGGCACCATCGACCATTAGAGGAACACATGCAAGCCGGAAAGATAATCATCACAATAATCTCTTGAGCCAAGTGCCAACAAAAGAGGCAAATCCACTGACTTCCATAAGAAAATCCCCCTACCCATGGAACGAGGGTGCCACCAAGAATCCTCGACTGCCATCACGAGGCTGCTTGCCCATGACCAAGGTGTATGAAAGAACTAGCAAGGTCGTGCGCACAGGTCTACCCCCAAAGAGAGAGAGGGGTCGCGAGAGCCGAGTGCAGAGGAAAGGTACAGAGTGGTTGGGTTCCTCCCCCCGAGGATGTCCCCCACTCCTCTGTGTCGCAGATCCCTCTCTTGTAGACGAAGCTGCCACGCCCAACTTTCCCAAGAACTCCCCACCCTCCCCCATCCTTTGAAACGTCTACCCGGAGCACTCCTTGGCTCATGTAGAACACGTAGAGTTGATGGTCAAGAGTAGCACGCTAGGGTTCGCCTATACTTTGTATATCTTCTCACCTTCAAATCTAGAATTTTAAAGATAAATTTCAAAATCCATAGGAGGGATTACACTAAACCTACGATTTTTTTAGCATACTCTGCTTTTTCCTATTAAAAAAAAAGAGAGGCAAATTTACTATATTTGATGGTTTTTGCCATGAACTTCTCAACTTCTCTTCTCTGCACTTTGTAGATTCTCTGAACTTTGTAGTTTCTTTGAATTTTGGAGGTATTCTCACCTTCAATTTAATACAATCACTCACTATTGTGAGTGTGGCCCAAAAAACAAATTAAGTTTACTTGACCTCCGTGATCCGGGTCATGAGTTCAAATGTGGCAAGGTGACCCTATGCGCTCATAAGGATGTTTGCTTGAGCTTGCACGAGATTTATGTAATTTGTTATTCTTTTTGCATCCATGCCTCTTTTGAAGTATGGGAATGTTGTATTTTTTATGTTTCTAATTCATTACAACTCACTCTATTGAGTGAGTGCTACTAAAATTAAAGATTAAAAATAGGTAGGTCTTTCCACCAATTGTTGTGGGTATCCTAACCTTCAAATTAAATTTTACGAGTGTGTGGCCCATCCTATGGACACACACACACACACACACACAGAGAGAGAGAGAGAGAGAGAGAGAGAGAGAGAGAGGGCCCTTTTTCTTGGCGCCCAATCCACTCTCTTTCTTTCTTTGCCTTGGTCTCTCACCCCCCAAGCCCTTTTCTTATGTCATGTGGCAAGGGTCTCCAGGGTGCATAAGATATAGTCGAGAAAATTGGGATTATACTAAACCTAGGTTTTTCTTGAGCACTCTCATACACAATCATTTTCTCTATTATTCAATATTCTATATTCTATACTCTTTATTAGTTTTTCTCTATTATTCAATACTCCATTATGATAGACCTTGAAAAATTAGAGGAAGAAAAGGGCCTCCACACGTTGCCTTTTGGTTGATTTGCATGGCACGTTGGATCAACACCGAAAGTGAGCTATTGAGCCCCTACTAGGTCATCCTCCTTACTGTAGACGCATTAAAGAGACTTCAAAAATTGCATGAAGTAGTTCAAATTTTATGCAATTCCATCCTTTCCCAATACTGGCAATAGTCAAAATCATGCGCTTGACAACCTGTGTGTGTGTGTGTGTGTGTGTGTGTGTGTGTGTGTGTGTGTGTGTGTGTGTGTGTGTGTGTGTGTGTGTGTGTGTGTGTGTGTGTGTGTGTGTGTGTGTGTGTGTGTGTGTGTGTAAGAGAGAGAGAGAGAGGGAGACCTCGTAGACTGCACAAATCCAGCCTTTTCCAACAAGGACAGACAGTATAGCCAAAATTGTGCACCTAACAACTTGCATGTATGTGTGTACACACATGTGTGTGTGTGTGTGTGTGTGTGTGTGTGTGTGTGTGTGTGTGTGTGTGTACACACGTGCGTATGTATGTGTGTACGCACTTGCATGTATGTGTGTACACACTATGTGTGTGTGTGACACACATGATGATCATCACACACACACACACACACACAGTGCCCTGCCACTAGCAAGTAGACAAATAAAGAGAAAGAGTGAGGTGGGTCAACAAGACGAGGACCAAGACCAAGGCTGGGGTAGTTGGTGGTGATCACGCATAGACATGGTAGGCCAAGTGGTGGTGTCACAACCTTCACCATCAGTAACTTAGTTGTGAAGCGGAGGCAAACAAGGGACAGACACAGGCCACTGGTGGGGAGTGCTTGGTCATATAGCAGATAGGTGATCAAGGCAACGGGGTACATGGATTTTCTCAAGGTTATGGCAATGATGCAACAATTGAAGCAAAAAGTCAAAATGGGTCCTTTCCCTGCAATGTGAATACGAAAAGACCTTAATTGGGGATGCAAGGATGCAGAGCACCCTACATTGCACTCATTTAGGATTCTTTGGTAGCTAGTAATGTTGTTTTATCTTTTTGAATCCACTATCTCCAATTACTGCAATTGCTCATATTTGGAGAAGCTTACATGTTTTACATATATCCCAACGGGTGTGTGTGTGTGTGTGTGTGTGTGTGTGTGTGTGTGTGTGTGTGTGTGTGTGTGTGTGTGTGTGTGTGTGTGTGTGTGTGTGTGTGTGTGTGTGTGTGTGTGTGTGTTTGATTGAAAAATCCTATCACTTAGAATCATATACTGAAAGAAATTAAATATTGTTTGCACTTACCATATTGTTAAAAAAACAAAGCAAAGTAGAACTTTTTGATATAAAAACTTGTTACAAGATACTTCGATACATGAAAAAGTAGGAGCTTTAAGTCGGAACTCCTATCAGATGAAAGCAAGAATCTTTACCTACCAACAATTAACCACAAGTACAATTAATTAGAATTAATTTGCACTAAATGGGTGACAAGTATATCAAGCAATCCCCACTATTTGTTATCTCTATCACACCCTAAACCCCAACCCTACTCCTAGTCATATGTTATGTTTTCTTTTGCTTGTCTATGTAAGTAGGGTCGATTATGGTCTGTGAAAGTTCTTATAGGTTTACAAGGCTTGGAGATGGGGTCTCTAATTTCTACTAGCTTGGTTTGCTTTTTCCCTTTATGTGCTGCCATGAGCTTGTCCCAAATTTGTTGTAGCTTGAATACATCTCGAGTGATGCTCATCCTAGTTTTCTGAATGTACCCCTGTTTGTCATCAATGGTTATACATATAAGTTTAGCCTTCTTAGATACTATACTAGATGTTTGTCATCAATGGTTATACATATGAGTTTAGCCTTCTTAGATACTATACTAGATGTTGCCATAGGGGCAACCCTATCTTTATGGTTTATAAGTAAGCATTTCAATTTATAAGTATATCTAATTTTGTGAAAATTTTGGCAGCATTTTGTTTGAAAAACCGTTCATTTTTCAAAAAAACCAGTCTTACACAATGACATATGTCCTCACAAGAGGTTGTCATATACCCTCAGTCAAATCATTGATCCATTTTTATGCTAGATAATAATCATAAATAAAAGCAAATAAGGAGAAAAAGCCTTTCGTTTTAACATCATTGCTTAAAAAAGTACTCAAGGCCTTCTATACCAATTCACAGAGTTTAGCATTCTTAGATATGATACTAGATGTTGCCATAGGGGCAGCCTTATCTCTATGGTTTATAAGTAATCATATAAGAATATTTAATTTGTGAAAATTTTGGCAGCATTTTGTTTGTAACACCTTTCTTTTTTCAAAAAAAATCAGTCGTCACACAATGACGCCTGTCCTCACATGAGGTTGTCATATACCCTCATTCAAATCATTGATACATTTTTATGCTAGATAGTACTTATAAAGAAAAGTAGATAAGGAGAAACAACCTTTTGTTTTTAACATCATTGCCTAAAAAAACAATTGTACTCAAGGATTTCTGTACCAATTCACCTGGTTATTACTTGCAGTAGACATCTGTAGCGCTCCTTTTTCCCTTTAGTGCTCAAGGTAGTGCACCACTTGAAACTGTTATCTTCAAATGTCAATTTTGTGTATAGATATTAGTCCGACGATACAACTTTTAACTTATGCATATTATATACCCGGTTTACATGCCAATATGATGCTTAACTATGCTTATGAATGCCGAACCGTATTTACAAGTATGCCAATACCCAAGCTTGTTCTTTTCAATGTATTCATCTTGTGTCTGTTATTCATAACTTATTGCATACACCATTTACACACATGTGGGGATTTCGCTTTTTGTAACTGTACGAGAAACTTTCTACTGCTAGTCTATGCATGTATATGTAAGCATAACTTGACTATGTGCATCCGTTACTTTACGGATTCATGAACGTAGGTGTGTCTTAAAACTCAATAGCTAGCTTATGATAACGTAGTGTCTTACCTTTTTATGTGTGTACCTATATCTGAGCACACCCTTTATGTGCAACTACAAGTAGGTGGTGTTTCGAGATAATGTAATGATATATGCTATGAGAACGAATTGATAACTTAAAAGACCATCACAAAAAAATGTTTTTACCTTCTTCTGTATTGTATTCTACTGCAATATGAGAGTTGCGCCTTTGTGTGGGTGAAGAAAATGAGTCTTGTGGCTCGATGGCTTATCGATTCCGTATAACCACGGCGTTCACCTTGCATGCGCCACTGTGTGGGTGTGTGTGTCGTGAGTTGCCGGCTGATCGCCTATGGCAATTGCACCATAGTGTGTGTGTGTGTGTGTGTCTCTGTGTCAAGCATGTATTGCAAATTATCTACCCTCTCTATGTGTGGAGCATGCGTATCAACACAGCATGTGTGTTTGGCAAGCCATGCACTACCCTTGCTTTATAGGGAGCTGTGAGCGGAGCCTTGAAGGCCAATTTTTAACGCCTTCTGGAACCTGTTTTGCCAGCGTTGGCATTCGACGCAACTAGTAATGCTTTCCCCTCTTTTTAGCATGTATACAGAGCGCCTTCTTTAGAGGCTATGCAAGATGTTAAGCCTTTATTAATTATTAGAACCTCTTTTTCATGTAGATATTGGCCAGTTAACTATTTGATATAGGAAAACATAATACGTAAGAAATTTTCACGTAAATGAATCGTTTAAACAGTATTTTGTTATTGTGTAGGTATTCCCTTTGGTCCGTGTAAAGAAACCAATTATTTGGGATTTCAAAGGCATAATTCCAGTGAAACCTTGATAAACTCAAGGTATACATGCGTCTGAAAAAATTCCGAACCAAGTTACAAGTTGAATTACAAATTACAGGGCTTATCCATGCTAGCAAATACAAATGAAAGATAAACACAGGAAGGGGTTCTCTGGCCTTGCAATCCATCATCACGTCCTGCTTGGGAGGCATCACTCCTGCTTTTAGATATTATCAATTTACTACTTGATGTAGCCAAAGGTAAAACCTTTTTCTTGAGTGAGCCAATTACAGTAGAGTGAACACTTTTAACCAGTATATTGTAATTGTGCCGGTATTACCTTTGTGTCCTTGTGCTCATTAAGTAGGTGAATAAAAACCAATTATTTGGGTTTTTGTAGTGTTTCAATATCAAAGGAATGAATGTTTGTAATATGTTTTGGTAGATTAATCAAAAAATTGTACTGATTATTAATCATCCAATACCCGCTGGTATGTGTTCCAGAGATCAAATGTAGCTTTTTATGTATAATTTTGATGTATTCTGTAAACCCTTGGATTAATCCTTTGAGTATTTTGGTGATTATAGTTGTAGCAGGAGTAAATACACAATTATGCGCATTAGTGATCCATCTGAAATCCATTTTATGGATTTTAAAATTTCCCGTAAGATATGGGAGAGAGAACATAGATGGTGTTTCTAACCCAATCTCTTGGGTATAACATCCTATGGCCTAGCAAATTTCCTCCTCTTTTGAAGAAAGAAGACGGAATTCGGGGCTTTCCCGCCTTCTCCTTGCTGCTAATTGAATGAGTTTCTTACATATGAATACTGGAGTTTGCGCAGATTTATCTAGTCCACATATAAATAGATATTGTAAAATATTATTTATTTCATCCACCATTAGGTCTGTTTTCTTGTACCAGGGAGTTTGGTTTTGCCTATAAAATGGAAATCTTTGGGAAAACATCTCATTAATTGATCCTTGATATAATTGTAATGAGTTTTACTATCCTCACATCTAAAAGGATACATAAGGTCTTCCATACATTGCTAAGTTCCTTTATTATTGACTTAGGGTTTACTGGTATTAATGGTATGTGATTTAACCCTTTCTTGATAAATTCTTGGAAGGTTTTATGTCTAGCTATGCTAGGGTAAGTGGTGATCACATGTCTTCCGAATGGTTCTAAGTCCACGAAAAAGTTTAAAAACCTTTTATGAGTTAAACAACCACAAGGTTGTGTTTCATCAATTTCATGGGCAAACACAGAAGATGGTTTGTAGAGAGTATGGTTTAAGTTTTTGGTATATTTCCAACCAAAGCAAATCCTCATTTTAGATAGTTCTTTATTGATGTGAAAATCATTTTTCAATGTTTGAAAAAACTTATGAGGATTAATAAAGTCCATAAATTTGTTACAAAACAATATATGAACAAATCTTCCATGCATCTTAACATTGCGTTCAAAATGTAATAATCCATTATTTCTTGTACTAAGTAAATGTGCCTGGTCTTCAGAATTTGGGTATTCAAGTGCTTTGGGAGTATCCCCATAGTCTTCAGATCCTCTGAATTGCCTTGGCTTCTTGCTTGTTGATGCCATGCTGCTTGGTGTGTGTGTAATCTTCTTTAGTTGCTCCTTGCCTTTGGGTGGTTTGAGTAGGGTTTTGATTGTGTTGGAAACAGGTGTGTTGTGTAGCTTTTGAAGAAGTGGAGTCCCAGGTGTGTATAGGACCAGTCCCTTAGCTGCTTCTAGCATGTGCTCATGAAGCTGATAATAGATGATTACCGCATGCCTTAATTCAGTTCGAAATGAGGCCACCCATGCAAATAAAGGCATAAACGTGGGCACGTCCGGATGAAAATTGAAAAAACCTTGGTAAATTCTGGAATACGTACCACAAAAACTGATCAAACCAAATAATTGACAAGGAACAACTGGAGTTTGGATCCACCCTTTTGCATTGGCATTTAAGGAAGGGTCTATAGGAATTCCAACGGTTTCTCAGAAACCGTTTTTGATCCTTTGCCCTGTCCATAAGAGAGAGTCCTTTGGTGCGAGCATGATTGAAGAACTTGGACATTTTTTACCATCGACATCTGATAATTTGACTTGTTTAAGCTCGAAGAGAACATCTTGTGCCAAAAGATGTTTAGAATGTAAGGCTAAGGTTTTACATTGCTCAACAATGTATGTGGGAATACCACACAACAACCCTAGAGAGGATATTGTAAAAGGTGCCCGATGGTTCAAAATTTCATAACCCCAGAGCTTATGCTCGAGTCGAATAGCATCCAACTCAACTTGCCTGGGTGGTAGTAAGGAGATTACCTCTGAGAAGAGATTAGAAACTGCTCTTTCAGGGGATAAACAGTTTGCATTTGCCAAAAAGTTGAGTGCTTCCTTCTCTTCTTCCTCCAAAAGGTCTAGATCAAGAAGGGGATTAGTAACCTTTTCTGAGTGCTTGATTTCTATAGGTACCGCAAGAAGGTTATTGATAAAATATAACTTGTTCACAATAGTGGGCAGAGAAGTAAAATAAAAATCAAGATCTGAACTATCTTGTGCGTCAATAATGGGTAGCTTAGCTAAGAAGGTATTAAAGGCCTCTAGAAGCTTATCCTTATCTTTTCTAGAAAGAATCAATAAGGAGAGCCAGTCATTTATAGAAGCTGTGTTTAATACTGATATAGAGTGGGTGTTTATAGCTTGTTTCTCAAAGTCCATTAATTTTTTGTGAAATTCTACACCTTTGAAACAAGAAATTATGCATTGGATACCAACAGGAGGAATAGGAATGCCTTCTTCTATTCCATATCCCAGACGGGTGAGAGATGTAATCCAAAAAGCCTAAATAAATCAAGATAAAAGTATTAAACCAACATTTATTTTATATCAGTATTAAGTTTTCTCAATATCTGATGGATACTCGACCAAAGGTATCCTGGGAAAATTGTGTGTGTGTTTGATTGAAAAATCCCATCACTTAGAATCATATACTGAGAGAACTTAAATACTGTTTACACTTACCATATTGTTAAAAAAACAAAGCAAAGGAGAACTTTTTGATATAAAAACTTGTTACAAGATACTTCGATACATGAAAAAGTAGGAGCTTTAAGCCGGAACTCCTATCAGATGAAAGCAGGGATCTTTACCTGCCAACCAACCACAAGTACAATTAATTAGAATTAATTTGCACTAAATGGGTGACAGGTATATCAAGAAATCTCCACTGCTTGTTATCACTATCACACCCTGGAACCCCAACCCTACTCCTAGTCATATGTTATGTTTTCTTTTGCTTGTCTATGTAAGTAGGGTCGATTACGGTCTATGAAAGTTCTTATAGGTTTACAAGGCTTGGAGATGGGGTCTCTAATTTCTACTGGCTTGGTTCTCTTTTTCTCTTTATGTGCTGCCATGAGCTTGTCCCAAATCTGTTGTAGCTTGAATACATCTCAAGTGATGCTCATCCTAGTTGTCTGCATGTACCCCTGTTTGTCAACAATGGTTATACATATGAGTTTAGCATTCTTAGATACTATACTAGATGTTGCCATAGGGGAAACCCTATCTTTATCGTTTATAAGTAAGCATTCCAATTTATAAGTATATCTAATTTTGTGAAAATTTTGGCAACATTTTGTTTGAAAAACCGTTCATTTTTCAAAAAAACCAGTCTTACACAATGACATGTGTCCTCACAAGAGGTTGTCATATACCCTCATTCAAATCATTGATCCATTTTTATGCTAGATAGTAATCATAAAGAAAAGCAGATAAGGAGAAAAGCCTTTTGTTTTAATATCATTGCTTAAAAAAATACTCAAGGCCTTCTGTACCAATTCACAGAGTTTAGCATTCTTAGATACTGTACTAGATGTTGCCATAGGGGCATGTTAGGAACTAGATCGTGTTAGCTATGGTGGATGAAAGAGGAACATAGAGTCAATGTGTGAGTGTGTGTGTAAGCAAGGTTATCACTCAAGTGAATTAGGTTTCAAGATAGAATTAGCTTGGACTCATAAACACAATCTTGAGTATTGACTTAGCTTAGCACAAGCTCACCATAGACAACCATGTAGTGCAAAATAGAGTTGTGTTTATTCATTCATGAAATGAGCTTTAAGTAGCTCTACAGCCATGCTCCACAGAATGTGGGATAAATACACTCTCCTCTCCTTGACTCACACTTTAGGACAAAGCTCACACTTTACAATCCTCCCCTTCAGGTTTGGACTATAACAAAATATTGAAGATGCATGATCCACACAGGATGGTAAAATCCACATAGGCTGACAAATTCCACAAAGGATGGTGATATCCACACAGGATGATAAAATCCACACAGGAAAATAAAATCCACAAAGGATGATGATATCCACACAGGAAAAAGTCCTCCCCTACAAGAAGAGAGGTTGCATCTTCAAAATGGTTCTTCATAAAAGACAAGGTTGGTCTCTCCTTTGTCTTCTTCGTCTTCTACTATGTGAGTTGATCCTTTGTTAGGTCTCTTGCCTTCGTTGCTTCTACTGTTACTTTCAACTGCTTCATGGTCTTTGACTTCATATCCTCCCCTCGAACGAGTGCTTATGTCCCCCTTTTTTTGTGCAATCAGGCTTTATTCCATGCGTCATAATGACATGCAACAATATGCTAAAATATCATATAAAAGGGTTTATGAAAAAAGTTAATGCTTTCTTTTCCATCTTGGTCATACTCCGAGAGCCCAAGCATGCGGTGTTTCTCATACACTTTGTCACAAAATCTTCACACATGGAGAGGTTTTAGCAATTTGGAGACTCTCCAATGACAATGTTTATCCCCTTACAAAAGCACATAATGTCATCCGTGTAGAAAAATACAATTACATACATTGCAAGAAATTGTTGTGCTTGGCTGCCCCTTGGCTGCAAGATCAATGTGTATCTTGGAATTTCCCTTCAATGTGAAGCTCCTCTTCACTGTCGGTGAAGGGGCTTCACAAGGAAAAACAATTGTATTCTTTGATTTCTTAGATATCTAGCCAAGCTGATGTGGAGTGATTCCCGTTTGAGTTCTTAGTGCTGGATCGATGGCCGCCTTTGAAGTCCGGTGTAGAGGCTTTGAAAATCTTTGAGGTTTGATGCCCTTGTGTGGATTGGGAGGCTTCAAAGCCTTAGGATGTGAGACCAAATCGACTAGCACTTTTGTGTGGTTAGGCTTCAAAGCCTTAGACTATGGGAAGGGGCTCTTACAGGGTCGGGCAGTCGGGTAGCTTCTCATGCAGGCGGGGGCAAGCCGGGCACAAGCGGGCAGAAGGGCAGGTTATCGGGCAGGCGCAGGCAGTCTGGACAGCCATTCGAAAAAGGCTTATGCGTGTGAGTACTCCCCAGTGGGCAGCACCTCCGGGCAAGCGCGTGAATACTCCCCAGCGGACCCGCCGTCTTCAAAATTTTGATTTGATGCAACTTTTCGGGTCCACCCGCTCTCCCCCAATTTAGGCAAGGGTATTTGACCCCGAGACCTCAAGCCAAGACTAGTGTGCCTAAGTTGGGCTAGCCAACAAGCCCACGAGCCTTGCTTGTGAGGAAGCTCCGAAAAATGAGTTGTTAAACTCGAGGTTAGCAGGTTTCCATACACACACACACCTATTTTTAGGAAAAGGTTTGGGCATACAAATGAAGGGGCTCCCAAGCTCGGGTTATAGAGATATAAGGCTCTATGGAGAGCTTGCGTCGAGCACTTCGAGATGAGGTCAATATTGTTAGGTGATTGCAAAGGAGGAGAGATTAATTGAAGGTGCAAACTAGGACACAAAAATGACTAGAGCATGCAAAAAATTGGATACTAATCTTCTCCCTAATCAAGCCTATCTAGCCATGGAGGGTAGTGGCCTCTTGGATGTGCCAATGACACACCCAAGAGTGATAACCTTGCTTACACACACACTCACACATTGACACTATGTTCCTCTTTCATCTACCATAGCTAGCATGATCCAATTCCTAACATTTGGTATCAAAGCTTTAGGTTATGATAGCTAGATTTGTCATCATGCGTTAGTGTGTGTTAATTATTAGCATCTCCATTAGATCGATTAGGATTTCATTGTTACGGTCCATTGACATTTTCATAACTAGTTGCATCTCACTAATTAAGCACTAATCTAGTAGTTGCATCTCACTAATTAAGCACTAATCTAGTTATGAAAATGTCAATGGGCCGTAAAAATGAAATGCTAATCGATCTAATGGAGATGCTAATGATTAACACACACTAATGCATGATGACAAATCTAGCTAGCATAACCTAAAGCTCTGATACCAAATGTTAGGAATTGGATCATGCTAGCTATGGTGGATGAAAGAGGAACATAGTGTCAATGTGTGAGTGTTAGTGTGTGTGTAAGCAAGGTTATCACTCAAGTGAATTAGGTTCCAAGATAGAATTAGCTTGGACTCATAAACACAATCTTGAGTATTGACTTATCTTAGCACAAGCTCACCATAGACAAGCATGTAGTGCAAAATAGAGTTGTGTTTATTCATTCATGAGCTTTCAGTAGCTCTACAGTCTTGCTCCATAGTATGTGGGATAAATCCACTCTCCTCTCCTTGACTCACACTTTAGGACAAAGCTCACACTTTACAGGGCAGCCTTATCTCTATGGTTTATAAGTAAGCATATAAGAATATCTAAGTTGTGAAAATTTTGGCAGCATTTTGTTTGTAACACCTTTCTTTTTTCAAAAAAAACCAGTCTTTACACAATGACACCTGTCCTCACATGAGGTTGTCATATACCCTCATTCAAATCATTGGTACATTTTTATGCTAGATAGTACTTATCAAAAAAAGCAGATAAGTAGAAACAACCTTTTGTTTTTAACATCATTGCTTAAAAAAACAATTGTACTCAAGGCTTTCTGTACCAATTCACCTGGTTATTACTTGCAGTAGACATCTATAGCGCTCCTTTTTCCCTTTAGTGCTCAAGGTAGTGCACCATTTGAAATTGTTACCTTCAAATGTCACATAATTTTGTGTATAGATATTAGTCCAACGATACAGCTTTTAACTTATGCATATTATATACCTGGTTTACATGCCAATATGATGCTTAACTGTGCTTATGAATGTCGAACCATATGTACAAGTATGCCAAAACCCAAGCTTGTTCTTGTCAATGTATTCATCTTGTGTCTATTATTCATAACTTATTGGATACACCATTTACATGCATGAGGGGCTTTTGCTTTTTGTAACTGTACGTGAGACTTTCTACTGCTAGTCTATGCATGTATATGTAAGCATAACTTGACTATGTGCATCAAATTGATAAATTAAAAGACCATCACAAAAAAACGTTTTTACCTTCTTCTGTATTGTATTCTACTGCAATCTGAGAGTTGCGTCTTTGTTGGGTGAAGAAGATGACTCTTGTGGCTTGATGGCTTATCGATTGCGTACAACCGCGTCGTTCACCTTGCATGCGCCATTGTGTGGGTGTGTGTGCCGTGAGTTGCCGGCCAATCGCCTATGGCAATTGCACCACAGTGTGTGTGTGTCTCTCTGTGTCAAGCATGTATTGCAAATTATCTACCCTCTCTGTGTGTGCTGCATGCGTTTCAACACAGCATGTGTGTTTGGCAAGCCATGCGCTGCCCTTGCTTTATAGGGAGCTATGAGCGGTGCCTTAAAGGCCAATTTTTAACGCCTTCAGCAACCTGTTTTTCCAACGCTGGCATTCTGTGCAACTAGTAAGGCTTTCCCCTTTTTTTAACATGTATACAGAGCGCCTTCTTTAGAGGGCTATGCAAGCTGTTAAGCCTTTATTAATTATTAGAACCTCTTTTTCATGTAGATATTGGCCAGTTAACTATTTGATGTAGGAAAACATAATACGTAAGAAATTTTTGCATAAATGAACCGTTTAAACATTATTTTGTTATTGTGTAGGTATTCCCTTTGGTCCGTGTAAAAAAACCGATTATTTGGGATTTGGAAGACATAATGCCAGTGAAACCTTGATAAACTCAAGGTATACATGCGTCTGAAAAAACTCCAAACCAAGTTACAAGTTTAATTACAAATTACAGGGCTTGTCCATGCCAGCAAATACAAATGAAAGATAAACACAGGAAGGGGTTCTCTGGCCTTGCAATCCATCATCACGTCTTGTTTGGGAGGCATCCCGTCCTGCTTTTAGATATTATCAATATACTACTTGATGTGGCAAAAGGTAAAACCTTTTTCTTGAGTGAGCCAATTACGGTCGAGTGAACACTTTTAACCAGTATATCGTAATTGTGCTGGTATTACCTTTGTGTCCTTGTGCTCATTAAGTAGGTGAATAAAAACCAATTATTTGGGTTTTTGTAGTGTTTCAATGCCAATGAAAACTTGATAAATTCAAGGATGTCTACATGCATCTGGAGAACAAGTTACAAAATAAGGGGCTTGTCTATGCCAGAAGAAAAGCAAAAAAAATAGGGGGGGGGGGGGGGGGGGGGGGGGGGGGGTTTCTTGCTTTAAAATCCATCATCTTGTCCTGCTTTAGAGGCATTCGTCCTTCTATCACTCTTCCGCCAATGATGTTGTTGCCTGTGTCATTTTTAGTAAAAACTTGTTAACAAAACTTACGTCTTTTTTCCAATAGTAATTGTAAGCACGCGTGTGTTGTGTGGTTGTATGTCCTTAATATCATCAAGTGTTTGTCGCCTTGCACCCTGTGTTCCATATATTGCGTGCTTGTGTGTGTGTGTGTGTGTGTGTGTGTGTGTGTGTGTGTGTGTGTGTGTGTGTGTGTGTGTGTGTGTGTGTGTGTGTGTGTGTGCACGCCGAAATATGTGTTTATACTTAAAATATGCAAACATTGAGTCGAGTATGGCAAGCAAGGAGCAAATCTAGAAAATTGGGGCATAAAGTGTCAAACCTAGAGCAAGGGCTTGAACTTATAGGCATGGGTGTCTGAGGTGGGAATTGAGTGGGTGTAGATGTGTGTAATATCACAGAGTGTTGGTCAGTATGTATTCTATGTTCCATAGATTGTGTGTGTGTGTGTGTGTGTGTGTGTGTGTGTGTGTGTGTGTGTGTGTGTGAGAAAAGGAGAGAGAGAGAGAGAGAGAGAGAGAGAGAAGAAGAAGAAGAAGAGAATTTTAACGTTGTAGGAAACTATCCCAAGAGACTTTTATGATCTATCCGACTAGGAGAGTTGAACTCAAGACCTATTATTCAAGATGGAGAGAACATAATTTTTGGCAGCATAGAAACAATTCAATGGGAAATTGAAATTCTAGCAAGAAAGTCTTGACCTCAAGACTTTGTAATATATAAGAGAGAGAGAGAGAGAGAGAGAGAGAGAGAGAGAGAGAGAGAGAGAGAGAGAGAGAGAGAGAGAGACTAGAGCATGCTTATGGCATCATTTAGAGGCATACAAAATATATTCTAAATACATACAAAATATAGTGAATGACAATAAAAGTAGAACTGGGAGAGAGAGAGAGAGAGAGAGAGAGAGAGAGAGAGAGATATTTTATTATCGTCCTCGGAGGTCAAATATGACCTATGGGACCAAAGTTACATGTGATGTAGTATGTGTATGGCTGATGAGTGACTCTCGATGCTCCAAAATTGTGGTGATGAGAATCGCAATGGAGAGCCCACACTTTGGTTGGGAGAGAAAAGTGTGTAGGTCTAAGTTATGGTTGAAAATGTGAGAGAAGCAAGTTCGGATGTGACCAAAAGCTGAGCACTCTAGTAGTGTGTGGTACTCAGACTCTCAACCTTGCAGTGAGCATAATGTGCACAATCGATTTGACTCTTCTCCATTGCCCCAATGCCCTATCTCGCATCGAAGGAAATGGGAGCTAAGTCGAATGGCTGCGATAGTGCGTATCACCAACAAGGGGATAGGCTCAAGCATGTAAGTGTGAGTACGATTTTATCTTTCAGCGAAGAACATTGTTTTGTAGTTAGGGGCAATATGGGTGTGACCCACCGGATTTCTCCCAAGTTGTAATACATTGGCATTGTAGAAAAGCTTCATTCACTTGGAAGTCAATTGAAGCATCATGTAGCAAGTGTAATGCATCCCATCTCCCAAACCACTTCTTTATGTCTTGCATGCATGTCGTGCTCAAGATCTTGCTTTTATGCGTCTTTTGAACTTTTTTGCTTGCTTCCCATGCAATTGTAGGAAGTCGATGTAAGGGGTTTTGACGCATCTTTATCATGTACTCCACAACCCTTTCCATGCCCATAACCTCAATTGGAAGACATCCCGACTCAAGAACTAGAAGCATATATGGTGTTTGTGTCTTCACTTGGAGAAAGTTTGTAAGAAAACACTTTTGGACATTCTCAAACCCTTTCCAAGTAGACTTTGAGATGCTCCCGCCTCACACTTCAACTCCATAAAGAAGAACCGGTATCATCAATGCATCAAAAAGATACTTCTTGAGAACCCAACACTTGATGTTTCCCGCATTACACATGTTCTCAAATGCATAAAATGCTCTCTTTCCTGCTTCCAAATGACGCATAGCACATTCATGCCACTTGTGATTGGATGGAACCTCAAGGCCAAGGTACTTAAAGCTCTCAACAACTTCAAGTGTCTCATTGTTGTACACAATGCATGGCTTCTCTTTATGGTTGGTTATCACAAGCATAACCTTTGTCTTGGATTCGTTCACAATCAGCCCACTATGCAAGAAAAAGTTCTCAAGGACAACCATAAGCTTTTGTGCATCTTCTAAAGTGTGTGCTAGAAGCACTACATCATCCACATGCAACAAAAGCATGATTACCGCATTGCAAATAGTGACCTCTTCAATGCCTTCTTCTTGCATAAAGTCAAGTACTATTTGTTCCAATTGATCGATGCATAGACCAAAGAGAGTTGGTGACACGGGCATCCTTGTTTAACCCCAATAGTGCTTACAAAAATTTCTGAAATTTCTCTTCCCATGTGCAATTGACAAATCACCTTCTCATAGATTCGAGAAACCACAAGCATAAACTCACTTGGCACTTGGAGTTCTTCCATCCTTCTTTACAAATTGTTACGTGGAATCATATCAAAGGCTTTCTTAAAGTCCACAAAACAACAATACAATTGCTTGCCTTTCAACCAACTTTCCTCCATGAGAACACGAAGAGTGACAAGATGATCAATGGTGCTATTGCATCGACAAAAACCCTCTTGTCCCTTTGCACGCTTGTCATTATCTTCAGCCCAATCACTCAATTTCATCTCCATTATGCACCCAAAAAACTTTGCCATAAGAGACCCAATCATTATAGTCCGGTAGTTGTTTACATTCTTTATATCCCTCCTTTGTGCAAAGGCTTAACCCAATTAGTACTCCAATCATAAGGCATACCATGTTGAAGTGCAAGGTTGAACATATCACACATCCACTCATGGATAAAATCTCATGTCCATTCGATCATCTCCGGCTTGATACCTTGAAGATCTCCCGCTTTGCGAGTGGCCAACTTTTCAAGCCCACCATATATATCCTCAATAGTAAAAAAGGAGGACATACATGGGAGTGAGCCATAAAATGGATTTTTTTTAGCATTTGCTTGCTCATATAATTGCCTAGTGTGTACATATTCACAAGACTCAAGTTACCAAAATTCTCAACTCGTTTGCCCCTCAAGTTTCTCCAAAATCTTCCACATGCATGTGCCTTTTCTTGGACTTGAAAAAGTTGTCGCTTTACTTCCCATCTTCTTCTCTTCTTTTGAATCAATGCCTTGTATGTATGCAAATGACTTTGATAGTTGTCTTTGGCCATAGTTGCATCAAGCTTTATCAAGGACTTTTGAGCATCTTGACATTCTTTATCAAACCACCTTTTGTGTGATCTATCTTTGTTGATATCATGGAGATGCTTTATAGCAAAGCATTCTTCGGCACAAGAAACAATTAACTTTCTTGAAAGCTTCCCATTTAGTTTTCAATGGTGCATCATATTGAAGCTTCTTCATCCATAATTTTTGTTCAACCATTTCAATGTACATTGGTGCCCGTTTGAAATCCATACATAGTGATAATTTATCTTTCCTTTGGCTGAAATTATCATGCTTACTTGCTTCTCCACATGAAAGGTCAATACATAAGGTGCGATGGTCGGATTCTGGGGTCCCCAAACATAAAAATCTTTATGTGATATATGATGGCTTCGGAGAGTAGCATATAGTCAATCACACTATCCCCATTATGTCTCCTACATGTAAATCCATTAGTTCCACTCCACAAAGATACACCATTGGCAATGAGCATACCCGTTCTATTATACATGTGTAAAAGTAACTTTCCATAGTGATCCAGCTCTTTCTCATCCATTGAAGAACGATCGTACAAGTGAACTTCCTCCAACTCCCTTGAAATGTATGGAATGTCAAATTGTTGAGTATCATGTTGCAATGTTTTTGTGCGAGCATTCATATTCACAAATACAATAGCATTACCTTCAGCTTTGAAATAAGCAATGTCCTCTTCTAAATCAAAAAATGGTTGATCTCTATCCATGCAAGCATAAAAGGGAGAATCATGATCAGAAATGTGGCAACAGGCTACAAAAGTGGGTGCTCTTTTTGGTGTCATAATTTTCAGCCATACATAACATTTGTACTTGTCATCTTTCACAATTGATACAAAATCTTCCAATCCTTTCTTAACCATATATGCTGCCCCTCCTTGTCTTCTTTGTTGCTTAAGATTCTTTGACCACATCAATGAATGTACATTGTAATTCTCCAAGCCGTTAATCCTTTGTGTATCATGCTCCCAAGTTTCAACAAGAAGTACAACATTGGCTTTGCATGTTAGTTCATCAATGCGAATCCCCGCATTCCATGGGTATCCATTACAATTCCAAAAGCATATTTTCAATTGTAACTCGGTCTCGTAGGTTACGCATCTCTATTTGCTCAAGGGACTTGCCTCCTCCTTGGGCACATTTTCTTCATAAGAGATCTCCTTGTTTTTCTTATTCTTTTCCTCATATGCCTTGCGACGCATATTTTGTTGCTTAATAGTGTGATCTTCATTATGAGAGAGAGAGAGAGAGAGAGAGAGAGAGATACCCAAAAAGTCTTCAACTCAAAAGAATTGAGAAATGGGGAAAAGAAGGTGGAAAAAGAGATATTAAAGATCTACTCAACAAGTCTTGATCTCAAGATCTAATATGAAAGAGAGAGAAGGCATACATACGTATTGTTATCTTCTTAGAGTGATTCCAAGGACTACCATTCCATTCTTCTCACATGTGGACACACGTACACACACGTACATGTGTGTGTGTGTGTGTGTGTGTGTGTGTGTGTGTGTGTGTGTGTGTGTGTGTGAGAGAGAGAGAGAGAGAGAGATCTAGTTGCCATGTTTCTTTTGGCTGCAATAGCACGTGGGTCCCATAGTAGTTTCTATTAAAGGGCCATCCAAGCATGACTAGTTCAAATGTATGCAAAGAAAAAGTCACAAACTACTATTAAGAATTTCATGGTATTTTAATTTAGAGAGCTTTTAGTTGACTTTCATGTTGAATGGTCACATACCAATGACCATTCCAAGCTTTGATTTTAGGGCATGGTCACGCGAGGCTTAGTTATCTATAATCCTGGAGAACTTCTGATTGAATCTCAGAGAGGAGATTGGGAGCAGCAGGTAGAGAGAGGGAGAGCAAAGTGCAAGCATGAGTGAGAATAGCTAAGGTGACCGGGCATAGTTTTGTAACTATTTGAGGGCATGGTCATATGAGGCTTCGTCTTTCGTAATCCTCGACCAATTTTGACCATGCCAGGTACGGGCACTCAAAGGGTGACGGGCATGAGCGGGTAGAGAGAGAGAGAGAGAGACGAGTGCAGCAAGAGTACTGACTAGCATTTAACCGGGATAGTAACCCTCGATTGTCCAGAAGCTACACTGGGCTTTTATAGGCATACCCAACCCATACAAAAGAATAAGAACCTATTGTAGGTGAGCAGGAGTGCCACTAACCAAGAGGATATGCCACCCCACTCTTGGCTGCTTGCAACACACCAACCAAAGAAGCTTCCGACGCAAGTCATTAGGCACGCCACGGGCATCATTGACCAGGAGAGGAACACATGCAAGCCGAAAAAATAATCATCACAACAAGCTCTTGAGCCAAGCGCCAACAAAAGAGGCAAATCCACTTACTTTCATAAGAAAATCCCCCTACCCATGGAACGAGGGTGCCACCAAGAATGCTCAACTACCATCACGAGGCTGCTCGCCCATGAACCAAGGCATACGGAAGAACCAGCAAGGTTGTGCGCACAGGTTTACCCCCCAAGAGAGAGAGGGGTCACGCCAAACCTTAAGGCCAAAAATGTTCAGAGAGTGAAGCCGTGTGCAGAGGGAAGGCACAGAGTGGCTGGGTTCCTCTCCCCAAGGATGTCCCCCACTCCTCTGTGTTGCAGACGAAGCTACCACGCCCAACTTCCCAAGAAAGCCCAATCCTCCCCCATCCTTTGAAACATTTACTCAGAGCACTTTTTGGCTTATGCAGAGCGCGTAGAGCTGATGGTCGAGAGTAGCACGCTAGGGTTCGCCTATACTTTGTATATCTTCTCACCTTCAAATCTAAAATCTAAGGATAAATTTCAAAATTCATAGGAGGGATTACACTAAACCTAGGATTTTTTTAGCATGCTCTGCTTTTTTCCAAAAAAAATTAGAGGCAAATTTACTATATATGATGGTTTTTGCTACGAACTTCTGTACTTTGTAGCTTCTCTAAACTTTAATTTAGGTTTTTGTGAACTTTGTAGTTCCTTTCAATTTTGGAGGTATTCTCACCTTCAATTTAATACAATCACTTACTATTGTGAGTGTGGCCCAAAAAAAAAAAATTTACTCGACCTCCGTGACCCGGGTCATGAGCTCGAGTGCGACAAGGTGACCCTATACGCTCATAAGGATGTTTGCTTGAACTTGCATGAGATTTGTGTCATTGGAACAAAAACGTTGTTATTCTTTTTGTAACATTTAATGGCCTAGTAACTTGTGTGTAGCGGAAAATAGCATAAACATAGTGAGCATTATATTAGAATAGATTCAGCATAGCAAGAGTGCTTGGATGGAGAGAGCAACAAAAAGCATAACGCCTAGTTAGATAGGCATGAACAATACTTCAAAAAGAGAGAGAAATTAAGCTATTGACAGCGTTGAGGACCGAATTTTCATGGAGTCGGTCCCCATCCAAAAGGCTTTGTATCATAGGTTTCTGGGCTCAAAAAAATGGCTATCAAGGCCGCTCGCGAGATTTGAACCTGAGCGAACACAGTGCGAGGCTTGGGGCCTATCCAACCCTCCTATGCACATATGGTGCCTTTGGTGGGAAACAAATACATCATAAATAAACTTGGATAGTGGCAAAAGTAAACTAGGACCAAAAAGGTAAACTCGGACATGCCAAGTAAAATCGGACGGCCAAGCCGACCTCGTACCATGTGCGCCTAGATCCCCGCCGTAGATCCCATCGAGGGGTCTTCATGAAAGACCTTAGACCTTAGGGGCGAGGGGCCGTGTGTGAGAACACTTAAAATATGTGTCCTAAAGAACCAAGGATAACTTGCACGAGCAACGGGATTGCCAACTCTGTTGACGAGATGACGATAAAGGATATTCTGCGTAAGGGAGGAATCCGCAGGATTACTTGAGATGTGAATATTCAAAATTCCATGGGCCCTAGCTTCGATTGCTGCAGGAAATAGGAGCCAGAAGGAGGGCAAGATGCACCTTACATTGCCTCATCCTTTTCAAGCCCCATTAGAATGCGCACAGCCCACCATGATGTTGAAGGAAGAGGACCCACAAGCATGTGGATGCATTTTCTCTTTGTGGCACTCTCTGTGAGCACCATCACAGGCATCAGGGCCAATGGAGATGGCGTCACGCTTCCTGTCTTCCATAGCAGTCACCTTACCCATCTTGTGTCGATCCGCGGCACGGTGCTCTTCAACGAGGATATATCAGAAGGTCCTGATGCCTCTCCTTTGTCGAAATGGACCGCCAACGACATGTCTATCCCATCCTCCACCGCCGGCAACATGCAATTCCCTGTTGTAACCCTCGACGAGGCATTGGGAGAATATTTTGCAGTGATGGAGATTGGCACACCGTCTCAAAAGGCTGCGGTCGCCATCGACACAGGTAGTCAGCTTATGTGGGTGCAATGCGACCCATGTATGCAATGTGGTCAACAGTCTCCCCATTATCCAATGTTCAAGCCTGCACAATCTTCCTCTTATGGTGTACTCACATGTGAGGATTGCCGGGGCGACGACAGTGTCGCGACTGCTTGCACTGGTGCCAGCAGCAACAGGACTCTTCTGAATCAACCAAACAGGTGTGTCTATTTTGTGAGCTATGGGGACAAAAGCAGCAGCACAGGCTTTATATCAACGGAGACGCTGTCGTTGGCAGGAATGCCGCAAGACAAAATCTTGTTTGGGTGCGGTCTCATCACGACGGGGCTGGTGTCGTCACTGAATGCATCGGGGCTGTTGGGGCTCGACAGAGGGCGCCTCTCTCTCACATCCCAGCTTGGCATAAAGGTGTTCTCTTACTGTCTGCCTAACAGAGTGAAGAATGTGCATGCTTCTGGATACTTGACCCTTGGGGCTATGTCGGCCGCTGCTCGGGCTTCAAGCCAGATTCAATACACTCCCCTCCTTCAAAATCATGCTTCACAATTTCTCTCCCAATTCTACTATGTCAACATGACAGGTAATGACAAGGCCACTCACAAGAAGATTTAGAAATTTTCTCATGTAGGAAAACAGAGTCTTTTTCAATGTTTTTCATACAATGCATAACATCATGAGCTTCTACTTGAGAGGCACCACATACCTAGCTAGGTACGATTGGGGGTAGGGGACCACCGGGCCGGCGGTCCCCTGCCCCCAATCATACCTAGCTAGGTATGTGATGCCTCCCTCACAGAAGCTCATGATGTCGAGGTAAGTCACAATGTGGGAATTATTGTGAGAATTCGTCCAAAACTTCTTGTGACTCCAATGACACCTTATTTTCACTTTAAATTTCTCAATTTCTTTTAAAGTAGCTCTAGCTATAGACATAGCTCTAAGGCACAAGTGGAAATAATGGCAGTAGCTAAGGGTTACTGTATGGTATCACGTGAGTGTACAATAGGGGGGTTTTACAAAGAAAAAAGATAGATTTTACAAAGTAGGGTCCCATATATATATAGGTCACATGCCTACATGTAAAATCCCCCCGGTTTAAGCTAACACCACATAATGTTAGTTTACCATTTGGCCCACTAAATAACAATGCTAGTGCCTTCAACAATACCTTCTTGAGGCCCTTATGCTAGTGCCTTCCAACTATGACTTCTTGAGGCAAGAAGCCCTTATGCTAGAGCCTTACAACTATGTCTCCCTTGTATACTCTCAAGGGGTGCACCTCAAAAAATGTTAGGTTATCACGTGCATTCAAAAGGAGGGGTATTTAATTCATATGTTTGAATTAATTTACTTACATAAGGAGTTTGTAATTGAAAATTAGAAAGAATCGGTAAGTTTAACAGATCAAGATTTTATTGCCTCACAATATATAAGTACGTGGGCTTTTTTAGTACCATTTAAATATACGTGGTATAAATAGTTTCTTAAAAGTGCACCCTCGAGTTAATACTCTCTACCTGTTGCTTTTGAGGAAGGCTTACAATGCTTCACTTTTTTTGATGTAGGGATTAGCGTCGATGGAAAACTTTTAAATATTCCCACATCAACATTTCAATTGCTTCCTTCCGGTGAAGGAGGCACCATTATTGACTCAGGCACAAGCATTACTCGATTCGTGCATGTTGCATATGCATCACTTGCCCATGCTTTTGAGATGGCAATGGATCCTTCTTTCAAAAGGATCTCCTTGGGGGATGCTGCTCCTGACCTTTGCTACCAAGTCCCGTTATGGAAACAAACAGGTCCACGAGCCCCGAAGGTTACCCTCCATCTTGCCAATCATGTGGATCTTCATCTCGAAGCGCACCATGTTCTTGCATTCATGGGCTCGGACACCTCCTTTAGCTACTATTGTCTTGCCTTCATGGACTCTGGCACTAGTCCGAATGCAAAAAACTACTTTGGAAACTATCAACAACAAGATTTTCTAATAGAGTATGACATTGCAAACTCTAGAATTGGGTTTGCACCATTGGAATGCAATCAAGGTGTCTCAAGGAAACCAATATATTTCTCACTCATGTGGTTATTTGTGTTGATACACTCAAAATATGTTCTTTGTCATTAATCACCCCAATATGGCGATCAAGGCTAATGTGATAAAAGAGGGCATCCCATTTCTATGTTTTGAAATCTTGTTTATCAACCTCATTGTAAAGCCTTCTAAACCACAACAATCACTTATGTTATAACAGATTATCATTGTTGTAAGATTTTGCAAATGGCAATGATAACACTCTTGTATCTCTAAAAATTGTTTTATGATCTATCTCATTAGCAAAAGGTAACGGTACAAAGGTCGTCAATGCCATTGATGTTTAATGCAAGAGTAATATCTTACTGAATTGAATAGATCCATCAAAGGGTTTTTTTTTTAATTTTTTGATTTAAAGTTGACAACTCTGCTACCAATTAACAATAAGCTTGTTAAATTCTTGAATGTAGATGTTTCAAAAGTCTTGGTTGCCTAACAATTATCTCTATCAACAAGATTAAAAACACAATTAACAAGATAAGAGTGACTCAAGTCGACGCTCCACTTTCACCTCTTCTCGCTTTCAAAACGCTTATTTGCCATGTTTTCCCATTTTTTTACCACTGGGTTCTGCGAGGTTTATGTATGGCTCATTCACATCCTTGGTCACTACTATGTATGGGATTGTGCAAAGATTAGACTATTTTGGATTGAGACCTTGGCCTTTGTGATAGTATAGTTGGCATTACAATCAAACACAACATATCTTTAGCTCTTGAGCAAGGACCTTCTAGAAAAGGCTTAAAGCACGTTTACAACACCAAAACTCTGCATAGAAATTCTTTCATAACCCACTGGCATTTTCAAACAAGCGAGAATAAGGATGCAAATAGGAAATTTTGAATGCTTTAGTATTAAGGAGGCAAATAGGACTTTTTAAATGCTGTAGTATGTGGTGACTTGTGCTAACAAATACAATACAATGGCTCAACCGTATTACATGAGTTTTTGGACAAATTCCTACAATAATTCTCACATCGAGACTTACCACATCATGAAATTTTGTGAGGGAGGCACCACATACATAGCTAGATGTGTTGGGGGCAAGGGTTGGCTAGCTTGAGGGGCAAGCTGATGGTCTCTTGCCACCAACCACCTAGCTAGGTATGTTGTGCCTCTTGAGGGAGAGCTCGTGATGTTAAGGTGCTTGAAAAACCCTATCTTCTAGGTCCTTTGAATCCATTTGCAAATCTTGTCTACAAGTCCTCTAATCGTCGAACATTCCTTGAATAAGTGTGAGGGGTCCTCACTAGCCATTTTGCACCATGAGGATTGATCTGAGCCGATTCCTTAAGCAAGGTTCTTGCCGCATGTCGACATAGCCCCCCATAGCACCTTCCACATAAAAATCTTCATCGACAACGGCCATTGTGGATTCCGTATGTTATTTACTACTACCACCCATCTTGTTTCCGTCCAATGTCTACCGCATTGCTTGATGAGGGGGGGAAACCAATTAGTCTTGAGCATAACAATGTGATAGATACCCTTGGTTTGCGGTTTATAGAATTGTCTACTCTTGGGCCACCATTAGGCTTCTACTTGAAATTAGACTCGCAGATAGGCATCAAGCACTTGTTCATCCCTTCTACTACTCTGTTAACTAGTAGTCTTTCCGCACCATTCAAGTGAAATTGGGTAGCAAGTCGGTCATGTTATTTCTAGCTCTTGCTGTTGCTAGCCCAAAATTGGGCCAATTGACAAAGTGCTTTGTTATTAACAGTGTGATAGATACCCTTGGTTTGCGGTTTATCGAACAGTCTACTCTTGGGCCACCGCCAAGCTTCCACTCGAAATTAGACTCGCAAATAGGCATCAAGCACTTGTCCATCCCTTCTACTGCTTTGTTAACTAGTAGTCTTATGGAGTCATTCAGGTGAAATTGGGTAGCACATTGGTCTTCTTATTTCCAACTCTTACTATTGTTGTCCCAAAATCGGGCCAATTGACAGAGTCCTTTGTTATTAACCTTTCTACCAATTTCTCTCCATAATGGGTTCAATAATACACTTCTAGCTTTCGATAGTGAAGGGGACCAATATGTTATGGAGTTTTGAAATTACGTGGTTATCTCCGATATCTCTATTGCCCTACCTATGTGGTACCGACTCAAAAATGTCGTGCCACCTTATCTCAAGCTCGACGATCGAGGGGCTAGCAACTTATCATGCACCTCTATCTCTTTTCATTGGCCACCTTGAGAGAAAACTTCCACCTTGTCCATCATATCCTTAGTCATAATGGCCCATGCTTGGTCTTGCTTTGTGATTGAGACCACAAATTTGGCATACTAGGTCTCTGCATGGAAAGTCACGTTGAGTATCCCGATACTACCTTGCTCCACTAGCCTAGCAACAAACTCCAATTTAGCCCACTACCAAGGAATCAAGTCTTTGGTGCTATTTTTTCACAAGAATCTTCACCAATTTTAAGAATTCTTTCCATTTGCATTTGGAGACCTTGAGGATCGAGCCATTGGAGGCAATGTATGGGAGCATAAACAAATTAATCTCTTTAACCTTGCTTGAGAAGGGACACAACACATACTCCCACCTTTGCATCTTGTCCCTAACCCTATCTAAGACCAACTAGAATCTTTGCTTATGCATTATGTCAAGCCTCGATGGGGCTTCAAGGTGTCGAGGCTATGGGGAACATTTGGAAAATCTCCAAAGACTTCATGATTGAGGACTAGCTTTCAATCAAAGAAGGGAGTCATCCACAAAGAGCTTTGCCAAGAGTTGATAGTTGTCATACAAGGTCAACTCTTAGATCTCCCCTCTCACAACATTGGCTTCTAGCATGGTCACCAACGAATGAGAAAATATCACAAACAAGGGGGCTAGAGGACATCCATGCTTAAAATCTTTTTATTTCAAATGCACCCATTATTCTATTATTAAATAAGACACATTGGTTGCCAACACCTAGCATGTCCACCAACCGACAACCACGGCCCAAAGCCCAACAATTTTATGACTTCTATGAATGACCGTGTAATCTAGACATAGGTTGTTCAAATCAAGCTAAGGTAGGATACACTCTTGCTTGGTGGAGACTACATACTCAATCCAAACCATTGCCACCAAAATGTTGTCATTAATTAAACTCTTTTATAAGTTCATGTTGGTAGGAAGTAATGGCTTTATCTGAGAGGGGAGGAAGCTTGAGGGCAACAATTTTGACAATAACTTTTGAGACCAAACCAACTTCGAGATAGGTTTGATTAAGCCCCTTTTTCTTGCCAATCTTGACATCATTGCTTCAACATGTGGCAAAAATAGACCATGTGCTTGGTATATGGTTTCATAAAGTACCATTGAAAAAATATGTATATATAAGTTCAACACATTTACTGTAATAGGTCAATCTCATAATGGAAACTAAAAAGTATACCTAATGCTTCTAAAACATATATTCACCACACTGTGATGCAAGATAGTATAAAGAGCCAAACTCTAAAGGAAAAAATCGTATTTCTTCTTTGAAAGGACAAGCGATTGACATTCCACTTTCATAGGTTTTTTTCATTTCCTAAATTCATCCCACTTGAAAGGATTTTAATTTTTCCAAGATTGGAAAGACTTAATTGAGAAAAGTCAATAGAAAATGGTAGAAGTCAAAAGCAAGCAATTCATCCGAATTCATTCCTTAAAGAGGAAACATGAACCCATAATAATGCACAACGAGAGATATTTCAATCATCATCCACAAAAGTCAAATATAACCCATGAATGAGAGAGAGAGAGAGAGAGAGAGAGAGAGAGAGAGAGAGAGAGAGAGAGAGAGAGAGAGAGAGTTTTTCATTTCCTAAATTCATCCCACTTGAAAGGATTTTCATTTTTCCAAGATTGGAAAAACTTAATTGAGGAAAGTCAATAGAAAATGGTAGAAGTCAAAAGCAGGCAATTCATTCGAATTCATTCCTTAAAGAGGAAACATGAACCCCTAATAATGCGCAGAGAGAGAGAGAGAGAGAGAGAGAGAGAGAGAGAGAGAGAGAGAGAAGGAAATTCCTACCATCCAAAGGATAATCTTAAGAGACCTCAAAGATAAGAAGATCAAGAAACGTACTTGCGCTCAGAGATTCAAAACCACTAACGCTCAAGTTCATTGAACCTATCGCAAGACATGAAAATCAATGAATACCCAAAGCAGCTGTCAAACAACTGTAGCCGCAGTGGAGAGATCAGCTCGTCGGCATGTACTACAAGCAATCCATTCGTGGCTCAGATACGATTACAAGACTTTACCTAGATTTGCATATGTAACGAAGCCTGAGAAACTCCAGATCACAGAAAGAGAGAGAATTCCACAAATTATAGGTGGTGTAGAAATACACCATAACGAGAACTTGAAGAAGTAGCAGCAGGACAGGCACAAGGGCCCTCACCTACGCACGCTCCCCCCTGATGCGGCGAGCAAGCTGAATATCCTTCGGCATGATGGTCACACGCTTAGCATGGATTGCACACAGGTTGGTGTCCTCAAAGAGACCGACAAGGTAGGCCTCAGCAGCTTCTTGAAGAGCCAACACAGCAGAACTCTGGAATCGCAAATCCGTCTTGAAATCTTGAGCAATCTCTCGCACCAGGCGCTGGAAGGGCAGCTTGCGGATGAGCAGCTCTGTGCTCTTCTGGTACTTGCGAATCTCTCGCAAGGCAACAGTCCCAGGGCGGAAGCGATGGGGCTTCTTCACCCCACCTGTTGCAGGGGCAGACTTGCGGGCTGCCTTGGTGGCAAGCTGCTTGCGGGGAGCTTTACCACCGGTCGATTTACGTGCTGTCTGCTTTGTGCGAGCCATAGCCTACCAAGCAATAAACCCTGAGGATGAGAGATAGTAGGCGGAGAAGTGAGGAGAGCTTGAGACGAATGCAGAATCAGAGCGCAAGCGATGATTTTGAACTCTTCCTGCCGCCCTCCTCCCATCCGACGGATCTCCTCCTTCCCTTCTCTGCTGTCATCC
Organism: Adiantum capillus-veneris; assembly: GCF_014529385.1. NCBI lineage: Eukaryota > Viridiplantae > Streptophyta > Polypodiopsida > Polypodiales > Pteridaceae > Adiantum > Adiantum capillus-veneris. The sequence continues at coordinate 105,455,159 of NC_140953.1, forward strand.
AACGGTTAGTAGCTCGATCCTACGCCTCGCTTCTTATTGGTTAAGCACGGATTGAACCTAGGGAGAGGAAAACACATTAAAGAAAACAAAAGTTTAAAAGAAGAAGAAGAAGAATACGATAAGTTTTAGTGTTGGGTCACCCGAAGGTTAGCAAGGCTAACTAGCAATTGAATTTTCCACAACAAAAAGCAATCTTCCAACCTTCTCCTAGCGCTCCAATGTCACTATATTTTAGCTGAGAAGAGAAGCAATGTGAATCTTGAATTGAAACGCCAATCATTTTGCACAATTTTTTCTAGACTCCAAACCTTGCTTTTTCTACCCAAGAGGTGCTACCACCTCCTCCTATCTCCCTTCTACCCTTCTACTAACCTATGGTGCACCTTAGCTCTTAACATCCTAGGAACAACTCCAGTCTTGAACTCAAGAGAAGGGGAACTCTTATTTATCTTCCTCTGAATAAACTAGTTTTCTTGATTGCTTTACTATTTAATTGGTAAGAATTCAAAAAGCGGTAGTGGTGTGGCTTTTACTTCATGGCATAGCTTGTTGAAGTCTCCTTAGCATCTCTCCTCGAAGCTTGGGCCAAAAGCTCTACAGCCTCGTAATACAAATGAAATTTGGCATTAATGGATGTGTGAGTCATTGCTTTATCGTGTATCTAATAAAATATAATTGGAAGTACTTTTGAGATCACATAGAGGAAATTGAAATATGGAATATGTACCTTTGGTATTGGTCGTATGCATGGATGGATAGTCCTAAATCCAACATGTTGCTATTAAATTTATTGATGATGTACCCAATCAAAGCGTAAACTTGGATGGATTGACTCTTAAACCTTCCATTCACTAATGCATCCCCTGCATATTGTCACACCTCTTCTCGTTGGTTATAAATCTCGTCTTAGGCTAACCAAGAACTTCATCCTTACTCGAGTTCAATTTTTTATTTTCTTGATTGTAAGTAGTGTTTGCTCATCGAATGGTTTGGTCATAACAAGAAAAGATCCTAGGGTAAACGAGCCAGTTTAGAGGTGCCCAACTTGGGCGAGCAACTACGACTGCTATGCTACACCATTTGTTGACTGACAATATGCATTCGAAATCCCTGCGCAGCAAGTATCACCAGCAGGGACACCATCCCAAGCAACAATCGAACAACGTAGAACAATGTTGTTTTCTAAATTGCGTGTAACAAAAAGCTGGCCGATTGCAGAAGTGTTGGGGCCCTGTTTAGAGGCAATGCTATGAGCACAGATTGAACAAAAATCCAACCAGGCTGCACTATCCACGGAAACACTCACAGCTCGTTGCCTCTAAACTCATGCTTATAGCTATAAGATTGTGGGGGTGGATAGGCCTCTACTGGCCTAACTTGTGTTGTTTTTCTGTGAACCAATCACTCAGATCACAACTAAAATCTAGTTCTCACCATGGACGGCTCTAACTAGCTCATTTTTTAGCTTGTTAATGGACTTTGTCTTTACTTGCTCCGAGATTGATAATTTTGACCATGGCCAAATGTGGGTGTCTTACAAAATGCAACATTTCTCAACTTTGGCATGTCATATGCAAAGACCACATTAAAGTTCATGAGCAAAATGTGCTCTCCTATTTCTCACAAGGGATCTTGCAAGGATGATTCAGATTCTCTCAGACGGAATCAAGCTACTGCTCTTGCAACTCTCTCCTCTTTTTTGGTAAAGGAAATTGTGCCATTGTAGACCTCTGAAGTAAGCATAAGCAAGAGGGTGTTGGCCAAGCTAGGTGGCAAACAAAAGCTATCATGCTCCATTTTTGTTGGTGGTCGGTGGAGTCAAGAAGTGCACGGTGGGGCAAGGAAAGAATCAGGCCTGTGACTGTGAGGGTTCAAAGCAAAATCAAGTGAATCATAGAACCTTTGAAGCTAAAGACACACTCAAAAAGACCAAAACTCCAGCCATGAAATCATCACTCTGGAAAACGACCAATATCAACTCAAAACTCTTTTGTATGTGATGATTTGGTGTAGCCTCATTCCCAATTGCACACATACGTGCTCTTTCACTCTAATAAAAACCCTAATTTTGCGCTTCAATTCTTCATTGCGACCATTTCATGGGAGTTTCACTCCCAATTGCACAAATATGTGCTCTTTTGCCCTAATAAACCCCTAAATTTGCACTTCAATTCTTCATTGCAAACATTTCATGGGAGCTTCAAAACTTCATTATACAAGCCCAAGTGACTATTTGAAGAGGAGAAACCCTCACAACCTTGAACATGTAGTGGAAACAGCACGAGACTACACTAGCACACTGACTTGGAATTGCAGTATCTCCTTTCTTAGATGTTCAAAAGAGCTTCTTTTTAGCTCTATAAACCCACTCTCATTTTGAGAAAGGACGAGAAAATGTTGATGTGGCATTTTAAGCTATTTTATGCTAATTTGAGCTATTTTTTTACCATTTATCGCCATTTTTAGCCCAAAAATGCTCTTACATGTGCGCAAAAAGCCCAAACGAGCTCGAAAAAAAACCTAAATTTGTGAAAAAATACCGTTGGGCTCAAATTTCCCATTGAACCTTATTTTCCACTTGGCAAGCACTTTGGACATATCTTCAACGACCACGCATGAAACATGCTATTTTGGTCAAGATCACCCGGATTGAACTTTCTAGGCAAAACGAGCGTGCCACTTCGAAATAGTTGATATTTGTAAATTACAAAAGCAAAGTAGGCATGTTTTAATGTGATCAAGCACGCATTAGTGCCACGTCCAAGGCCTTGCCTCCCCGGTAAGGTATGTACATGACTATGACCATGGCATCCATTTTCGCATATATTGCACTATGTACATTATAGCACTTGGTCCCACATAGCAAAATGCATAAAAAATTGAAGGTGAAATTTATATTTCACATTAAAAATGTGCCACGGCATGACATCCACCCCTTTGAATTGCACACATCATTGATGAGGTGCTCTTCACAAGCTTCTTTGTTTTTTCTCACATGTTGAATTCCTTCCCGAAACAAGCTGCACTTCTCATATTCTCATTGTATCCTAATTAGATTGACATTATTAATAGCAATTTTAACTTGTCAAACCACTAGCCATCTGTTTGTATGTGGTTAATCCATTGTTGTGTTACAAACTCCAAGATTCTCTAAGGTTCATGGATCATTATGGTAAGATATGATTTCGGTGGGGCGTCTCTTTATGTAAACTCTCTATATCATGTGTGTAAATTTAAAATCATATTTAAAAAAACCTTTACTTGTAAATTTTCCATAAATAGAACACACCCTTTTTCTATTCAATCTATGTGAACCTCCTTTTTTTATACGCTTTTGTATGTTAAATAAAAGTAAAATCTATTGTTTAAAAACCGCTTATGTTGAACTCACTTGCTGTATCAACATATTTATGGGTGACCCCTTGGAGGATGTGAATGAGGCACTTCCCTTCTGTTGACAGGTCAACCTTTCAACAACACCGTCCACAAAGATTCCATGAAGATTCCTCAAAGATTCTCTAAAGATTCCAAATAAAGATGTTGATGAAGTGATGAAGACGAAGATGGATGCTGTAATGTGAAGATACAAGCTCATGGACATCATCGAATATCTCGTTATTATTATTTTGAGCCATTACGGCCACTTTTGTGATGTTTACGGGAACTTCATATTTTAAGTCGGCAATTGTATTTTGGCCACAGATGCTTGTTGGATGAGCAAATCCAGCTCACTGTGTTAAGCTCTATAGAAGCCTAGGGACAAATCAGGTCATTTTGGTCGGACATTAGGTTTTCTAAGGCTTAGTATATAAGCCAAAACCTAAAGCTTTGTAAAGAGACTTCTAGTAATCTGATCTTTTGTGTCGTTGGGAGACTGCGAGAGAGTGAGAGAGAGAGTGTGTGTGTGTGTGTGCTACAGGAGCTACGGTGGTCGGAATCGCAAACGGAGAGCAGTAGTGTGTTGCCCATGAGGAGAGCTACGCGTTGATGCTTACATCATGCACGTTCGTCTGTGTTTTGGCAGACTCACCCGCGAGCTACTTTTGGAGTTTTGGTGAGTAACTGTTGTCCGTTTTTGCATTTCAACATATCCACGCGATCAGAGCGAGTAGAGCTACACATTAGGCACTTTAGTTTTTGGAAACATTGACCTGCAAAAACCGGCCAGACATCCTACGCGTTTTCTGCACGGAGGATATTGGGTAGGTTTTTTTGGTCGCGGACCTTAGGGAGAGTGCCTATTGGTGTTGATAGGATATCCCTCAAGTTTTGTAATGTTTCGAGAACGTCTAATGGGCTTTTGGCTTGATGTAGCATCATAGGAGACTCTCACATTCACAGAACCGATGGCATGTAGATTTGGTATCTCTGTAGGAAGTAGTCATTAGTCGATCGAGTAGAGGTTGACACCCTTTGCTTGCCTCCACGCGCCTGCGGGTCGAGCTTCGTTCTCAGTTGACATTATATGTTAAGTGAGTTCTCGCTATGCTGACGTCCATCGCGGTGTATCTGTCCAACATTGGCGCCGCTGCTGGGGACGAGGGCCCTAAGTAGGTGACCGAGACTAGTCCTTGAGGATAGAGGTCCCTCTGGCTTGCCAGAGTACTATTTTACATTTAGATAGGATCAGAGGGTGGTGGACTCTCTAGGTCTTAGGAGGAGTCTAGGGAGCGTGTGTCTAGCCTGGATCTTCCGTCTTAGGTAGTATTAGGTAGTAGTAGGTTGTGGTGTAGAGAGTAGGAGTTGGAGTGGTAGATGTGGTGGTAGGTTGACTTGAGAGACCGTGTAAGTCCAGGAAGCAACCAAGACATCAAAATCACCATCTCACATGATGAGTAGGAGTAGGGTAAGTAGGATATCTTGATTGCTGATCTAGAGTACTTTATGCATGTCTTATTTGCTGTTAGGCTCATCAGAGAAGTGGAAAACACTAAGTAGGAAAGACGGTAAATTGTGTTTGGAAGCTGATTTGAAGTCCAAAAGTTTCTGTGATTATTACTGAGAGCTCTACTGAGCATAGGGAGTACTACTGCTAGAAAAAAATTGCATTTTAAGACAGTAGACATCCTACGCGTAGGATGTCTCTAGCGCACTTTTGGCAGGGAATTTGGAAAAACTGAGGTTACCAATGGGTTCAGAGGGTAGGTTTTACCCTAGTAACATATTGACTTCAGTGTTTTTCCCTATTTTTGTTCACCAAAAGGCAGAGTCAGAAAACGTAAAATTTCAAAAAAGGCTTAAATTGAGTGATTTTTGCATGTTTTTGCAATTGTGAAGCATACTTGCACTTGCTGAGAGCATAAGGAAGCATCATGGACACTTCAATATGAAAAAATCAGCAGTAGACATCCTACGCGTAGGATGTCTACAGGGCGATATGGGCACTTTTTTGAAAATCTAAGGTTACCAGTGTGTTTAGAAGGTAGGTTCTACCCTATTTTCACCTGGAAAGTGGAAATTTGACCAAATTTTGATAGATTAAAGCCAAAAGACGAGAATTGCCAGACATCCTACCCAAATTGTGTCCAAGGCCTAATTTTGAGACCAAACCATAGGATGACTCCATAGGCATGTTCTAAATGTTGTATTGAGTGCATGTGATAAATTTCATCTCATTTGGGTCAGTGAAAGGAAGATTGAACAGACTTTAGCATTTGTTACTGAAAAAGGCAAGAATAGCTAGTTTTGGGGTCTTTTGACATCCAAACTCAAATCTAAGCATACGAGTGGGTTGTTGAAGACTAGGGGAATCTTTGGTCCAAGTTTGGGTTCATTCTGAGCAAAAAGACATCCTACGCGTAGGATGTCTACTGCATAATTTTGAAACCAAAATTCTAATGTGACCATACCATGCTGTCATATAGCATTAGATAAGCCTCCTAGGCAAATTTGGTCCAATTTGGAGCTGATTTGACTTGGGAATTCATCATAATAGACATCACGCTTTGGAACAGATTCTTGATCATTTGACCAACCTATAGGTGTCAGAATCAAAAAGTAAAAATAGCTGTGAGTTTAGCACATCAAGGGGCAGCTACAGTGCAAGTTTGAGCTGAAACAGAGCAAAAAGACATCCTACGCGTAGGATGTCTCCAGGGTCATAAAGTGGTCAAAATTCTACTGTAGCCATATAGGGAGGTTCTAAGTGTCTCAAGGATTCCATAACTTTTTTCAAAAGTGAATTTGGACCTTGTTTGGCCTATTTACCAAGCAAAGACAAGAATTGTCAGACATCCTACTCTTGGAGCGCACTAGAAGCTTATGCAGCCCAAATCTTGACCTATTGGAATCCAAATTCAATTTTGAGCATACCATTGGGTTGTTGAGCACTAGGAGAATCTTGGGATTAAGTTTGGACAAAATCTGAGCACTTAGACATCCTACGCGTAGTATGTCTCCAGCTTGATTTAGGACTCCAAACCAACCTATGAGCACACCACTGTGATTAGCACATCAAGGAGAAGCTGGGGTGAAAATTTCAAGTCATTCTGAGCAAAAAGACATCCTACGCGTAGGATGTCTCAAGGCCATTTTTAGGTCCAAATGAAATTCTGAGTATACCATTGTGTTGTTGGACTTAAGGGGAGTCTCTGGACCAAATTTTCTTAAATTCTGAGCATATAGACATCCTATGCGTAGGATGTCTCTAGGCCAGTTTTAGGGTCCAACTGTAATTTTGACCATACAAGAGTGTTCACAGTGTCATAGAGATCCCAAATCTTCTTTTAAAATTGAATTTGGACTCATTTTGACCATTCTAAACTGCGTTTCACTGTTTTGGCCATAACTTTCATAAACGGTATCGGATCGGAAAAGTTTTTATATCAAAATGCATCCGGAAGTCAAGAGTGTCTAAAACCGATAGTTCGAAAGAATTGTGAGAAAACGATCACGGTTTTTGAAGACTGCTAAGTTAGCAGATTGAAATTATCTTTTGGGAAAACCATTGGTCACCCGCGGGAAGGTGTAAAGTTAACTACGGCCTAGTGTAAAATTTGAGCGTCAATACACAAATCTGGTAGCAGTCAGACCACACACAAGGACTCTTGATTTTGCAACAACAGTCGCAAGTTTTGGAGAACTTTAACACAAGATTTTTGCTAGCAAATCACTGCGACTTGTGCATAATTCTCTTGTGCTAGCTTAAGTTTAGTTTAGCTAAAAGCGAACTTGAAAGTCACTTCCGAGCTCAAGGAACAAGTGTGGCCGTCAAAGGTACATCAAGAATTTTTGCATTCATTGTGAAAAAGTTTGCCAGCTAAATAGAATTTTGCAGATTGTGTGCTAAAGTGAACACAGGTTAGCTCGACTCAAGAATCGCTACAAAGGGAGCAGTCGTTGCAGTATAGTGGTAAGTTGCATAACTTATCACAGTGCTTCCACTAGATCGAGGCCTGCTAAAAAGCTCTAGGAAAAGCAAGCAGCTAGACAAGACAGTATCAACCCTAGCAAGCAAGGGAGCTAAGAAGTTCAAGAAGTTCAAGCAAAACCCAGTTCAATAACTTAGAGATTAAGGCATCCCCAAAAGCTGAAGGACCTCAAGCGAAAAAAACTGACACAAGGGTGCTAATAATTTTTATTAGCATTGAGGCAAGCAATTAGAGCTATCACTGAACACGTACAACAAGGGAGTCAACACGAAAGCAATGGCGTCTCAAAGGAATCAGACCGGTCAGGAAAAAGCTTCAAGTACATCCACATAAATTACAAGAGAGAAAATTCGGATCTATCTGATTGGATTTGTACATCAAGACAAAGAAAGATACAGAGGAAACTCGGACATCTCAATATGTGGAAGTTGAAACAACGAAAAATGTACTACACCCACATCCAAATTTCATGGAAGACTGTCTCGAATCAATTTACATGAGGCACGGAAAATACATCAACAATGAGATAGAAATGTTGAACATACTTGGACCCCGTCCAAAAGCACCATCCAGGGAAACGAAAAACAAAGATTCGGTTCGATCTTCACCCTCGGTGCAAAACTCACCAAAATCAACTAGAAAACATAGCCCTAAGGCTATGCAGAAGCCCCACGTCAAAGACCATATATTGATGGAATAATTAGCATTACAACTGCTAGAAAGCATGGATAGTGATTTGATTTTGTATGCAAGCAATAATGGAAGCTATTTTCAGCTTCTCAAGTATAAGACGATGAAGGATAAAGAGACAAAGCTAGTGGATACACCTAAGTCGGTCGTAATCTACAGGTTCATGCATGCAAAGAAGAGGTCATATCTGTATCTAGATACCATCGGAAACCATTATCATCAATATTATGGAGAGCTGTGTTGGGGTATAAAGCCCAATGTGGTCGCCCAGGTAAGTGGGCGGACTGCCAGGTATGTACACATATTCTTTTGTAAAAACCTAATAAGAACTCACTATGCTCTACACATTACAGTAGAGCGAGTTCACCATATCGTCGTGCTCTTCTTCTCGCACTTTCTCTTGCGTCACACTTCCGCTCGTACTCCTTCAACTGGTATAAGAGCTCAGATCGAGGCTAGGGCAGCATTTGCAGGTAGCCAAAGTCACCTGCTCAGATTGGAGTGAGATTCGACAAGCGAAGACGCGGCCCCAATTCCTGTGGGTAGGCCCAAAGGGCTTGGTGTTCTCAGAATTTCATTCTGAGGTCATCTCGGCCACCGTTTGGCTTCGACAAAGTTCTGCGCAGGCCATTTTCGACTATGTGGTCTCAGCGGGTGCAAATTCGACTCTGCAAATTTGGGGTTTCGGCCTACGATTGCAAGTGCTTAGGATCGAAGGTGGTTGTCTACACATCGAAGGACGGCTCACAGTTCTTGGAGGCATGTCACATACGACACGGGCGCTACACACAGACTGTAGGCGACATTCACTAGTTCATCAGGTAGCTTGTGTTTGCTGCTTGATATTCCAGATTTCATCCTGACATTGCAGGTACTTCCACATGGGATGTATTGTCAGAGATGATGTATGTCTGTTGAGGGTTTGCTGGCTGTGAGTCACGCAGCAAACAACCGCCGCAGTGGTTACAACATATAGTGGGAAATTTGTGGATGTATGACTTTGTGGGAAGTCTATGTACTGTCAGATTTACTGCAGCCTTTGTTGAGGATCGAGTGAGGTTTTATTGAGCTGGGGGATTCTCGAATGTTGAGATCCTTTCGGTGATACAGGTCTTGGAGCGATCCCTCGAGCACCCTTAGATAGGCAGCTAGGATATATTGACTGTGAGTTAGACAGTTGGGATTGCATCTTTGCTTTACTGCCGTTGAGGCATTGTCGCAGTCTATGCTTACAGGACAGTGACAGGACAGTGAGAGACAGTACAGGTGTAGGACAGGTTTACCCACAGCTTACAGAGTTAGAGAGACAGTGGTTTTTTGAGCTGTTTTTTGGTATGTTTTTGAGTACACAAGAGCCATTTTACAAAGGAGACTCCGCCGAAATTTATGCAAAATCTGAAGCTTTCTTGGTTCATTTGACAGGCTGATATTGGTTCAGAGGTCAGTTTACAGGGGAAACTCTGCCGAATTTTTCCCAGGAAAGTAAACTACTGTGAAGCGTAGCTATGGCTGGATCACAGGACACTGCTCTTTACAATATCAAGAAGCTGGATGGAACCAATTTCCCATTGTGGAAGAAGCACATTTGGCACGTGTTGGTACAAAAGAAGCAGATAAAACCTATAAAGCTCAAGGGGATAAAACCAGAAGATATGGACGAAGATGAATGGAGCAAAATGGATGAATTGGCACTTTCTACCATTATGCTGACTTTGGCAGAAAGCGTTTACTTCAATGTAGCAGGCAAGATGTCGGCTTATCAAGCATGGTTAAAGCAGAGTGCAGCTTCACAGGTATACTGGCTTAAGAAGCTTGTTGACTTGAAGATGAAAGAAGGGACACCTATGTCCAATCATCTGAATGAATTCAACACAATCTACAGTCAATTGTCAGCTCAAGGTGTCAAGTTTGATGAACCTGTTAGAGCTATGTTCCTGTTGATCACATTGCCAGAAAGTTGGGACACTTTTCGCACAGCTTTGAGTAATTCTGCACCTCCAGATGGTTTGAACATAGCAGGTGTAGAAGGAAGTCTGCTTACTGAAGAAACCAATAGAAAGACAATGGACAAAGGCAAAGGAACAGCCTTAGTTGTCAGGGGAAGGACCAAAGAAAAGTACAAAGGTGGAAAGAGGAATCAGTCTCGTAGCAAGTCCCGCAGTGCTAAAGGCAAGAGTGACATAGAATGCTACCATTGTGGCAAGAAGGGTCACATGGAAAGAGACTACAGAGAATGGAAAGCAGAAAAAGGCAAAGAGACAGCTGAAGACCATGGTGAGAAGAACAAGTCCTCAGTGAAGATTCAAGAAATAAATGTGACAAACACTGTTGCAGAGGATGACAGTCTAGTGTCAGGAGACATCTACTTCTTGAAGAATACAATGGACTCAGCTCTTCTTACAGCATCTGATGGAAATGCACTGAGTGACTGGATTATAGACTCAAGGGCATCACTTCATGTGTCTCCAAACAAGGAGTGGTTTACCCCTCTTATGTGACCACTAAAGATCATGTTCGGCTAGGCAATGGGCAAACATGTGAGATCTTAGGTGTTGGAGATGTTCAATTGAAGTTTCAGAATGGCTCTTCTTTCACGCTGAAGAATGTGAGACATGTTCTCGCAATTACAAAGAGCTTGATAAGCATAGGTTTACTTGATGATGCTGGCTACGTCACCACTTTTGGACAGAACATGTGGAAGATATCCAAGGGTTCTATGACAGTAGCACATGGAGTAAAGTCTGGAGGACTTTACATGATTTATGTATCAAATGTCTCTAAAAATGTAATCAATGTAACCGAGCAGCCGAACGTTTCTTTGTGGCATAGCCGGTTAGGACATATGTCCAAGAAGGGAATGGAAATCTTGTCTCGTTTTGGTTATTTGCCTGGCTTTTCATTTAATGATTTTGAATTCCGTGAACATTGTCTGTATGGTAAGCAAACACAGCAGCCACATAAGCATAGAAGCAGTAGAAGAGATACACAGTTGGCACTTGTTCATAGTGATTTGTGAGGACCTATGCCTAACCTATCCCTAGGGGGAGCTTCTTACTTTATGACATTTATAGATGATTACTCGAGGGAAGTATGGGTTTAGTTTCTCAAGCACAAGGATGAAGCGTTTAGTGTTTTCAAAACGTTTGTGACACTTGTGGAGAATCAGAGTGGCAAGAAGCTTAAATGCTTATGCATTGACAATGGTGGAGAGTATGTTTCAAAGGCCTTTCAGGACTTTTGTGAGTCAAAAGGTATAAAACGTGAACTTACTGCTCCTTACAATCCTCCTCAAAATGGTGTTACTGAGAGGATGAATAGGACCATACAAGAGAAGGTCAGAAGTATGTTGTCTAATGCACAGCTGCCAAATGGGTTTTGGGTTGAAGCTGTATCAACAGTTGTTCATCTTGTAAATAGATCTCCTAGCAAGGTTTTGCAGAAGGATTCAGTGCCAGAGATGGTATGGTCAGGCAAAATGCCCTCATACAAGCATCTCAGAGTCTTTGGTTGTGAGGCATATACTCACGTTCCAAAGGAATTTAGGAACAAACTTGAGCCATAGAGTAGAAAGTGCATCTTTCTAGGCTATGGTAATTCTGGTGAGATGGGGTACAGACTTTGGGATCCCAAATCCAGAAAGGTTGTCCGCAGCAATGATGTTCACTTTAATGAATCCAAATATCATTCTAAACCAGAGAGCTTTGAGGAGATTAGAAGAGTTGTCTTCCAAGAAGATGGACCTGCACGTGCAAGACAAAATGTCAGGGCTCAAGAGGAGCAAGGACAGGATAGATTGGAACCACAGGTTGTGGTTGAGCCTGAGCCACCTATTGTGCGTAGATCTAAACGTATCACGCGACCTCCTGATAGGTTTGTTCCATCTATGAACTATGTCATGTTGACCGATTGCAATGAGCCTTCATGTTACAAGGAAGCAGTGCAAATGAAGGACTCCGGGAATTGGCAATTGGCCATGCAGTCAGAGATGACAGCTCTGCATAAAAACCAGACATGGAAGCTAGTTAAATTACCACAGGGCAAAAAGGCTCTACCTTGTAAATGGGTTTACAGGTATAAGATCACCGCTCATGATAGTCAACCAAAGTACAAAGCAAGGCTTGTTGCCAAGGGCTTTAAGCAACAACAAGGCATTGACTTTGATGAAGTCTTCTCTCAGGTGGTCAAGATGACTACATTGAGATGCTTTCTTGCATTGGTTGCCATATTAGATTTGGTGTCGCACCAAATGGATGTCAAGACAACGTTCTTGCATGGTGATTTAGATGTGGAAATTTACATGCAGCAGCCAGAAGGGTTTGTTGAGAAAGGCAAGGAAGATTTGGTATGCCAGTTGTTAAAGAGTCTTTGGCTTAAAACAATCACCGAGGGCATGGTACCATAAGTTCCACAAGTTTATGCTTTCTCAAGGCTACAAACGTAGTGAGTTCGATCACTGTCTATATACAAAGAAGGCTAAGGATGGCAGTTGGCTGATCCTTATTTTGTATGTGGATGACATGTTGATTGCTGGCAAGCACTTGGAAGAAATTTCAGCTTTGAAGTCAAAGATGGCAAAATCGTTTGACATGAAAGACATGGGTGAGGCAAGTCATATACTTGGTATGCCCATTGAGAGAGACAGATCAAAGAAGTTGATTTGGTTATCTCAAACAGAGTATATTGACAAGGTTTTGCAACATTTCAATATGGAGAAGGGAAAGGCATTGAGTGTTCCATTGCCACCATATGTGAAACTTAGCAAACAAGATTGTCCTGTGTCTGAGGAAGAACATGCTAAAATGGATAAGATTCCATATGCGTCTGCAGTGGGTAGTTTGATGTATGCAATGATTGCTACTCGCCCAGACATAGCATTTGCAGTGGGAGTAGTAAGTCGATACATGTCAAATCCAAGCAAGAAACATTGGGAGGCAGTGAAAGGAATATTGAGATATCTGAAAGCTACAAAGAGTATGCGCATATGCTATGGGAGTCAGGAGCTAAGTGTAAAGGGTTTTACAGACTCAGATTATGCAGGTGACTTAGACAACCGAAGGTCTACGTCATGGTATGTCTTTACATTGGCTGGTGGAGCAGTATCATGGTGTTTTAGATTACAAGATTGTGTTACTCAGTCTACTACAGATGCTGAATATGTTGCAGCATCAGAGGCATGCAAAGAATCAATTTGGCTTAATCGACTAGTAACAGATTTGGGAATCAAAGAAGAGATGCATGTGTTATATTGTGATAGTCAAAGTGCTATACAATTGCTCGCAATCCAGTTTATCACTCAAAGACAAAGCATGTGGATGTGAAGTATCATTTCATCAGGGAAATGCTCGAGGATAAGCAACTTCAGCTTGTCAAAGTTCACACCACAGAAAATCTTGCTGATCTACTTACAAAAGGACTTCCCTCAGAGAGCTTTGCGCATTTTCTCAAGCAGTTAGGTGTAGGGTAGTACATCACTTCTCTACATCTCTTGTATATTAGCTTCTCTCACACTTAAAGTACCACATTGGACTTTAAATGGGAGGTTGTTGGGGTATAAAGCCCAATGTGGTCGCCCAGGTAAGTGGGCGGGCCGCCAGGTATGTACACATATTCTTTTGTAAAAACCTAATAAGAACTCACTATGCTCTACACATTACAGTAGAGCGAGTTCACCATATCGTCGTGCTCTTCTTCTTGCACTCTCTCTCGCGTCACACTTCCGCTTGTACTCCTTCAAGCTGCCTCGTCCAAAGGGTGCACATGTTGAGATAACAACATATTGCGACCAATGTGCCATTGGTCATCTAGTGAAGGACTGCCCAGCAAAGCTCTACATGGAAAAGAAGAAGCAACAAGCCAAAATCAAAGTTCAGACAGTGACAACAAGTGAACGGAAGCAAGAATCCCCAACAAGATCTCCGGAAAAGAAGCAGATCTTGTCGCAGAGCACAAAAGATAGGCTCAAGACACAGTTGCTTGAAGTCAAGGGTGTCAATGCCATTATCATAGAGAATCAAGCTTTCAAAAAAGATCAATTGAATCAGCTGATTCAAGATCGTTTAAGGAACCTCAGTGAGGACAAGTCAAAGCATCCACAAGGTGATGAAGATGAAGCTCGCAGTTCAAGGTTCGAGAGCAAAAGAAGCCAAGATTCTAACGATAGTGAGCCAACAAAGAGGAGGTGGTAGAGGTAACAAAAAATCTTAGTGCCACGTTACAAGTGGAAGACATGCAAATAGAATCAATGGATGAAGCTGAAAGTCTACCAAATAAATTCTTTATTGTGAACTCTTCATTGGTGATTGAACAAATCAAAGAGTATGAGAAACTAAAAGAAGATGTAACTGAAGACATAGAATGCACAGGAGAGAATATTGCTCTTACAAAATCGAAGCATGCAGCTTTGCATGCAATCACAACATCCTTTGAACATCTAATTGGTTTGCTCTGACTTGCAGTTTCCGCGCCACACGTGAAGTATCATAATTTCCCATGGCATCACCTTGGTTTGAGCCTTTGCAATCACTCTATGGATATGATCTTTCTTTAATAGAGGTGGTTGGGTCCCCACTAGCAAACTATAATCTACATTATTGCCCATCTATGCATGTTTACATATGGTTGTCCTTTTATCTACATTATTGCCCATCTATGCATGTTTACATATGGTTGTCCCCACTAGCAAACTATAATCTACATTATTGCCCATCTATGCATGTTTGTCTCACTGACACATGCACGATCTGTGCTGACTTTTTGTGCATAACTTCTATCTATTCACACATCCAAACTTGCATTCTTGTGGGGCTCCATTGGTGTGAATACATCTCACCCGATCTCTTGCTTACCCTGCCGCATGGCTTTCAAAAGCTTCCAGTGCTACTTGCCATAACTAGCTCAAGGCTGGTTCTTGAGGATCGATCAACACACACACACACACACACACACACACACACACACACACACACATACACACACACACACACACACACACACACACACACACACACAGGCTCAAGGACAACCATATTGTGGAATCCCGCAAATGGATCATTTTACACACACACACACACACACACAATGCAAAAGGCGAACAATGATGCGGCATCAACCAGGTAACCCTTGAGAATCGAAGGAACTTTGTTTCCTATTCAATGATGTGTATGTCCCCCTATGATGTTTGAAATTTGGATGACATGAAGCAACATCTCATCACCAGCTCAAGCCTATACCGCATTTGGAGCAACATACAGGCAGGTGCTTATGCACCTACTCAGTACATTTGGCTTTTGTGTCTTCATAAATAGATGAAAGTAATCTTTATTATAATGCTTGTTTACTATATACTTCTTATGATTTGTATTTTTCATATACATAAGGATTGGTAAATTCATTCATCATGCACACATACATCCAGACCAATCGATGCTCACTTGGAGATCGTCTTCTCAAGCCATGTCCTAGGGTTGTCTGGTAGATCCTTGCACAGTCCTTGGATGGACAACTCACAAATTATTTGCTTAAAATGGCTCGATTTCATGATGGGCTTTCACAATGATTTTGGATTGATTGTGGACTGAGTTTTCATGGTTCGGTTTGTAGTAACCCCTTCTGACTGGCAGATTTTTCAAGTGTTGTTACCATTATCTAAATATGACTTGGAGTCTTATACTCAATGGATATACGATGTTGAGCATCAAATTGTGTTGTTTTTTGGATCCTAAAACATGTCTTTGTATAGCCACATATGGTACTATCTTTTGGTATCTTAGTTATAGCTATATATAAATATGAATGACATTATATATCGTATATCTTCTAGAAGCGGTTTTGGATTGGAGATTGTCCTGTGAGGTGGGAATGCATTGATTCATGATTGAAATTCATATGTTTTTCAAGCTGAACATACATCATTTTCTTTGACGTTAACTCTCAGTGGAGGATAGTCAGATATGGTCACTTGGTTTGCCTACAACCTGATGTGAGGATCTCATACAAGATGTAGGTGACTGAATTTTTTCAGCATAATGACCATATATAAGAAAAATACTATTGAAATTTTTACACATTGACATTTTTTGGTGCAGCTATATATGAGAAAATTGACCTCAATTATCTGGGTTGCCTACAACCTCATGTGAGAGTCTCAGGGGTGATGACATTGACTAGTTTTCTTGAACATAATGAGTAGATACTAAGGAATGGCTACCGAAATTTCTACACATTGATTTTCATACATAGACTAATGTATGTATGGCTGTTAACCATCTCATAAACAGAAGAAAGCTGATATCTTGTATTCAAGGAAACCATGCCCATTGTGCTTGCCTTGAGGATATTGTAGCTTCATTTCAAGGCTACCATACCCAACCTCATTAGCTTGGCACTATTTTATCTTATGTTCAAGGCTACTAAGACCGTATGCATAGCCGTAACATAGTAGAAGAAGGATACAATACAACTTACTGCCAATACTAGTAAAACCAACTCTCTTAACTATACTTCTATCTTTATATGCAGGAACTCACTTTTGATGAAGCTAAGTATATAGTGGCAAATTCACAATTGTAAAGTGCTCTTTGATGCTATCCTTTCTTGCAGGTGGATAAATGCATAATTTTTGAAACAAATGTTTGTAATTTACTTTGAAATTAGTCCAATGATTGTTAAAAGAGCCTGTACCCTCAAGTGGAGTCCTCGGATGAGATGGCATTAGACTAGACTTTTAGAATTGATTCAATTTACAAAGGAGATGCTATCCAGTTTTTTCTTGTATTAAATGACACCGATAACAGGGGGGAGGGAGTCGTTGACACTTGTCTTCTCAAGTAATGCCAGTTCTGACGGGCTTGTTTTTTTTGGATGGTGATAGGTAAGAGATTCTTTCCTTAGGATTACAACGACAATTGCAACAATAATGTAAGATAATCCATTGTTCGGTTATTTTTATTAGTGATAGATAACCCTTGTATATGATTTTTGATAATATTCACATGTAATACACTATATGTCAGTGTCAAGTCTAAATGTCAATTATAGTCTTAGCTTTATCATTTTTTAAGTCTACTTGTTATGTAATGTATACATAAGGTTTCTAGTCCCATTTTATTGTTCAATAGTTTGTGAAATCAAACTATTGTTAGATAATCATTCTTAAACACACACATACTTGCTTCTAGCTAGCCTTTGGTCCGGTTAGCACCATACAATGGGCCTAGAATAGCTATAGGTTTTTTGACTTGACCCACCTAATCCAAAGGGATGTGTTGGGGCCACGGCTCGTAATCTGATGAAGCACATATATCATATAGTTATATTACCTTATACTGACAGTTGCTTAAAGACCGTATACCCCTACTACACATTTTATCTTATTGAACAGAATAAGGCCTTTATGTCTACAATATGGTCAGTTGTATGTATATCATCTTTGATGAAGAACCCAGACTTTTTGAGTTTACTTAATATCAAAATACAAATTTGTAAAACTTTCTAGCTATTTAAAAGCGGTTTTTTGTCATGATTACCTCTGAGGATATGAACTTTATAGGTAGCATTTTGTCAGGGTATTTGATGTCTTCATAAAAAACACTTGGAAACTTTTTGCTTGACCATAGATCATTCAGCTATGGTGAACAATGGTAAGAGATTCTCTTTGACTCAGTACCTAACAAAGTATACTTAATCATATGGCTTTTTTAGGAATGTGATGCGTATATAATTTAGCCCAATTGGCACCACTTTACCCGAATGGTAACCTTTTTCCATATGATAAATGCCTCTTTGGACACTTTATATTGATTATTTGGATATTTTTGTCACTAAATTGTTCATATTTGGTTGTTAGTAGGGTTCCACATGGTGGGCCCTACCTCCCACCATGTGGATCTTCTCCTCAGGGATGGGGGAGGGCCACACACACACACACACACACACACACACACACACACACACACACACACACATTTAAACATGACAGTTTTTTTTTACCCTTAGTAGATGAGATCTCTATACAGTCTATACCCACACAAGCTTTTGGTTAAGCAAGTCATGCTTGCACATTGCCGATTGTCTCTCTCTCTATCTCTATCATAAAGAATATCGCTCTTACAAAACGAAGCATGCAGCTTCGCATGCAATCACGACATCCTTTGAACATATAATTGGTTTGCTTTGACTTGCAGTTCCACAAACACATGAATTATAAAATTTGCCATGGCATCATCTTGATTCAAGCCTTTGCAATTTCTTATGGATATGATCATTCTTTAATAGAGTTAATCGGGTCCCGACTAGCTAATTCTAAGCTACATTATTGCCCATCTATGCATGTTTGCATGTGGTTGCCTTTATCAGTGGCACATGCATGTTCGGTTCTGACTTTTTGTGCATAACCTATCTATTCACATGTCCAAACTCGCATTCTCACGGGGCTCGATTGGTGTAATACATCTCAACCGATCTCTTGCTTACCTTGCTGCATGGCTTTCAGAAGCTTCCAGTGCTACTTGCCATAACCGTCTCAAGATTGGTTCTTGAGGATCGATTCACACACACACACACACACACACACACACACACACACACACACACACACACACACACACACACACACACACACACACTCTGGCTCAAGGACAACCCATATTGTGGCATCCCGATGTCAGGCATTTTTTGGATGAGCATAAATCCATTAGATCATGCTAAAAAGCTTGCTAACTATCCTCATGTATATATGTGTATGTAGTGCTTCGAGTCTTGGGAGTGACCATGTAGAAATTCATGTACAGAGTTTTGGTTTTTCCGGGCTTTTGTATGGGTGCTTTGGGGTGTGCTCAGGTCCCCAAAAAATGGTTTTCAATAAGTATTTTCAGCCATGCTTTATAGCTTGTGAATAGGACCTGTACATCATGAGTTATGTGCGTCTGAAGTGGGCGGTCTCAACTTAGAAAGTGGTTGCAGATGCATGTGACAAAGGAAACTGGGCCAACTTGATCTAAAATTAGAATCACTAAGATTTTAAATTTTTGGAGATAGCCATAGTAATGGGATTCGAGCCGTGCTTTCTGGCGTCGCATTTGTTGGCCGAAGCGGTGCACTATGCTCTAAAAGAAGTTGGTCCTGAGAAGGGGTCAAGCTGGAAATTTTTTTTGTGGGGAGAGAGGGATTTGGAGAAGTGTGGGATCTTATCTTTTTCGGCATAAGTAAGCGGTTTCTCTTGTGTGCACACCAAAAGACAAATTTTGTTCCCAATTACCGATAGGGTGTGGATATTTTCTCTCGATTCGGGACAAGTTTCCATGTTTTGCAAAGAATACACATGTTATGTTCTCAACACAAAGCTTAAATTGGGTGGATCCAAAAAACCAATTAAGAATTTTCAACATGGTTGCATGGAATTGGGCCCAAGGTGTGATGTAATGTTGTGCAAAATCTTGCAAAATGTGCATAATTGTTGGGTTTTGCAGTTGTCTATGTCAGAAGAGTTTTATGCTGCTCCAATGTTTGGACAATTTTTACTTATTCCGTTTGATCTAGGAGGGTAGGACATGGCTATGTGCCATTCCAAATGATGTCTAGGGTTTACATTTTCCTTTATTTCAAATGGGTATACACTCATGCACCCAAGCTTGGCAGAGTTTTCAAAGCATGCTTATAGTGGAGCATTGATTGGCTGAAGTTATGTCTATGCTTGTTGTTTTAGATAACGGTTGGCACATGCCAAAGGATATGTAAGTTTAGAGGGGGTGGATGTTGTACCACATTGCGGGCAAGGTATGAAAGAGGAGGATCCTTAAGAATTTTTAAATTTTGCCAAACTTAT
The DNA here is from genome assembly GCF_014529385.1 of Adiantum capillus-veneris. NCBI lineage: Eukaryota > Viridiplantae > Streptophyta > Polypodiopsida > Polypodiales > Pteridaceae > Adiantum > Adiantum capillus-veneris. The sequence continues at coordinate 105,475,040 of NC_140953.1, forward strand.
CACTAATGCCAAACTTATCACTAATGCCAGAATTTGATATGATAGCAAGATTGACTGATATGTATGCTTATTGTGGGTTTTGGGGCCAAGAAATGAAGATTGATGCATGAAATCCAAGCTCTAGTGATGCTATTAAAATGAATTTTTATAGGCCAAAATTGTAGTACTTGGACTGCTCTACAAGTTGTCTTTACGGCTCGTCGATTGAAGTCCCAATAAAAAAGCTATGGGCATATGAGTATTTTCCAAGGGTTGAAATTGTTGACTTTACACGAGAGTTGAGATGCATGCTCGAGTGATCTATTTCAGCTTGATAGGGTTCTTGGTGAAAACATCTAGCATGGGCTAGAGTATATGTTTTACAGTGCTCAAATTGGGCAGTTGGTGCTAAACTTATGGCCAATTCAGTTTTTTATGCAACCCCAGACATCTATGGGCAGGGAAGGTAATGTTGAAGCACTTAAGGTTGTGCTCAACATTGTTTTAGTTGAGATTTGGGTAGAGAAAGCTGATCTTCAAATTCTTTTGACTATTAGTATGGTAAATGTGACACATTTTTTGAAGTAGAGACCGTACTTAATGATGCTTTCTTTTATATGTAATCCGTATGTGATGCTTTTATTAAGTTCTTGATTGGATACCTCTTGCAATGTTGTTATTTGGAATGTTGCTCTGTTGGAGGATGTTGTCAAGGAATTCAAGAAAAGAATGACATGTTTGGTAGTGCTTTGGTCGAAATGGTATGCCACCTAGGCTATTAGCAAAAAACAATGTGCTTGGTGATGCTTTGAAGGCTTTTATGCTAAATGGGGTGGGGAAGGGAATGAAGTGGCCGTCCATTGGCTGCCCAAAAGGTAAAGTTCTGGCCTCCTAAGGAGTTTGGGAGCGACTTGAATAAAATGTGAATGCAAAGGAGAGTGGAAAGTGCACAGAGGTAGTGAGCAGAGGGGAACACGAGGCTTTTAGGGCTCATGATGAGCACCACAGTGCTCAGATGATGACGCCAAAGAAACGAAAAGTGCTCAACAAAGCATGGTGCTCCTATTTGGTGTTGGTGTCCTATTTGGTGCCACGTCCGTGCGGTTTGGAGTAGGGCAAAAATTGGGTTGCCACATCATCGGCGGGTGCCGACTAGAGACAGTGCTAGTGGTAGGGTGGGGGGGAGCTATATTTGGAAATATGAGTTAGTATGCATGCGGGGGGGGGGGGGGGGGGGGGGGGGAGTGGGAGGCCATATTTGGAAGGGGGAGCTGTAGAGTTCTCTCTTAAAAGTGGAGCGACCCAACCATAGCCGAGAAGAAATAGCCATCAAGACCTCTTATCTCTGGCTCTCGTTGGTTATAACGATGAGATCTCTCTCTGTCGAACCTTCCAGAGCTCTCCCTCGTATGCTCCATTACTTGGAAATTCTCTCTCTCTCACCTTGCCATCCTTAAGATGCTTTCATAGCTTGGTTTTCTTAACAGTTTAGCGGATCTTCCTTAACCTTAAGCCCTCTTAACCATAACCATTAAGTTCAAGCTTTCTTACACTCAAGCTCCCATATATTTTGTTCCAATTCGACATCAAGGGAGACAAGCAGGGAAAGAGGATTTGAAGGAGTTGTTGAAAGAGGAAAGAAGGTAGGAGAGGACAATATGAAGGATCTAAGGTGGATTAAAGTTAGAATTAAAGGATCATCAAGGATCTTAAGGGTAGTAAGAGGCATATTAAGGTAACAAGAAAGGCATCAGAAGGGCTTAACCTCGCTCTTGTTCTCTCTCGGCATTAAGGAGAGCAGCAAGGGAGGCATGGAGAAGGACCGTATTTAGAAGAACAAGATCATTTAAGACAACATATTCATGTACAAGGATGTAGAAGGTTCAAAGACAAAGAATAAGAGACAGTAAATAAGGGTTGAAATCTACAATTGTTTTCTCAAGATCGGGGTCAAAGTGAACACAATAAGGGTTTAGGTGAGCAAGGATACAAACCAAGGAATTCTAAAGCTTGGTATAGGGCCAGTCTGTGATCATTACATGCTTGGGTGCATGTCACCAATGACAGGTTGAGCATGCGATGGGCAAGAACCAAACATATGATCAGTTGGAGGGCCAGGCAGTGGGAATTCAACGTGTATGGGTGCTAGTGCTTGGGATTTTTTCATTACTCAAGGTTTTTTGTTAGAGTTTTGATGAATACCGAGGGTTGATTTCGACCATACTTTGTACATGAATTGGGAAATTGAATGAAATCAGGGTTGGGTTGAATCTCTATTGCAATTTTCTCTTTGTTTCAGTCTTGTTGTCTCTATCTCTCTTAGCTTGCTCACAACTAAAAACACAGTGCTTTCTCGATCAACCCTAGAGAACCGCGCACTCCGAAAAATTTGGTGCACTTGGTGTGAAACTTGACCGGACTGAGAGAGTGATGATGGAGTTGTAGCATGGGGTGCAAGAGGTTTTACAAAAACTTATAAGAATTAGCCTGATGTACTTCTTTGAAGAGGTACGCAATACACCAATTTTTTTCAAAATTGATGAAGATGATTGAAGCATTATCAATCAATGCATGAACACATGAATTGAAGCAAAAGAAATTAGAAGTTGTTGTGGAAGAGGCATTAGCCACTATATACACTAAGTGCAATATGTCTGAGTGCTATGATCCGATGGGATACCTTTCCTATTATGAGATGGAAATGCGGGCTCGTCAAGTTCTAGAGTAGCTTATAGTGAAATCATTTGAGCGGTTGGTTATCCATGTTTGACTACACAATTTGAAGATCTTTCAAAGGAATATGCAGATTGTTGGGAGTACTTTAAAGAAGCGATTTTCATTACTAGTAAAAATTGAATATATGGCAAGGGAAATGGAGTTCAATGATGGGATGGCACCAAACTACGAAGAATTTTGGAAATAGGTTTGTGCAAAATTAGCAGGAGAGCAAGATGCTTCGGGAGATGTTGCACAAATTGAAGGGCCACAAATTGAAAGTAATGTAGAGTTTTTAGAGCTACCTAAAGCTAATGGTTATGCCATTAGCAATCTAGGTGAAGCTGATAATGAAGATGTTGGTTGTTTCATGACCAAATTACAAAGGGCCACTATGCGTATGGACTATCTACAGGTATGGGTCTTTGAATTTGAAAGGAGATTCCTATTATGATATGAGAATTGCACATGATACCATGGATGTATCATCTGATGCATATGAACACGAGCCTATGTCTATTGTGGAAGAAGAGCGGAAGAAGTGCATGCAAATGGAGATGATGTTGAACAAGATGAGGATGGCATCATTAATGCTTCCCTAACTGACTTACATGCATATGGTCCAACATGTGATGATGCTTCTTCTGCCAAGAATGCCTATTTAGGGGGGGTACAAGTTCTACACAGGGTTCCAACAGGCACAAATAAGTTCAAAGATGATCAGGTGGAGGAGGTATGCATAGACAAGCCTATATGTGTGAGCAATGTTCCAAGATTTATTGATGCAGAGAATATCGCTAAGATTCCATGTGCTGAAGGAGATGATGTGGGAATGGGATGCCAGCACACACATCAAAATCTTACAGCTAGAGAGGGTGAAGATAGTGAGCCGGATCATCATTTAGGTGGAAAAGCAACTAATCTTTTCAAAGAATGCTTGCTATCTTTTTCATAGGAGATATGGGATATAGATTTTTTATTATATTTCCCTTATTACTGATTGTGATAGGGATCTTATGTTGTCCACATAAGGGAGGAGTTTCTCTTGTGTGCATAACAAAAGAAAAAAAAAATCCCAATTATCGACAGGGTCTGGATGTTTTCTCTTGATTCGGGACAAGTTTCCATGTTTTGCAAAGTATACAGGTGTTATGTTCTCAACACAAGCTTAAAGTGCATGGATCCAAAAAAAAATTATAGCAGATTCAACATGGTTGCATGGAATTGTGCACAAGGTATGATGTTATGTTGTGCAAAGCTTGCAAAATGTGCACACATTATGGGTTTTTGTAGTTGCCTATGTCAGAAGAGTTTTATGTTGCTCTGTTTGGACAATTTCTACTTATTCCATTTGATCCAGGAGGGAAGTGGCTCTGTGCCATGCCATATATGTCTAGCGTTTACATTATCCTTTATTCTAGATGGGTATACACTCATGCAACCAAGCTTGGAAGAGTTGTCAAAGCATGCTTATAGTGGAGCACTGATTGGGTGAAGCTATGATTGGGTGAAGCTATGTCTATGCTTGTTGTTTTAGATAATGGTTGGCACATGCCGAAGGATGTGTAGGTCTAGAGGGGGTGGATGTTGTGCCACTTTGCAGGCACGGAGAAAGAGGAGAATCTGCAAGAATTTTTAAATTTTGCCAAACTTATTATAAATACCAGAATCTGATATGATAGTAGGATTGACTGATATGTATGCTTATTGTGGGTTTTGGGGCCAAGAAATGAAGATTGATGCCTACAAACCAAGCTATGGTGATGCTATTAAAATGAAGTTTTATAGGACAAAATTTTTGTACTTAGAATGATTTACAAGCATGTCTTTACAGCTCATCAATCGGAGTCCGAATAAAAAAGTTATGGGAATATGAGTATTTTCTAGGGGTCAGATCTTGTGACTTTACTCGTGAGTTGAGATGTGTGCATGAGTGATCTATTTTAGCTTGACATCGTTCCCAATGATAACATCTAGCATGGGCTAGAGTATGTGTTTTATAATGCTCAAATTGGGCATTTGGTGCTAAAGTTATGGCCGATTCAGTTTTCTATGCAGTCTCAGATATCTATGAGCAGGGAAGGTAATGCTGAAGTTGCTAAGGTTCTGCTCGACATTATTTTAGTTGAGATTTGGATAGATTAAGCTGATCTTCAATTCTCTTGACTATTAGTATGGTAAATGTGACACATTTTTTGAAGTAGAGACCGTATTTAACGATGCTTTATGCGATATGTAAGCTGTATGTGATGCTTTTATGAGAGCACATTAAGTTCTTGATGGGATACCTCTTGCAATGTTGCTATTTGGAATGATGCACTACTGGAGGATGTGGTCAAAGAATTGAGAAAAATAATGACACCTAGTAGTGCTTTGGTCAACGTTGTATGCCACTAGGGCTATTAGCGAAAAACAATGTGCTTGGTGATGCTTTCAAGGCTTTTATGCTAAATGGGGTGGGGAGGAGAACCAAGTGGCCGTACATTGGCCGCCCAAAAAGGAAAGGGCTAGCCACCTAAGGTGTTTGATGGGGGGGCAATTTTAATACAATGTGAATGCAGAGGAGAGGGGAAAGGGTGCAAAGGCAGTGAGCGGGGACGCAGGGCTTTTAGGGTTCACAATGAGCGCCACAATGCTTAGATGAGGATGCCAAAGAGACAAAAAGTGATAAGCAAAGCATGGCACTCCTATTTGGTGCCACATCCACACGGTTTGGACTTGGGAAAAAATTGGGCTACCACATCTTCAGGGGGGCGCCCATTAGCGATAGCACTATCGATAACGTGGGGGAGGGAGCTATATTTGGAAACATGCAGTCTTAGACATCTATGTGTAGGGAAGGTAATGCTAAAGCAGTTAAGGTTGTGCTTGGCATTGTTTTAGTTGAGATCTGGGTAGATCAACTGAAAATTGTCTTGACTATCAATATGGTAAATGTGACACATTTGTCAAAATAGAGACCGTACTTAACGATGCTTTATGTGATAGACAAGCCTATATGTGTGAGCAATGTTCCAAAATTTAATAATTTGGAGAATGTTGCTAAGATTCCATGTGCTAAAGGGGATGATGTGGGAATGGGATGCCAACTCACACATCAAAATCTTAAAGCTACAGGGGGTGAAGACGGTGAGCTGGATCATCATTCGAGGTGGCAAAGTAACCAATTTTTTCAAAGGATGCTTGCTATCCTTTTTAGAGGAGATATGGGATATAGATTTTTTATTGTATTCCACTTGTTACTGATTGTAATAGGGATCTTATGTTTGCCTGCAGAAGGGAACAGTTTCTCTTGTGTGCATACCAAAAGACAGATTTTATTCCCAATTACCGACAGGGTGTGGATGTTTTCTCTTGATTCGGGACAGGTTTCCATGTTTTGCAAAGAATACACGTGCTATGTTCTCAACACAAAGCTTAAATTGGGTGGAACCAAAAAACAATTAAGCATATTCAACATGGTTGCATGGAATTGGGCCCAAGGTATGATGTAATGTTGTGCAAAATATTGCAAATGTGCACATATTATTGGTTTCTGCAGTTGTCTATGTCAGAAGAGTTTTATGCTGCTCCAGTGTTTGGACAATTTCTACTTATTCCGTTTGATCTAGGAGGGTAGGACATGGCTTTGTGCCATGCCAGATGATATCTAGGGTTTGCATTTTCCTTTATTCCAGATGGGTATACACTCATGCACCCAAGCTTGGCAGAGTTTTCAAAGCATGCTTATAGTGGAGCACTGATTGGGTGAAGTTATGTCTATGCTTGTTTTTAGATAACGGTTGGCACATGCCAAAGGATATGTAGGTTTAGAGGGGGTGGATGTTGTGCCACTTTGCGGGCAAGGTATGAAAGAGGAGGATCTATAAGATTTTTTAAATTTTGCCAAACTTATCACTAATGCCAAAATTTGGTATGATAGCAAGATTGAATGATATGTATGCTTATTGTGGGTTTTCGGGCCAAGAAGTGAAGATTGATGCATGCAAGCCAAGCTCTGGTGATGGTATTAAAATGAAGTTTTATAGGCCAATTTTGTAGAACTTGGAATGGTCTACAAGCCTATGTTTACGACTAGTCGATTGGTGACCCGATAAAAAAGCTATGGGCATATGAGTATTTTCCAGGGGTAGGAACTGTTGACTTTACACGAGAGTTGAGATGCGGGCTTGAGTAATCTATTTTAGCTTGATAGGGTTCTCGATGTAACATCTAGCACGGGCTAGAGTATGTATTTTATAGTGCTCAAATTGGGCATTTGGTGCTAAAGTTATGGCCGATTCATTTTTTTAAGCAGTCTCAGACATCTGTGGGCAGGGAAGGTAATGCTGAAGCGGCTAAGGTTGTGCTCAACATTGTTTTAGTTGAGATTTGGGTAGATCAAGCTGATCTTCAAATTCTTTTGACTATAAGTATGGTAAATGTGACACCATTTTTAAAGTAGAGACCGTACTTAACCATGCTTTATGTAACATGTAAGCCGCATGTGATGCTTTTATGAGAGCACATTAAGTACTTGATGGGATACCTCTTGTAATGTTGTTATTTGGAATGGTGCACTATTCAATGATGTGGTCAAGGAATTCAAGAAAAGAGTGACATGTTTGGTAGTGGTTTGGTCGAAATGGTATGCCACTTGGGCCATTAGCAAAAAACAATGTTCTTGGTGATGCTTTGAAGGCTTTTGTGACAAATGGGGTGGGGAAGGAAATGAAGTGGCCATCCATTGGGTGCCCAAAAAGTAAAGGGCTGGCCTCCTAAGGAGTTTGGGAGCGATTTCAATAAAATGTGAATGCAAAGATGAGGGGAAAGGGCATAGAGGCAGTTGAATAGAGGGTAACTCGAGGCTTTTAGGGCTCGTGATGAGCATCACATTGCTTAGATGATGACGCCAAAGAAACAAAAAGTGCTCATCAAAGCACGACGCTCCTTTTTGGTGCCAAGTCCGTGCAGCTTGGAGTAGGGCAAAAATTGGGTTGCCACATCATCAGCGGGTGCTGACTAGCGACAACACTAGTGGTAGGGTGGGGGGAGCTATATTTGGAAATATGAGTTAGCATGCATGGGGGGGTGGGGGGGCGAGGGAGTGGGAGGCCATATTTGGAAGGGGGAGCTGTAGAGTTCTCTCTTGGAAGGGGAGCCGCCAACCATAGCCTAGAAGAAATAGCCATTAAGACCTCTTATCTCTAGCTCTTGCTGGTTATAATGGTGAGATCTCTCTCTCATGTCGGACCTTCCAGAGCTCTCTCTCATATGCTCAATCACTTGGAATCTCTCTCTCTCTCTCTCTCACCTTGCCATCCTTAAGATGCTTCCATAGCTTGGTGCTCTCACCGCTTTAGTCGATCTTCCTTAACCTTAAGCCCTCTTAACAATAACCATTAAGTTCAACCTTTCTTACCCTCAAGCTCCCATATATCTTGTTCCAATTCGGCATCAAGGGAGACAAGCGGGGGAAGAGGATCCGAAGGAGTTGCTGAAAGAGGAAAGAAGGAAGGAGAGGACAATACAGAGGATCTAAGGTGGATTAAAGTTAGAATTAAAGGGTCATCAAGGATCTTAAGGGCATTAAGAGGCATATTAAGATAATAAGAAAGGCATCAAAAGGGCTTAACCTCACTCTTGTTCTCTCTCAGCATTAAGGAGAGTAGTAAGGGAGGCATGGAGAAGGACCGTATTCAAGGAATTAAGAACAAAATCATTTAAGACAACAGATCCATGTACAGACATGTAGAAGGTTCAAAGATAAAGAGTAAGAGACAACAAAAAAGGGTTGAAATCTACCATTGTTTTATGAAGATTGGGGCGGGATTTTGTCAAAGTGAATAGAGTAAGGGTTTAGGCGAGCACAGGTACACATCAAGGATTTATAAAGCTTGATATAGGGCCAGCCTGCGATCATTATGGGCTCATGTGCATGCCGCCAATGACGGCTTGAGCATGCGATGGGCAAGAACCACACTTATGATTGGTTGGAGGGCTAGGCAGTGGGAATTCAACGTGTATGGGTGCTTGTGCTTGGGATTTTTTCATTACCCAAGGTTTGTTGTTAGAGTTTTGATGAATATCGAGGGTCAATTTTGACCATACTTTGTACACAAATTGGGAAATTGAATGAAATCAGGGTTGGGTTGAATATGTGTTGCAATTTTCTCTTTATTTTAGTCTTGTTGTCTCTATCGCTCTCAGCTCGCTCACAACCAAAAGCTCGGCGCTTTCCCAGTCGACCCTCGAGCACCATGCACTCCGAAAAATTAGGTGCACCTGACGTGAAACTTGACCGGAGTGAGAGAGTGATGATGGAGTCATAACAAGGGGTGAAAGAGGTTTTACAAAAACTTATAAGAACTAGCCTGATATACTTCTTTGAAGAGGTACACAATACACCAATTTGTTTCGAAATTGATTAAGATTATTGAAGCATTATCAATCAATGCACGAGCACATGAATTGAAGCAAAAGAAATTAGAAGTTGTTGTGGAAGAGGCATTAGCCACTATATACACTAAGTGTAATATATGTGAGTGTTATGATCCGATGGGATACCTTTCCTATTACGAGATGGAAATGCGGGCTCGTCAAGTTCCAGAGGAGCTTATGGTGAAATCATTTGAGCGGTTGGTTATTCCAAGTTTGACTACACAATTTGAAGATCTTTCAAAGGAATATGCAGATTGTTGGGAGTACTTTAAAGAAGCGATTTTCATTACTAGTAAAAAAAAAAATGGCAAGGGAAATAGAGTTCAATGATGGGATGGCACCAAACTACAAAGAATTTTGGAAATAGGTTTGTGCAAAATTAGCAGCAGAGTAAGATGCTTTGGGAGACGTTGCACAAATTGAAGGGCCAAAAATTGGAAGTAATGTAGAGTTTACCTCAAGCTAATGGTTATGCTATTAGCAACCTAGGTGAAGCTGTTAATGAAGATGTTGATGTTCCATGATCAAATCACAAAGGGCTATTATGCATGGGGACTATCTCTATAGGTATGTGACAAGTCTTTGAATTTGAAAGGAGATGCCTATCATGATATGAAAATTGCACGTGATACCATGGATGTATCATCTGAGGCATGTGAACAAGAGCATGAGCCTATGTCTATTGTGGAACAAGTGCATGCAAATGGAGATGATACTGGACACAATGAGGATGGCATCATTGTTAGGAGCAAGCTAACACAGACACCACGGATACCATTTTTCGGAGTTCTCATTGTAAAACACTTATTATTTTGATAAATCGGAATATTGTAACTCCTATTTTCTCGGATAAACTTTGTAATTAATGAGTTGGGGCTACAAGATTCCAGATTGTATCAACTTGTCATTACCCATCTTTGGTAGAACTCCCAGATTATTAGTTTTGACCACCAAAAACCTTGGCTAAGGTATAAAAGCCAATTTTTGTAAGTTATTATTAAGTTTTGGATAATGAAATACATAGCATGAGCTAATGGTGCTCACTCCTCTTCTTCTCGCGCTTCCTACTCCCTCCTTGGTTGTCACATTGCAGTTGCGTTTGTTGCATTGCAACGCAGGTAAGAGATCTACGCATTGACGTAAACACATCACTGTATTTCGTAGTTTTTGGCATCACCGACCCGCGGCCTAATTTTATCATAACTAGGAATTTACAATTTCAAATAAAAAACTAAGCATAGGTGGTATTGGGGCATCATTGCTAAGCATTTAGATGCATTCTGAGTCGAATACGACTAGGTCAAAATTCCACTACTGTTAATAATCGCGATTTTGGAACTTTACCTAAAGTGGGGTTTGAGATCATAAGGATGTGTACTTAGGTCTTATAAACATGTCCTAGAAGTTCCGTTACGTTTGGATGTCATTTGATGCTGTAATGGATGTGATTTGTTTGCCGATGAGCAATTGGCTTTTGGTGATTTCAGTCACTTGAGTGTAGCTTGAGATAGATGCAAGTTGTTAATTGTTTTCCGAGAGATTGACACCCTCTTGTAGCCTATATGCACTAGTCGAGTGAGCTTCATCCCATGGATTGACAATTTAATCGTGGTTCTCGCTAATACTGCAATAAGATAGGATGGTGAGGTTAGACACGCGTCCCACATTTGGCACCGCTGTCGGGGATCGAAGAGACCTAAACTAGGAAAAAACACGAGCGTCTTATAAAGTTATCCTTTAACGTCCTCTAGGATCGCCTGGAGTTCAAAACTTTCTTTTAGAAACCGCATAGCCTAAGATTGTCGTCTTTTGCTGTGTAGAGGTAGCTTGGAAGTAATGTACTTGCTGAGTGCCTTTAGGATTGTAGGATTGTAGAATTAGATTAGGATTTTGAGAATGATTGGTAGATGAGACAAGTCTTAAAATCAATGATCAGGAAACCATAAAAGACAAGAAAACCAGTGTTTGTGGACACTTTCCACAATCCCATTGCATGAGAATCTAGGAGTAGGGTAAGTAGGATCCGAGGTGGATTTCAAAACATTGCTCTCTCTGAAAGAATCATTGTGAGTTGTTGTTGAAAGTTGTTTCAGGTCTACGGCTAGAAATAGCACAAAAAGACTCCAAACCACTCAATCCGACTGGAGAGTAAGCTTAAAAGTTTTCTGAACCAATGGGTAAGCTCAAGGACACTTCGAGGTAAAAATTTCAAGAGTTGGCCAAAACTCAGATTATTTACTTTTCCTTGACATTGATAGCCGTTTTTCGGCTCTCCGTAATTGCCATACTGAGTTAATCCACCCTACCAAAATCATCTAAACACTGTGGCTATCCCTACCATTTCACTGTATATAGGTGTGTGTGAGTTAGGGGACTTTTCCCATATCTTCTTAAAAACCCTCAGCTAGCTAGTCACTGGGCTAGTTGAGCCAAAAAAATAAAAAAATATAAGTATATTATGGCCCATTTGTGTGTAAATATTTCATTGTATATAGGGCCTAAATAAAAGGATTTTTCATAATTATTTTGGTATTTCTTTAAATATTTCTACCTATGGTGTGTTATTTATGCTATGTACATTGACTCACCATTACCATATTTTTTCTTACCATTTTGCATACTCTTTATTCCATATAAAAATAATTTCATGCAAGCTTCTCTTATTTTTGGTGTAACTCCATCCCAACAAAAATACAAAAAAACTAGTTTTATTTATGTGTATATTTTTTCTCTATTGTGATTTTTCCTTCCTACATCTATTCTCTTTTACTCTCATAAATTAGAACACCAAAAATATTCATCTTTTTATGGTAGACTTATAATGAGAGAGATTTATTTTGACCCCTTTATATTTGAAAAGGTGATACAAACAAAAGTTGTAGCTCGTGAGCTGAACTTTCACCTCAAATTTTTTCATATTTTTTTGAGCTACGAGTTGTGAGCTAGGATTTTATTTGTGGACCCCAGTTTGCCCATGCTATGCAGCCACACTCCCTCTTCCACTTTATCATTTTCCTTTTTCACACACACCTCTCCACTCATCATCCCCACCTCTCTCACCACTCCTCTCTGTACCCTACTCACCTTCTTCTAAACCTTGAAGAATAAGAGAAACCATGGTGAACTCATGTTTCCTACACACACTTCCATTCCAAAATTGACCACCTAGTCTCATTTTTCCTCATCCATATTATCCATATCTATCAAAAAACCATAAAATTCAGCCTCTTCTCTTGAAAGACAGCATCATGGTGATTGATTACTCATATTCAATTACCTTGGCTCCCAAAGTAAGGTCAAGAGTGAAAAAACGTACCGTCAAAGCTAGTGGACCGTCAACAAGCGTCAAAATTGACCCTACTCAAGACACTTGGAGCATCAACATTGTAAGAAATCCATGTTTTCTTACCTATTAAGAGTTTTTTCTTTCTTATTTGTATCCTACTTGGATACTCCCATTGTAAATATCCAATTCCATTTGTAAATCAATAAAATAACTAACTCTACTAATTTACTAACACTAACCTACTATGAATAGTCCTATCACCTCTACTTCTCTCCTCTCTCTCTTCTTCATCTATCCACACCAACTTCTTGATAATTCCAAGCAAAAGAAATTAGATAAGTGCTGAAAATCTAACCCAACCATGGTTAGAGGAGTAACCCTAGCCTTCAAAATTGCTATAAAAGGAGGGTGTAGCTAGCACAAAGGGAGAGCCATAAGCAAGAGCACTATGCTATAGCTTGAGAAGCCAAGCTCAACCTCTCTAAAAGGAGCTCTTAAGTGGAAGCTCATTGTCGTATGCTTGTGCATGTGTTGTAATAGGGGTGATTAGCACGGGAACTCTATGCCATTGTAAGAGAGAGAGAGAGATCATTCAATTGAGAGTGGAAAATCTATCATTCCTCCTACTAGTGTAAGCCCAACATTTGTTGAATCAAGGAGGGTGGATTTGGACTAAGCTTGGATACTTGGTCTCTCTTCCAACGTGAAGTAATGGAAAACAATGATGTGTAAGTGTCTTGGTGATATTTTTAGTTCTTGATAGCTTGTGTCTGGGTGTTGTCATCAATTTAGCCATAAATCCCACATAATGTAAGAGGGCGATAGGGTGGAGAGGACTCCCCTGGCCTTAAGACAGTGATTGGGGTGGCTTTTCTTGTGATGTGTCGTGGTGAAATTTACTCAAGCTATGTTGAACAAATACTAATCTCACTTTGATCGGTCATGACAGATTTGTAAGAAGGTATTAATGCAACAAGCGGGGTACCCCCTCCCTCTTCTCTCTCTTTCTTACATATATAATTGTGTTTGCTTGATCATCGCCGATACATTTCAAAGCAGCCCGAGCACTATCTCTCTCTCTCTCTCTCTCTCTCTCTCTTTACGCGTCCTAGTTCGCATCCAAAACTAGGTGGTGCCCCAAATTTGTGTAGGGTTAGGTTGTGGGTTTGTGTGTGTGTTTGTTGTTTTTTCCAACCCCAACCCAATTGAGCAGCATGGGAGCCTACAAGGGTGCTTAGAGGCCACTCTTCTTGTTGCCCGCCCCGGACCGCCTCAACATTTTAAACCAGATTAAGTTTTGACTTGATTCATAGTCTTAAAATAGCTCATAAAAAGACTGTCCATTGAAAAATTGCAAAAATTGGTTCATTTCAAGCCTGAAGTTTAGGGATTTTAATTACACGATGATGCATTTTGTTAAATGTTAATTATTGTTGTTATTATCACTATTTTTTTCAGGTTAATAATGTATCTAATGTCATGACCTACGAAAACCGGTAGAAAACGTAGAACCCGCGGGACAACCAACAATCCCGGTAGGCCCGGCGGGACAAGCAAGAAACCCGCCGGACCCGTCATGTACCCCCTCCATATTTGGCGGCTCTATATAACCCTGTAGTAGACATCACATCACATCACCTCTTCCTCTAAATTTGGTCATCCTTTAAAATTTAGAAGAAAAACTAAAGGTAAAAAAAATGAATAGTCTTTAAAAAAAATTAAAATTTAATGTAACTCTGATCATGGATCATTAGTTCTTTTTTGGACTGAACTGATTCTTGAAAGGAGGTAGAAAGGTGAATCTTTGGGTCGGTATCTCTACATTTGGGATGGTCTAATCTCATGTTTGGTTCACCGTTATATTTGCTAAATTGATTGCTATATTGATTAGAACTTCTATCATGGGTCATTAGTTCTTTTTTGGACTGAGCTGATTCTTGAAAAGAGATAGAAAGGTGAATCTTTGGGCCGATATCTCTACTTTTGGGATGGACTGATCACATGTTTGATTCACCGTTGTATTTGCTTGCTATTCCGATTAGAGCTGCAATCATGGGTCATTAGTTCTTTTTTGGACTGGACTGATTCATGAAAGGAGGTAGAAAGGTGAATCTTTGGGTCGATATCTCTACTTTTGGGATGGACTGATCACATGTTTGATTCACCGCTGTATTTGCTTGCTATTCCGATTAGAGCTCCAATCATGGGTCATTAGTTCTTTTTTGGACTGGACTAATTCATGAAAGGAGGTAGGAAGGTGAATCTTTGGGTCGATATCTCTACTTTTGGGATGGACTGATCACATGTTTGATTCACCGCTGTATTTGCTTGCTATTTCGATTAGAGCTCCAATCATGGCTCATTAGTTCTTTTTTGGACTGGACTGATTCATGAAAGGGGTAGGAAGGTGAATCTTTGGGTCGATATCTCTACTTTTGGGATGGACTGATCACATATTTGATTCTCCGTTGTATTTGCTTGCTCATGTTTGAGTAGATTGAGGTTTATTCCCTTCAGGCTTCACTACTATGCTTGTGTGTAATATTGATTATAACACTAATGTTTGGTTTGAATAATACTTGAAAGAAGTGATAGCATACTGAGCTATGTTTATTGGTATTGCAGGCATCCAATAAGTATGTCTTCCACTGGGAATGTGAGCGGTGAAGTTGGTGTCTCAAGCCTGGCTTCCTTGAGGAGACCTCCTACCTCGATGCCAGGTCCTACTTCGTAGGGCACCACTTCGCAGGGCAAGCGAAAGACAGGTGGAAAAAGTCCAGGACCCAAGTGGAATTTTGTCACAAATTTAAATAAGTATCAAGATTGGAAATGTAACTTTTGTGGCGAAGAGAAATCTGGAGGAGCACCAAGAATAAGGGATCATTTGCTAGGTGGCAATACCAGAATCCAAGGAGGAAAGTGCAAGGGCTTAGGTGCAGAAGAAGCAGCTATGCGCTTGAAAGCTTTAATTGGTAAGCTAATTTCCACGAGCAAAAGATCAAAACTCTCTACTTTCGACCATCACACCCCGGTATCGATAAGATCAAACCAGTATGAGGGATCATTGGGTGTAACGCACACCAATGGAAGCACTCAACGCAGGGAACCAACTTCTCATATCGATGGAAGTACACCTCCAAACCATGGATCTCCTGACTTTCAGGTAGGATCGTCAAAAAGTAGACATGTTAGCTTACAGACGAGCTTCAAAACGCTTGCCTTAGAAGAAGCACAACTTGCTCTAGCTAAAGCCGTCTATTTCACTGGGGGATCATTGGCCATTGTCACCCGTGATGCATGGAAGTCAGCTTGGAAACACATTGGGGAGTATGGTGCTAGATTTAACCCTCCAACATATCACCATATGAGAAACCAACTGTTGGATAAATGTTACACAAGCACACAACAAGATATTCAAAGGGTAATATTAAATGCAACAGAACAATCTGGATACACCATAGTTAGTGATGGTTGGTCCAACGTTCAAAGGCGGCCATTGATCAACATCATGCTTGTATGTCCTCGTGGTGGTGAATGTTTTATCAAAGCTCTGGATAGCTCTGGTCAAATAAAGTCTGGCAGTTTTATAGCTGACATCATTGGCGACGCAGTTGAGGAACTTAGAAAAGAAAATGTTGTCCAAGTAATCATGGACAATGCCAAAAATTGCAGGGCTGCAGGTAGGATACTTGAAAGTCGCTTCTCTCACCTATATAGTGTTGATTGCAGTACACATCTTGAACTTGGTATTGCAAGATTGGTACAAGAGGGAGGACACAGAGTGGTTCAAATGGATAGTAGACAATGCTCGCTTAATAGTCAAGTTTGTTTTGAAGCGTCAGAGGGTTCTTGACATGTACCATCAGAGGATGTCTACTATGTTAAAACTGTCGTGCGAAACTAGATTTTGCACCAACTATTATACGGTAAAATCACTAATAAAAAATAAGAATGCTGTGATGGAGAAATTTGTTTGTGCCACTTTTTTAGAATGGGAGGCTGGTCAAAGGGAGAAGATAAAAAGCAAAATAGGGGTGATCAGAGATCTACTAGCTGATCGCCACTTCTGGGATGATGTGGTGGATGTGCACAATGTCATGATGCCAATTATGCTCGCATTATGCCAACTGGATTCTGCCTTGCCTAACATAGGTAAGGTGTGGATGGCTTGGTGGACTGTTCAAGAAAGCCTTGCAAATCCAGAGGAGCCCCAGGAGCCAATTGTGAAGCCTTGGAAGACACCATTCACTCAAAAGAGGAGAGAAATTTTGAGAAAGTATGTGCATGGTCGATGGGTTGGAGCACATAGTCCACTACACAGCGTAGCTTTCTTATTGGATCCAGAGTATTGGGCAATGGAAATAGACAAACTTGATGGGGAGGTGCTGGAAGACTTTTATGATGTGATAGGCAGGTTTTATGATGATCCTGATGAGCGTGCATCAGCTGTTACTGATGTTATGAAGTTTAAACTCAAAGAGGGAAAGTTTGGTACAGAATTTGTGCAGAAACTTGCCACGGAGCAACCAGCGTGGAAGTGGTGGATGATGAATGGTGGTAGTGCACCCACCCTTAAACGCCTAGCTGTTAGAATCCTAGCCCAATGTGCATCCAATTCAAGTTCTGAGAGAAACTGGAGTACATATAAATATGTACATTCCACCATCAGAAACCGCCTTCTAAATTCAAGAGCTGAAAAATTGGTGTATATGTACTGCAACCATCGGTTATTAGCAAGAGTGCAAGCTGAGAACTACAAAGAGGAGATGCCGCGCTGGACTTATGATGTAACCAATGATGAGGTGGACGAAGACAGTGAGCTGCAAGGGGAATCTCATGAAGTAGAAACTACATGTACTTTAGAAGAGATTGAAGAGAATTTGGAAATTGAACCAACTTTGACCCGTCGCAGCAAGCGACGGTGGTTTAATTAATAGATTATCGAATCCATTGAGTGACTTCTATTTAAGTTCAGAAACTATTTATCTTATAAGCTTTTTTTAATATTTAGTTTAAGGTTTAGACATTTGCTTAGTAATAAACAAAGCCCTTAAAAACCTTTACAAGGCCACAAATCACTATTAAAGCTTCATAATATACAAAGCCCTAACAAATCTTTGCATTATCACATATCATAATTGAAGTTGAAGTGAGGACAATTCACAATTCACTAATAAATTCTCGCAAGACAACGAGTAAATGTTTTCAAATGCTACAAAAACTATCCAAGTGATAGTGAAATATTTGTGAGAATATCTTCATTCTCCTGTTCACGCTGACCTTTAAGCTTATTATAGTCTTCACACATTTTGAACATTGCATATAGCTTTTTGGATATCTCATACTCACATATAGCACAATGAAAGTTATTCATCATGCTTTGCATCAAGCATGATATATGGTACATATGTCCGCATGGCAAGCTGAAGTGACCACACCACTCATGAAAGGATGATCTACATATGGGGCAAGGACCACCGTGCTCACCAGAAGCTGGAGGGGCCTCAATAGATGTTGGGTGCTCAATCAATGTGGCAGCATTTTGTTTTTTTATAGTCACCTCTAACTCTTTTACGTGACGAGATAGCACCTTCACCTCCCTTCGCAAGTCTCTATTTAGGGTTGCTTCTGCATGAGAGCCTTGTGTAGCTTGTGATGCTTGCCTCAGTTGAGTTTGAAGCTCCTCCTTAACTTGGTGCACTTCCATTGATGCACCTTCTAGTGCCAATGACATCTCTTGCCGTGTGACGGTGATTGCACTACTGCGAATGTCCTCAACCATCATGTGAGGTGTCCTTGAGCTGAAGTCCACTGCTTCACCCAAGACATAATGCATGTATAACATCTTGGAAAACCACAATGGACAATCCATATGATGCATAGGATGACCCATAACATCGAGATATATGTTCTCTCCATTGTCTCGTATGTCTGCATTAATGCATTGTGATAGCTTGAGTCGGCCTTTCTTGATGTTGTCATCTGCAACCCCTGGCCATATGGATTTGACCATTTCTCGGTCAATCCTAGTGTTCACCTCTTTCCATTGTGTATCCATTGGGTTGGCCCACTTGGAGCAACGAGCTGCAATTCGAGCGGTGTCGTTCACTCCACCGCCTTGACATATGGATCTGAGACGCTCAAAAGCGCGCTTAGCCCTTTGATTATCATTATCCATATCCTGATTAAATACTATACTTCAGTTACGGCATACAAACTTAATGATAATCAATTGCTATAAGAGTAACCACCATTTTACGACAATCAATTGCTATAATTTTAACCACCATTTTACGACAATCAATTGATATTAGAATAACCACCATCTTACGACAATCAATTAATATAAGAGTAACCACCATTTTTTAAATCAATGAATGACAATTAGTGATTCCACGTGGCTTATTGCTTGAAACTTAAGAGAAAAAACAAAACTCATAGAAAATTTGTTGTCTATTGAGATATAACAAAGTGTTTTTATTACTCATACATCATCCATGGTGCATAAAACCCAATTTTTAAAAGTGCTTTTATAAGTCAAAAGTCTCAGAAAACCCTGCTTCATAAAGTACATCATATATCCATCAAAAAAAGGCTACAGTCATTTCAGAGGGAGGGCGTAAGCATCGTTCTGGCTGGGCTTCAAATCTTTCTAATTCTTCATCCAAAAGCGCCAAGGTCTTTCTGTCTGTGGATTTCTTCCGCACCCAACCTTCCACAACAATCCTAGATATGGCTTGTACCTCCATTGAAACCTTATGTTTGAACCAATCTGTGCTGTAGTAGTCAGAGAACTCTCCACAAAACTTACAAAATTGCCATATCACCCATCCTATGGCGTACACATCTGTGGCCTTGGTCCATGGGCACGGGTGATTGCCATCTAGTAACTCGGGAGCTCGCCAAGGATGAAGCTTTTGCCAGTTTTCATCGGTATTGTTGGTATTTTGTGTCTCTAAGCCAACACGCAGAGCCAATCCCCAATCAATTATTCCAATACGGGGAGTGAGGTCCTTGGTAAATTCCAACATGATGTTCCATGGATGGAGATCATTGTGGATCACTCCCTCGTCATGTGCGAATCGCAATGCCTTCACCAAGGCATGGATCAACGAGGGAGCATGATTGCACAGGCTCTTGATACGTGTTTTCTTGTCTTCAGAGGGCTGCTCCCATTTAAAGTCTTCAGGGATCTTTCCTTTCCCCTCTTGATGCGCTACAAGCGTCGTGAAAGAGCCATGTGGAAGGGGCACTGTCTCCATAAGATCACCTAAAGTTCCCCCATTGAAGTAGGGGAATATCAGAAACCATGGCAACATTACAGAGTGGGCAATACTCCTCACAATCCCTCTATGGTTGAGATCTACCCCACTTTCTGATGCAAAGCTTTTCCACTGATGCTTGGCGTGTCCTTTGAACTCCTTGGCACAATAAGTGTTCGTTGCAGGAAGGAAACTGATCCCTTTGATTTGAACTTGCCACCCTATGCCATAAGCCCCTGACCCAACTTTCTTGATCTTCTTAATGGACTTATTTGGAATGCCTAGAGTCATACTACTGATAGCCGTTTTTTCGGCTCTTTGTAATTGCCACAGTGAGTTACCTCACCCTACCAAAATCACCCAAACACTGTGGCTATCCCTACCATTTCACTGTACATAGGCGTGCGTGAGTCACGGGACTTTTTCCATATCTTCTTAAAAACCCTCAGCTAGCTAGTCACTGGGCTAGGTGAGCCAAAAAAAATAAAAAAAATAAAAAAATAAAAGTATATTATGGCCTCTTTGTGTGTAAATATTTCATTGTATATATGGCCTAAATATAGAGATTTTTTATAATTATTTTGGTATTTTATTTAAATATTTCTACTTAGGTGTGTGTTTTATTAAACCTATGTACACCTTCTTTCATCCTCTTACACCATAATTTTATTTTTTTGCCAATATGTACATACTCTAACCTCATATTTTTCCTTTATACAAATCACTCCCACATTTTCACCCTCACCCTCGTGAAAACAAAAAATTGATTTCTACTCATTGGTTACTTTTATTATATTATTTACTTGCATACATTTTCCTCTTTCACCCAAAATAATTCAAGGAGGGACCATATCATATGATTCCAATATCTTTCCATATCCATAACTCCTCCATATTTTTATTATTATTTTTACTCATTATTCTAACACCATGTGCTCATTGAGCTAAAGTCCAAAGTCCATGAATAGTCCATACACTAGTCCCACCATGTATATATTTCTTATTTCACCAATAATCCTCCTCCATGCATGGGTCAAGGGCAACTTGAATGCTTTGTATTATAATATGACAAAGGAGGGGCTCACTCTTGGATGCATTGTACAAATTCAACAAAGGAGGGGACCACTAAAAGACTTTTGCAGGCCTAAAAAACAGGCTTTTTGGTGAGAATTTTGGCACCTATCTCCACTCCGAATTTGGAGCGGTGGTCAAAAGAGAAAATGTAGCCCACGCTCTGAATAATCACCCCAAATTTTTTCATGATTTTTGGAGCTACCAGCTGTGAGCTATGATTTTTTTAGTGGACCCCAGTTTTCCCATGCTATGCAGCCACACTCTCTCTTCCACTTTATCATTTTCCTCTTTCACACACACTTCTCCACTCATCATCCCCATCTCTCTCACCACTCCTCTCTGCACACTACTCACCTTCTCCTCAACCTTGAAGAATAAGAGAAACCATGGTGAACTCATACCTCCCACACACAATTCCATTCCAAAATTGACCACCTAGTCTCATTTTTCCTCCTCCAAATTACCCATATCTATCAAAAAACCACAAAATTCAGCCTCTTCTCTTAAAAGACAGCATCATGGTGGTTGATTACTCAGCTTCAATTACCTTGTCTCTCAAGGAAGGTCAAGAGTGGAGAAAAAATGTACCGTCAAAGCTAGTGGACCGTCAACAAGCGTCAAAATTGGCCCTACTCAAGACACTTGGAGCATCAACCTTGTAAGAAATCCACCTTTTCTTACCTCTTAAGAGTTTTTCTTCCTTATTTGTATCCTACATGGATACTCCCATTGTAAATATTCAATTCCATTTGTAAATTAATACTAACTCTACTAACACTAACCCACTATGAAAAGTCCTATCACCTCCATTTCTCTCCTCTCTCTTTCCCCACCAACTTCTTGATAATTCCAAGCAAAAGAAATTAGATAAATTGCTGAAAATCTAACCCAACCATGGTTAGAGGAGTAACCCTAGCCTTCAAAATTGCTATAAAAGGAGGGTGTAGCTAGCATAAAAGGGGGGAAGCCATAAGCAAGAGCACTATGCTATAGCTTGAGAAGCCAAGCTCAACCTCTCTAGAAGGAGCTCTTGAGTGGAAGCTCATTGTCTTATGCATGTGCATGTGTTGTAATAGGGGATTAGCAAGGGAAATCTATGCCATTGTAAGAGAGAGAGTGATCATTCAATTGAGAGTAGGAAATCTATCATTTCTCCTACTAGTGTAAGCCCAACATTCGCTGAATCAAGGAGGGTGGATTTGGACTAATCTTGGATATTTTGTCTCCCTTCCAACGTGAAGTAATGGACAAGAATGATGCGTAAGTGTCTTGGTTTTTTTTTAAGTTCTTGATAGCTTGTCTCTGGTGTTGTCATCAATCTAGCCATAAATCCCACATACTGTAAGAGGGCGACAGGGTGGAGAGGACTCCCTTGGCCTTAAGACAGTGATTGGGGTGGCTTTTCTAGTGATGTGTTGTGGTGAAATTTACGCAAGCTATGTTGAACAAGTACTAATCTCACTTTGATTTGTCATGAAAGATTTGTAAGAAGGTATTAATGCAACAAGCACCCCCTCCCCCTTTCTCTCTCTTTCTTAAATATATAGTTGTGTTTGCTTGATCATCGCCAATACGTTTCAAAGCAGCCCGAGCACTATCTTTCTCTCTCTCTCTCTCTATCTCTCTCTCTCTCTCGTGTTTTAGTGTGTGAGAGTATTCCATTGGTGTTAGGGTTAGTGTAATTCCTTGCTTGTTTGTGGGTTGCTCTAACGATTCTCCTCTTTTGCGTCCTAGTTCGCTCTTAAACTAGGTGGTGCCCCTTGTGTAGTTGGGATTTGGCAGTGGGTTTGTTGTTTTGGTTTGTGTTGTGTTGTGCCCCAGCCCCATTGAGCAGCACGGGAGCCTTGAAGGGTGTCTAGAGGCCACTCTTCTTGTTGCCCGCCCCGGACCGCCTCACTACATTCAGAATTGTATATACTGCTCTCCAAGCGACTGGCAGAAGCAGTAGAACCCGATGTTCCCTCAATGGCAACCTCCTCAATAAACGGTTCTCCAACTTGGCTGCTCCCCATGACTCTGGTGATAGCCATTCGCATTTTCTTGCTTAGGCCAAACTGTGTGTCTATGTGGGATGCTCGCCTTGACCTCTCCTTTTCAGCTCTCCATCTAGTGTTCCAATGCTCTAGCTTACCCTTGTCTACTTCTTGAGGGCATTCCTCTTTCAAATCAGAGGCCACCTTGGGAAAATTGCCCACCCAACTGCTCAGTAATGAGATTATTGATTCGGTTGTTTTGTCTGGATATAACAACAACATTTTGCGGGCAATATCACTGTATAATGATTGCAATCTAGACTCATCTGCAACAATCTGCGCTATATCGTCGGGATCTAGTGCACTGATGATCGTAATCAACAATTGTCTAATTTTCTTTTTGAACTCTATCATTGAAGTAGCAGAAGGATCCATTTTGCCTGCAATGGTATTATTGCAAACAACACATTGTGAAATATAACTATGTGCAACTGCATTTGGATCTTTTCTACGTGAAAGAAAAAGTGCAGTATAGACCATAGATCTCGTACGCTTTTGTAGTGACACACCTAATCGCAATTGCAACCATGTGCCAATGCCTCACCGTATGACAACTTACAAATAGATGCTCCTGTCATTCTAGCAGCAACACACCTAGTCGCAATTGCAACCATGTGCCGAAGCATGAATGACTGGGAGCAACATAAAACATAGTCACCCTACGCTTTTGCAATGACACACCTAGCCACAATTGCAACCATGTGCCAGTGCATCCACGCACGGTGAATTCTTTCAAATAGATGCTCCTGTCATTCTAGCAGCAACACACCTAGTCGCAATTGCAACCATGTGCCGAAGCATGAATGACTGGGAGCAACATAAAACATAGTCATCCTACGCTTTTGCAATGACACACCTAGTCGCAATTGCAACCATGTGCCAATGCATCCACGCACGATGTCTTCTTTCAAGATTCAAGCATATGAAGCATTATGAAATTATTTGAGCACACATTCATGCATTAGATGCTACCGTCAATCTAGCAGCAACACACCTAGTCGCAATTGCAACCATGTGCCGAAGCATGAATGACGGGAAGCAACATAAAACATAGTCATCTTGCGTTTTTGCAATGACACACCTAGCCGCAATTGCAACCATGTGCCAGTGTATCCACGCACGGTGACTTCTTTCAAACAGATGCTCCTGTCACTCTAGCGGCAACACACCTAGTCGCAATTGCAACCATGTGCCGAAGCATGAATGACTGGGAGCAACATAAAACATAATCACCCTACGCTTTTGCAATGACACACCTAGCCGCAATTACAACCATGTGCCAGTGCATTCATGCACGGTTACTTCTTTCAAACAAATGCTCCTGTCATTCTAGCAGCAACACACCTAGTTGCAATTGCAACCATGTGCCGAAGCATGAATGACTGGGAGCAATATAAAACATAATCATCGTACGCTTTTGCAATGACACACCTAGCCGCAATTGCAACCATGTGCCAGTGCATCCACGTACGATGATTTGATAAAAGAAATTTTATACCTTTAAGTTTTAACGCAAAAAACTCAAAAAAACATCAATAAAATAAGGAAGGGTTTAAAAAATTACTGCTACATTGCTTTGAGAATGTGGAAAGCTGCCAGAAAGTTTGCTGAAGACTTTTCAATGTACCTCTTTTGTGAAAAAGACAAGCACCGGCGTCGCCTTTATATAGCCACGGCGGGCCTGGCGGGGAAATAACTTTACCCGACGGGCCCGAAGGGCAAACTAATTAGCCTGGCGGGCTACGAGCCGGTCTCTAGGTTTCCCTGGAGGTCAAAAAAGATGAATGTCAATTAACATAATATTTGTTATTTTGCATTTCTATTGTTATTAACCTGAAATTATAGTGTGATCACGTCATTTTGAAATCCCTGCCAGTGAAGTTAATAACCGCGATTATTAATTTTTAGCTCAAATTTGACCAAGGTTCATACCATTGACGCATTTGCATGTGTACAAACAACTTTTGTAAAGGCACAAAAGATTTGGATCAACTGGCAAAAAATTGGGTAAAAACTAAAGTTTGTACCGACTTTCTGAATCTTGAGTGTAAATTGGTGGAAAATTTGTCCAAATTTGTGAAATTTGATTCATAGGCTTATATTGATGTGATAAACATGTTTATATGCTCAGTTGACCAAAAAGATGCAAAAAATGCATATTGTAAATAATCCGATTATTTACATCTGCTTTTGACCAAGTTAGCATATCATTAGCTTTATCATGTTGTAATAAGCCCATAAACCAAATTTGGTAAGATTTGGATCATTGGATTGGAAATTGTGACCAAATTTGCAAAGTTAGTATGCGGACAGAAAATTGATGACCATTTCACCAAAACTTGTCCAAATTTGTTGAAACTTGGCTACAGACCTTAACTTGAGGTGCTTAACAGATCTATGTCAAAGTTGGGACAAAAATTTGCAAAAATATAGATGAAGTAAATAATCACGATTATTTACATCTGCTTCAAAAAGTGAAAATTTTGCATGTTTGAGCATACCATAAGGTCAAGTATATCAAGTAGAACACCCAAATCAATTTTGGTGAAATTTGGATCACAAAAGTGAGACTTAAGCCAGATCTTGAAATCAGAGTTTGCGGACACAAAACAATTGATAAACTTGAACATAAATTATCCAAACTTGTTGAAACTTGTCCAGGGACTTTAACAGTTTGTATACTTGCCAAACCAAGCCAGAAAGTGCAAAAAACTAGCAAAAGTAAATAATCACTATTATTTACTATTGCTACCTAGGGACACCAATTTTGACTTTTGAACTTGTACAATGTTAGACCAGCATAATATAAAGCCACCGGGTAATTTTGGATTCAATTGGATCCAAATCGGTACATGTTCACTCAGTTTACAAGTTGCAGATTGATTCTTTGATTTTTTGCCAAAGTCGCATCTAAAAGTCATTTGCTGACTCCCATAGCTAGATTTGAATTGATACACATAGACCAATCATGACAGTTAGCAAAAACTCTACTGTCTTTATAGAAGAATAATTAACTTGATCAAATTTTTACAGGAATCAGATTGCAGACAAGGAATTGGTAGCTTGACAGAAAGTTGCAATCGAGTCAAGTGGAAATTGACATCAAGTCAATCCAAAGGTGAGTACTCTATCCAGGGCTTCACAAGTCTTTATGAACCTTAGATCTAGCCGTGTACTACAAAACCAAGGCATATTTGGAGAAACCTCCAGTAGAGTATCCACCAAAGAAAACGTGAATCAAGGCAATTCCTTGCACACTATTCCGGAAGAAGTCTCACACACTTTTTCTGATTCGACGTCCGGAATGTCTTCTTATTCGACTCACTCAAAAACCGGAACGACAATGCGCTATAAGCATATACTCACCTTTTATAAGACTAATCGCCATGGAGCTCAGGTTTACCTGGATCCTAACAAAGAGTACGCTATTCGCATTGATGACCATGGTATTGAGTTCAAAGAAGAAATCAGGACAAACAAACAAGGAAAAATATACATAGATCGAAATGGAACTCAGTATTTACAAGTTGAAAACCCTGACGTGATAGACAAATGGGGGCTAGAAGTAAACACCATAATCCCAGATATGTCAGCGAAAGAAGGACCACCAAACTTAGAGTTCGAGGGATACGATCAAGTAGATTTGAAGCCTTTGAAACGACTTAGTACGGATAATCCTAGGATCGGAGTCTATTGTTGGGAGGATAGAGACGTAAAAGATCTTTTGTGGACTTCACATGCCAAATCAAGACAACTAACGGCCATGAAGATCATCTATATCTTCAAGATCAAGGATAAGAGATTGTCAGACCTACCTACCTACTTGTTTAGGGATTGTTATAACAACAACTTTGTTATGATGACTCTTGAGGAGGTAGAACAAACCAAATACCAAGGGTATTCCATAAGGGATTGGATATTGGGACAAGGACCATAAACAATTCCAAGAGATGAACACCTGAGAGATCATCTAAAAGTAATGTTAAGAAACTAGAAACCACCTCATCACGAAGAAAACCGGGTGACACTAGGGCCAGTTCAGGGCTACATGAGTCACTATTTCCAATAAACTGGTTTGAAGGACTCGGAACAGAACCAACTGCCAAGAGACCAGGAGTTGAACAAAACAAACGCGTCAGACCAGTTGATTTTCAGAAATGGGTCAGAAAATACAGTGGATCAGGGGATCCATACGACCACTTAGCCAACTTTAAGGAAGTGCTAAGAGCAAAACGAATATTCGATTTCCATACTCAATTCAAGGGGTTTGGAATGACATTAGAAGGAAAAGCATTGACATGGTTCCAAAACATTCCACCAAGGTCAATCATGGACTTGAACACTTTAGCTCAAGGATTTGTAGCTGCTTGTTCCAAAACTGGGATCAAACACAATATGGTAGCTCAAATTTATAGCTTAAAATAGAAACATGGTGAGTCTGTTAGGGATTGTGCCACGCGAATGAAGCGATACATTGCCAGATGCCCAGAGCTAGAGATACCTGCAGAAGAACGACTGGTATCATTGTTTGTAGAGGGAATGCTAAATAAAGAACTTCATGCTATACTCTATAGCAAGAAGCATACAACCCTAGAAGCGTGCGTGCTAGATGCGATTGACTTAGGAGATAATTGTGATATTTTCAACAAAGAAGATATCCCTAAGGATAACCAAAATGAGAAAACAACATCCACAAAACAAGCACAAGTGGGAACAGCTGCTGCGACATTGCTTTCAGCAATAGAAGATATGCTCAAAAGGATGAACGAAATGATGAACAACATGCAAAAAGCACCTATGAGGGGACTAGGACAAGGGATATGTCAACAGGGACAACCAATTAGGCCACAAAAATGGTGTGCAATCGAGGGTAAATGGACCAACAATAAGACCAACGAGTGCTACTTCCGTCCAAAGTATGATGGGAATGTTCAATACGTGCCCATGAGGCCACAAGGACAACCCATGTACAGATATCATCCTAATATGGCCCAAGCTCAAAGACCACCGATGGGTATGAAAAGACCTCAACCTGTGTCGGGTCAGCAACCTCCATATCTAGGACATAATGCAGTGCCTCTAAAGAACATGCATTCTGAAGGAGTCGTAGATGAACAAGCACTAGTGCCTGTTACACCTTATGCTGAGCCTAGCCCATCTATAGTATTGGTAGAGGGAGATTGGTATAATTGACATTCACCACCAATGGAGGAATTTGTGACTTATGATCCACCAGAGCTTGCACCAATGTATTATGTAGCTAATCAAGGTGTCAAACCTCCTATGGTAAGACCCATGATTAAGCCACAAACGAGAAATTGTCACAATTGTAGTGCATATGATCATTGGAAAAATGAATATCTAGAGCCTGACAAAAACCTCAAGCCAATTGAAGCTTATTGCATACAATGTTACAAAAAGAGAGGACACTTTCCAAAAGATTGTCCTAAAAATCTTTTAAACAAGGCTAAAACAGTAGTAAACGTAGTCCAAGTGATACCTAGTAGCTCGTCTGAGAGTGAACCGATTGTTCCAATCAAGGTAATCACTAGAGCTCAGGCTAAGAAAAAGAAACACATCTCCTCTGATGATTCAGAGACTAAAAAAGCTGCCTCTCAAAAGATCAAAAGAAGCAGAAGCAAAAGGTATGAATTGAGGAAACAGAAACAACGAGCTGAAATCAAGGAGAAAACAAAACAACTATTGCAAGAAAAGGTAAAAGAAATTGGAAGTGAAATCAAGGAAACAACCGTGAAATCTAGAGGATCAACTTTGGTTGATAAAATTTTTGAGCCTCTTAATGCAGCCTTGGAAACTTACCAAGTAGGACTTAAAGTAGGCCGAAACATGGAAAACAAATGGAAGAACTATCATTCTCCATACATGGAAGCAGCTAAGCTTGAAACTTATCAAAATTTGGTAAGAATCATGCAAGAAATTTTGAAAAACAAAAACCCAAGATTGAAAGTATCACAAAACTTAAGGAGCTTGTGGTAAGAGACACTAGAGAAAAAAAAAGATGTGGTGGTAGAACCCCACCTTGAAAGAAAAGAACCAGAACTTATAATTCCTTAGACAAAATTCCATTCGTAGAGGAAGATTGGCTAGGATACTTATGGAAAAAAGTTAGAGAGATCAATGATGGGAGCCTCACTCTAAAGTCAGCTCCTATAGAGGAAGTTTGGTTAGACAACCTACCACCTGATATGGACATGGATGTACAATCCTTGTATGGGGATTGCGGATCTGAAGCTTTAGAAATGTCGAAACCATTGACCTTGAAAACATTACCCTCTTACTTGGGAGATAACGAAGATGAATCCATAGTCTGTAAGACCACTTAAGTAAAAAGAACCGAACAGACCCTAGAAGTAGACAACATTCATTCAATCATGTCTACACCCATCAAATGCACTCTTACTTTGGGAGAATTGTTAAAACTTAGACCATATTTATGGAATGATCTACATAAAACCCTATAGAAGGTGGGATAATGGGGCTAATCTCAAAAAATTTGGGAAAATTGAAAAACAAAATGGATAACAAAGAGATTCGATTTGTTCCAATGAACAAAGTTGGAGAATATTACGAAGAAGAAGGAGGAAACACAACCCTTCCAGTGAAATATAATGACATTGAAACCATGGCAATACTGGATAGTGGAGCAGGCATAGCCATAGCCACGCAAGCAGTATGGGAATCTTGGGGACAACCAGCCATTAGACAAACTCGAATGAAATTGCAATTGGCTGATGGACATATTGAAAGACCCTTAGGACTACTAGAGAAACTGATAGTTAATTCTTGTGGGATTGAATATCAACACACTTTTTTCGTAGTGGACTTTGGGAAAAAACTCAGTTACAAAATCATATTGGGAAGACCTTTCATGCGATAGGTACAACTTATCCAAGATTGGGGAAATAATTATCTGTACTTGAAGCAAGTGGGATCTATACCAAGGGTAAATCTAAAAGATCACACTTATAGAGATGTCTTGAAAACACCCATACAAGAGTTTGATCCAGTCTCTTCGGCTGAAATTAAGCTTCCATCTTGGTTAAACAAAAACACTCCTATTTGGATGTGTGGAGCCTCAGAAATGGGAATTTAAAACGAGAAGAATGTATTTTAGAAAGGGATTGCACAGACGAAGCCTATGTACCTGAACCCTTTCCCGAGCATTTGTTTGAGCCATTTGAGTGGACTCAAATTTTAGCAACAACGGATGTATGTGTAAATACGTTTATGTCTACTCAATTTTGCAAGGAGGACGACTACGACATAATTCCCATCGAAATGATTTCAACCCTCAACAGTGAAGATGGAAATGAGGAACCCAAGGACTTGATGAAAGCTCAACAAGTCTTTTCAGACCTCTACTACGATGCAACAGATGAGTTAGATGAACACTCAGCTACCTCAGAAGATTCGGGGTCAGAAAAAGAGCATACAAGAGCTAAACTACTCATGAAAGGAGGGGAGGAAAAGTTTTT
Source organism: Adiantum capillus-veneris (assembly GCF_014529385.1). Taxonomy (NCBI): domain Eukaryota; kingdom Viridiplantae; phylum Streptophyta; class Polypodiopsida; order Polypodiales; family Pteridaceae; genus Adiantum; species Adiantum capillus-veneris. The sequence continues at coordinate 105,505,305 of NC_140953.1, forward strand.
TGACTTTCCTAACCAGAAATTGAGAAAACAAAAATGGTAGAGACGAAAAAGAGACACCAAAAATGTGAAAGCTAGACCTATTATCTCTAGTAGAACACAATTCCTGATGTAGATAAATGCAAATGATTGTGTCAAGGATAAAATCACTGGCAAATATCCTTCAAACGAAAATCCAAAAATGTCAAAAAAATCGAGAAAAACGAGGAAGGATACTCAAGCAAAGCCAAACAAACAGGACAAGGAGCCAACCATGACACGAGTTGAGCGGAAAAAGAAATATCAAGAGTTAAAAAACGCTCTAAAGGAGATATACACAAGTGAAATGGGAACCACGAAAGAGGATGGTAAGGATGTAATGAGTGTTCCATCCCATTACAAAATCATAGCCGACCAACCTGTTAGGGAATTACGAAAACAAGGCAAATCCTACGAAGGGCCTGAGAAAGCGAAAAAGATAGAATTGGCTGAACTAGGGGAAGAACCTAGGCGTGCCTACATTGCAAATGACCTAACAGAGGATGAAGGAGAGCTTTTGCTAAGCTTGCTAAAAGAATACCAAGATATCTTTGCTTGGTCTTACAAGGATCTCAAGGGTGTTGATCCAAAAATTTGTCAATATACCATATCCATGAGAGATGATGCAAAACCAAGTAGACAAAGGCCATACACATAAAATGAAACATTTGCCAGAAAGATCAAAGAAGATATTGAAAAACTAAAGGAAGTCGAATTCGTTTACAAAATTTAATACACAGGTTGGGTGTCTTCAATTGTGGTAGTACCCAAAAAGAATGGAAAATTACGAGTGTGTGTCAATCTCAAAAAAGTGAATGCAGCTATCATTAGAGACAACTTTCCTCTTCCAATCACCAAGCATGTTTTAGAACGAGTTGCAGAGAAAGAAGCTTACAGTTTCTTAGATGGCTTTTTGGGATAGAATTAACTCTTGCTTGACCCAAAAGATCAGCATAAAACTGCTTTTACAATAGAATGGGATATTTTTGGTTATTGGATTATGCCCTTTGAATTAACTAATGCTCCAGCCACCTTTCAAAGATTGATGAGCCATGATTTTAAAGAATATCTTAGGAAATTCTTGGAAGTATATATGGATGATCTATGTGTACATTCATCAATCCAGACTGAACATTTTGAACACCTTAAAAAGGTATTCGAAAAATGTAAACTTTATAGGATTTGCTTAAATCCTAAAAAGTGCACATTCATGGGTAGACAAGGAAAAGTTCTTGGACATATAGTGTCTAAAAATGACATAGCTACTGATACCAAAAAAATTCATGTCATTGCTGATTTGCCTAGACCAACAACAGTCAAGGGGGGTCAAGTCTTCATGGGGCATTGTGGATATTACAGACGATTCATTTACATGTACGCTATAATTTCAAAACCCATGTATAGCTTGATTACACACTTTGAATGGACCGAGGCATGTGAAGAATCCTTCATGAAGCTTAAGCAAGCTCTTATCTCAGCTCCAATATTGAAATCATACATGTAGATGCTTCTAATTTCGCTATAGGTTGTACACTAGCTCAACCAGGAGATGGAAAAATTGATTTTCCTATTTCTTATGCTAGCCAACAATTGAACATGGCAGAAAAGAATTACACTACCACTGAAAGAGAAGGGTTAGGAATGATCTATGCCGTAAAAAATTATAGACATTACCTACTCGCAAACAAATTTGTGTTCTTTGTAGACCACCAAGCTTTATTGTACTTGGTCAGCAAGCCATGCAACACAGGAAGAATAGTGAGATGGTTCATCATTCTTCTAGAATTTGATTTCACTGTGGTTGTAAAAAAAGGCACTACTCATCAAAGAGCAGATCACTTGTCAAGGATTGTTTTAGGAGAATCACCTAAAGGGATAGATGATGATCTACCAAATGCCTATTTGTTCTCCATGGAAATGATACCTTGATGGTTGGAAAAAATGGTATCATTGATGACAATAGCTCAAGTGGATTCACAAATACCACTTCCCATTACAATCGGATTAATTGAGCAATCGGCTATGTATCAATTACTATCTGGTAGGCTATACAAAAGAAATTGAGATGGAATATTGCTCTTATGCATTAATCCTGAAGAGAAAGACCAATACCTAAGTCAAACATATATTACCATAGTAGGACTTCACTTTGCAGAAGACCAAATCATGCGATGAATTTTGAGACTTGGAGTATTTTGGCCGACTATGAGGAGTGATGTTCGCTCTTTTGTAAAGGGGTGCCCTCAACGTCAAAAACAAAGGCCCATACCTCACGTAACATTGTTTTAAATGTCACCTGTTCCAAGGTGGAGTAACTATCTAGTTACTTACTTATCAAGCCGAACATTTCCTGAGGATATGAGTAAACGCTATCAAAGAGAAATTGAAACTGAAGCAAGAGAATATGCTTTTATTTAAAACCAATTTTATCGGAGAGATAAGGATCAACATCTGCGTCTTTGTGAAAAAAAGACAAATATATTTCAATTATAGAACAAGAACATGCCGGATTAGCTGGAGGTCACTTTTCTAGTGAAACCACCGCAAGAGCAATCTTGATGGCAGGCATATGGTGGCCAACACTTTTTGCAGATGCCAAGGAATATGTTAGAAGGTGTGATGCTTGTCAACGAGCAAAAAGGCCAACACGAGTAGATAGCATGTCCTTAAGACCAATGATGGGGCTAGAGCTTTCGCAAAATGGGGTATAGATTTTGTTGGGCCAATGCAACCACTTGCTTATAGAACCCAAGCTCAGTATATCATTGTAGCTACGGACTATTTGACCAAGTGAGCCAAGGATAAAACAACTCAAAAGAATGATGCCAGAACCACTACCACATTCTTATATGAGTATGTATTCATGAGGTATGGACTGCAAATTGAAATTGTCAATGATCGGGGAACTCATTTCCTCAATAAGGTAATTGAGTATTTGCTTAATGAGTTTATAGTCATCCATAACAAATCAGCTCCATATCACCCACAAGCAAACGAGCAAGCTGAGCATACGAATAAGATTCTTAGCTTGGTATCGACTAAAGTCGTTAGTTCAAGAAGGACAGACTGGGAAATGAATCTCCATGCAGCTCTATGGGCTTATCGAGTTTCATTCAAAATAGCTTTAAATGCTACACCCTTTAACCTTGTTTATGGTCTTGATGCCATACTGCCAATAGAATTTCTATTGACGACACTAAGGATAGCAAAGAATCTTGAGTGGATTGGACATGAATTGTCAGAGAGACTAGAAGATTTAGAGAAGCTAGATGAGCAAAGGCTAATTGCCATAGCTCATATCTATGCACAAAAGCGAAAACAAAAACAATTTTGTGATTCCCATCTAATAACAAAAATCTTCAAGAAAGGGGACTTAGTTTTAGTCTATTCCCTTAAGCAACACATTCCCAAGTTTAAGAAAAAGGAAAACAGACCATTTATCATTGAAGATGTATCTCCAAGCGGAGCAGTGAAGTTGTCCACCCTAGATGGTGAATCAATGGCTAATTGGATTAGTGGATGCCGTTAAAGAAATACAATTTTCCGCTAACCACTGAATTGCTAGAAAGAATGCATGCAGCCAAGCAAAGGAGGATTAAACGACAACAGGTTATTGATGAAGCCCAAGAGGAAGCTCGGCTTCGGGTACTCAAACAGAAAGTTGCTCTCAAGGTTCAATAGATACCGATTCTCATCAACACTTTAGAAATAGATGATCGACAATGGGAATTGCCTAAAGATGCAATTTCAACAAATGATGAATGGTTAGATGGAATGGACCTGCGCATCAAAGTACAACTCAACAATCATAGCACAAATGCTTTGGTCGACACAGGAGCTAGAGTAAATGCAGTCAGTTATTCCACGTACAAGAAGGCAACAAGTCAAGCATTGACAACAGGAATAGCGACAATCAAAGGATGCAACAAGAACCCAACACCTACATTGGGAGTAGTCAACTTGAACGTGATAGTACATGGATGATCATGTCCTCATCAGTTTGTATGAACACATGAATGAGATGATGATTCTTGGAATTCCATGGATGCGAACATACAAAGCAGTACCAGATTGGGATACAAACCGGCTCAAGCTATCACCGAAAGGTGGACAACTCATTGTTCCAATTGCACCAAGTAAGGAGGAATGGAAAGGCAATCAGCAGCAGAGAAAACCACATTGTAGTCAATCTTCTCCAACCTCTCGATAAGTAAATGCTACAAGTAGCATGCAAAAAGGCAGGCAAATTTGGGTACCAAAAGCACAGCTTAAGGACAAGCCGATTCAAATCTAGGTGCCCAAAACAATACCGACAAAACCAAAGACGGTTCCAAAGGTCAAAACACAGAGACGAGCATCTCCGAGCAAGGAACCTAACTTGAAATGGATTTGGCAAAAAAAGGAGTACTTATCTTCTCCACAAACTGTAAAACCAATCAAGCAATAGAGAGTTAAGTCTCAAAAGACTCCACCACACCATTCCACACCAAGCAAACCAACCTACCAATGGCGAGAAAAAGCTCGATAACAGTCAAAAGTGCTACCAACAGCTCAGGCAATCAGCTGCTAAAGCATCCTGATGGTACAATCAAATAGAGAGCACACAAGCTACAAAATTTGCTCTTTGGAAGACAGCATCAAAAAGCCTCGACATTAGAAACCCTTGAGTTAATTACTCAAGACCCAGCTCTTGCACATCATATTGGTTTGAATTGCATTGATCTTGAAAGCATAGTAGAGACAACCATGGCTATGCATAAGACAGGATTGTTCAACCCATGCACACAGTTGTCTCGGAGTACGCCATCTAGGAGGGGTCAAAGGGCATTAAGTAATTAAGGACAATGTTTGAAGAGGGAGGAAAAAAGTTCGATGTTAACGTATGATTTTTTTGCAAAATTACCTAATAATGACCTTATAATTCATCATCAAGGGAAAATTCAATGATAATATCTTCTTGATGAGTGTAAATAGTGTATATACTATCAGAAAGTCATAAAAAAATAGTCCTTTTTGGGTTATTTTTCTTGATAAGGAGACTTAAAAATGGAAAAATCCAACAAAAAACAATAAAGATATGTTTTTCAATGGATTTTCCTAATTATTGGATTTTCACTTTGCTTTTTTAGCGCATTTTGTTATTTTCTTTGATTTTTTCAATAAACAGGTCAAAAATTAATAATAAATAGCAAGGGAGATCAGATGGAAAAATTGAAGACACAATGTTGATCAGAAAGAAAAGGTAGACAAACACAAAAATTTTCAATGAAATCAGAAGATGGAAGCGAGAAGCCTAAATTAGGCGGCCATACCTACTTTTGCAGAATTCTTGCAGAATGAGCTATATAGGAATCCGATCGGGGAAATTTTTGAGACTAACATAGATTTCACGGCGTAGTAAGACTAACGGGGGAATTTGGGAAAAAATGGTTCGGGAAGTCCGGGTATAGATATCCCAAGTAGGCTAAAACCACCTCATTTCCACTTGTGGCCTTTGCAGAGAGAGCTTTTCGACCTCTTTCTGGCGTCTTATTCGGAGTCTATAGTCGCCTGTTTTCAGCACCGTCTTGCACGAGACATGAGGGGTAAGTTCTTTACTCATCAATGATCGATTTTGTACGGCCGGAAGCTAGTCTAAACCCCTAGGAAAAATCCTAGAATCTAGGTAGTGCACGAAGACCTACGACCAGAAACTGACCATAGCGGCCTGCCAGCTCGACCAAACCAAATGGGATTTGAAATGTAGCATGCCCTAACATAATAGAACCTTTCTATATCATCAGTTGACCATTCAACAGGGGCCGAGGGGATCCCCAGTAGAAAAGCTAGGTTTTTGGCAGATGCCAGAATTTGGTTTTGACTCCATGGACAATTTTCCTACGAGGTTTATATACAATATATATGATTGGTCTCGTGAAATCAATCAACCAAAGCCCTCGAAATGAGCCAAAATTGGATGAGTTGCTTCACGACTATGTTGCGGACAAGTCCAAAGCCTCACAAGTGACAAACCAACTCAACAGGCAGTGTAGTCACAAAAATCTGAGAATTCAAAGTCGACAAAGCACAAAGCGATGCCAACAAGACCAAACTTGATCAAATTCAATTTAGGACTTGTTTTAGGTGTATAGAATTTAGGTCAAAAATTTTAAGTTTTGCAAGAAAATTGTGACTAATGTAAATAATCGTGATTATTTACTTTTGCACTATTCTTGCTTAGAAATTGCATCATCACCTCATCTATCATGTGTACACACCTATTACATGCCAAAAATCAAGTATGAGCCATGAGCACCTATAACTTAGAAAATTGCCAAAAAATGCAAAGAAGTCTCTGCAAGCCAAATTTTGAGTTATGGACCACTTTATTTTATCCAAATCACCTCATATCACATACACAGAGTCTATACAATGCTTAGAACCAATTTGTACAAAAAAAAAGATGATTTTGGTAGAAAAGTTAATAATCACGATTATTTACTTTTTAGCCAAAATGGGGGAATTTTGATATTTTACCATCATACATCCAAAGTACATGATGTGTTAAGTCCACTAGCCAAGTCTGAACCAATTTGGAGCTTAAAATCTCAAATTTCCTCTATATCTACTATTTCAGAGACCTAAAGCCAAAATCTGGTACCATTTTCACCCTATGCATCCAAATGAGCCCATATTTCACTCAGAGCATGTATTTGGTATATACTTCAAGCTTGTGATGCCAAGTTTGCAAAATGTTGAAAAAATTACTCAACTGTAAATAATCGCGATTATTTACTTTGGTTGCAAATTTTTGTATGAACTTTACAATTTTGTTCCTTGCATGTTTTTATGCATCTATGCTTGCTCAAAAATGATTTGAAGCAAATTGGACCAAAATTGTCAACATTTCAGACTAAAGGAAACTTCAGAGAAAAATCTATCAAATCTGCTAACTTTCACACTCTATTCACTGTACAGGAGCCATGCAAGCAACAGAGAGGGCCAAGAAGAAGCTCAACCAGAAAGAGTTGCAAGAACTACCAGCATACCAACTGGACCCAGATTCAGTCAAAACCGCCAAGGCAACCTATCCCTCAAAGGAACAGCTTGAGGAGCATCACACCATAATGTTCACTGGCAGATTCAAGAGTGAGGAGGGACATCATGTAGAGTTGCAACTCCTACCAAAAGAAGTGTATGATGTCGTCTCAAAGCCCGAAACCAAAGATGCCAATCGATGGCTAGGACTTAGAGATTTCTACGAACAAGAGCCGTGTAGAGTGGACTTCCAAAAAGCTTACGAGCTTTTGTCCACGATCAAGGAAGATGGACCTCCGCAGATTTTTGACCCACAAGGGTACAAAGTTGAAGTGGTGATCACCAAGGAAATAGTGGCAGAATCACTCAGACTGCCTACAGAGGGAATGACAATGAGGGCAAGGGATAGGAAGACGGCCGGAACTTTCACAAAAGAAATCACCGTGGCCACCTTTGTGAACCTTATTCACAAGCAGGTTGAAGAACCAACCAGGTATACCACCAACACTTCCATTTCCTCGCTAAGAGGCCGCCAAGGTATACAATGCCAAACCATGCGGTTTGCCAGCACCTTCACACAAGTCCTCAAGTCAACAACCAGGCAACCAGTTGACCATGCTCAATATGTCTTGACCACTTTGAAAGGAGTAAAGAAAGAAGGAAAGATCACATACCTGGGTGCACTAGAGGTGTTGACAAGAATTGCATACCATGCCATCGGCATGACCGATAACCTACTACCTGCCCCAAATCAAAACACTTGGATAGTGTCAGCTCCACCATCTCCTTGAGCTACAACATCGACCAAGTGATCCTATAAATCTGATGGAGAATCTGCTGAAAGCTCACTAGAACGGCACAACAGTGAGATCTCGGATAATGAAGAAAGAAGAGCGCGCATAGAAGAAATAAAGAGAAAAGTCGTGGCAGCACACCAGGAAGAGCCTGTGCAAAAGCAAGTCCGGTTTGAAAGAGAGAAACGTTCATACCAACACAGCCACCATGCACAAGGAAAGGACCCGGAAAAGTGGGTGCCTATTGACCTTAAAGGGCTTAGAACAAAGCATCATACCAGGAAGCAATTTGAAGATCCAACGGAATCCTTGGAAACGATGTACCAAGAAGCGGAAGCTTTAAAGGTGAAAGAAGCCAAAGAAGCGGCGAGAAAAGTGAAAGAGGCAGAAGAAGAACAAAAGAGAGCAGAGGAAACCACTGCACAAGGAGAAGCACAACATGCCCAAGGTGATGTGTCTCCTCGCATCTCTTCTCCTGTGTCTGAACACCAAGATCAACCAATGCTGAGCCCACAACCATCATCGGCAGTTAAAGCCACAACAAATGAGCCAACAAAAGAAGCAAAAGATGAACAAGAAAAATCAGCTGAAGCTACACAAGAAGTTGAACAACAAGAAGCAGCGGAAACAACACAACAAGCAGATGTATCTAATAAAGAGAAGCAAATAGAGAAAGAGCCAGAGACCGAATAGGCAGCCAGTCCTACACCAGAAGAGGACTCTGCAAGATTTGAGCACACAAGAGAACAAGAGTCCGAGGAAACACCCTCCACCTCAACACATCAAGATAAGGCTGAGATACAACTCTCTACCTCAACAGAAAAAGATTAGCTGACACAAAGGCAACATCAGTAACCAGCAGCAATGGCGCAGCCAAAGGTAAAAGAATATGCAGAGACATTAAGACAAATAACACAAAGCAAAGATTGGCAATCAAATGATGAAGTCATCCTGCAAGTGAACGAATATGCCAAGCAAATGCAGGAGATGACAGAACGACTTCGCTCAGCAGCACTTGGCCATAGCACACGGGCCAAAGAGTTAGAAATGGTGATCGACACACTCCAAGGGGAGATAGAAGACAGACTTACTGTCATCACTGATCTCCAGAGGCAAGTGCAGGATTTAAGAGCAGAAGCTGAATAGCATCAGCTCGCAACAAGAGTGTTTGCGGGTCGCCGCGATGGACGTCCATAGCATAGCCTTCAGGCATCAACATAAATATCAATACCAAGGAAGAAACTCGGATGAGGCATGGAAACTCACTAGGGTGTCAATCCTAATGAAGTGAACTTGAAGAGATGCAACTACTAACTCTACAAGCAAATCAAACGCACTAAAGCCAAGTAATATGCATATGTCCTTCTACACAGCTCTACAGTCATCACGCCTGTTTACCATGCAAATCATATCGGATTCGCACGAAACTTGAAGGGAAGCTACAGGGGACTATCAGGAGCATATCCTTCACAACATTCTGGATGGGTACATGGATCGCGATTATTCATCCCAATGTACGCAAAAACAGTAAACGAATGATCCTAAAGGGTCATTTTTGGGTCCCTAAAGCCTCTCCTAGGGTCAAAACAACATAAAATACGCATATAAACACTCAAAACAACGATTTAAGGCCACAATGGTTGCATTCGATACTTCCACCGAATCTTGAATGCTTACACTTGAATGAAAGATCAGAGTAAGAAGAACACAATGCAATAAACAAAACTGAATTTGGATTACCATAGCCACAATAGCGATGATTACAAGTTGGAGCCAAGAGGTCGCTCTCTGTGCATACAACAACAGTCACTTATCTTCCAAAAAATAATCTCCCTTTCCCACTAATCTTAGTGTATTATATACCCAGGGCTTTCTAAAGTGGCCGGTGGCCAACTTCTCATGGACCTTTACATACATCATTGGAAAAATTACATCTTTGACTTAGACTTGACATAGATGATTGTCATTAGGCTTTTACAGGGTTTGATGTATTAAACATTGAAAAAATAATGTGACCACATCAAAACTTTGGCCGGTTGACCCAACGGGCGCCTTGGCTAGGTGGGCACTTGTACGTTGTTATCACCTCCAAACACTCTCCCCTTCCTAGCTCGTGTCGTCCCTTGACACGACCATTTGTAGTTTGGTCTTCTTGTTGCTGAGACTCCCCCCTTCCTTGATTGAGTTATACCTGGCATGTTTTGCTTGTTCAAATGGGGTGCCCATTTGCCTTTGATTGATGAACATGTGTTCTTTGTGATTTGGATGTTGTGGACGAGGCATTTGTGCATGTTGTTGCACATCCTGCTTTACCTTTCCATTTGTGCAGTTGGTCGATGATACCTGCTTCTTTGGATACTTTGCCTCCTGGTGCAATTGACTTTTTATTGGAGCTCGTATCTCAGAATGTTTGAGACTTTGACGTGTGTGCATTGGCATCTCCAATTTGATTTTCTTTGCCACTTTGTCAATAGAGCTTTGTTGGTATCTTTGAAGATAAGAGCTGCTCTTGTCGAAGCGTAGTTGAGAACAATGTGGGCCCACTTTATCTCTTTGAAGATCATGTAACAAATTCTTTATTGTTTCATTTGATGGAAGGAATATATACAATAGAATAGTGATGGGTGTTTCTAAAATAGGGTCTAGAACCTGAATGACCAAAGGGAAAAACCCAGTGGGAAAAAATGCCTTTGATATACGCTCTTATTGGGGTTGAACACTTGGAAGTTGAGTACCTGTTCCTGCAAGGTGAGTGCTTGGGAGAAATAAAGTAAGAGTGCGTAATGCAAGTGCCAATTATGGGACACTCTATATGCACACAAGAGTTCTTTCAAGAAAATCATGCGGTGTGAAAAATGAGTTGTTGGGTGCTTCAAGGAACAAATATAACACATGTGATATCCAAGGACATCTCAATAGCTTCCACATTTCCAAGAAGGGTTTTTGATGTTGAAGCTTCTCAACTCATTACTCACTATGCATAGTGCGTGAGTGTCTTTTGGACTCTCTTCTTCACTTTACCAAACTTAAAATACATAGACTTGGACTCTTATGCTCACCTATACCAGCATGAGTGACACAACATAAATATGCTCAACTCCTCCACCTTGAGCAATACCTAGAATAGCTAAGACTCTTAGACCACAGGGAATATTACTTGAAGCTTTGGGACTAATGCCTTGCTCATTTAGTGGCTCAGTTGCCCGACTCTTGACTTTTATGCCATGTATTTTTAATGGCAACTTGGACTTACCTGTTCATGGCCTGAAACCCAATGCCATAAGTTCTTGAGATTAAGGCCTCTATCATTGCTTTGGTCTTTGGATGCCACCATATTTTCAAGTAAGTTGGCATACTTTGACTCCTCTAGCTTCTTTTGTTGCATGGGATGTTCCGTAAGGAGGCCGCATTGTTGTACCTTTACTTTTTCTTCTTTATGAGGAGCCTGAGTTTTCAACAATGGTTTTGGGACCCACTTTGTTCTTGCTTCATGAGTTGCTCCCTTGACTTGATGGACACTAGGCTTTTGTATCCATACTTGGCTATTACCATTGTAAAAGCCTTGCTTTTGTAGTAGAAGACGAGGGATCCATTTTGAGGTTGTTTCTCCCTTGGTTGTGCTTAGTTTCCATTGGCTCTTTGTTGTTGTTGATTGTCTTTGAGTGGGGTCCTTTGCTACTTGGTTGTTCCTAGTGGCTCTAGGTTGAGCAACTACTTTGGGTAACCATATTTGGGTGTTACCTTCATAGAATCCTTGTGCTTCAAGTAGCTTGACGTGAACCATTCTATTCTTTGTCTTCATTTGGCCTTGTAGGGTAGCTTGATAAATATCTGACTTTGGTACCCATATTTGTTGTATTGTTTGCTTCTTTGAAGCTCTTTTCTTTTGCTTCTTCCTTCTCCTAGTTGAGTTGGTTGTCTTGCATTGAATGCTCGGCTTGTTCTTTGTGGGGTTTCTTTGTAAGGGTGAGAAGTTCCATGACGTTACCTTGGGCTTTTTGGCCCAAACATCATTTGAGGCCACCCATCCTGTCGCCTTTTGTTGTTGAGATTGTTCTTGAGAGTGTATCCAAATTGGATCTTTGACTTTAATGTGTTCCTTGGATACCAACACCTGCTTGACATTTCTTTGCTTCTTTTGTAGACTTTGCTGCTGAGTAGTGTTAAATGGTAACCTTGCATTTGCACTACATTTCTACTCAAATGTATATATTTTTTTATCAAAGTTTTAATCTAGTGTTCATTCTCTCTTTCCGTAATAGCCTTTTTCCATACAAACACCTTACCCTTCTTAGATCTTTATGCATTTACATCATATTTCTCTCTTCATGCTAAATGTAAATAGTAAACTTAATTCTACTCTCCTAGTTTTTACTGCATATTCTTTTAACTAATTACCTTTACTAATTTAAATAGCTATCTACATCCCATAATTTGTAAATAAATAATTTATGGGCACTTATCTTACCCATCTTCTCTCAAGGGTAGGGTTAACCTTGTAGGCCTTCCCTTCCCCACCACTATGTGATCCAACTCTTGGATCATTTACTTGTGTTGGTCAAAAAATCTTAAATATAATGTATATCCCCAATAAATCAAAATTTATTGGAGCCTACCTCATTTGTTTAAGGTGGATTCTCTTTTGAAAAAAGCATGCTACACCTTGGATGCATGCTAAAGGGCCCCCTACAAGGAGACTTGGTTCAAACGGTGTTTTGGATGCATCTTGAATGCCTTAGCTCATGGGTATACTTAAGGAACACTCCAAAATCATCTTAAACACTTTGAGAAGGTCAACTTTTCCTTTTACAGCACCCAATTCTGAGTTACAGGTTGAAAGTTATGGTGAAAACAAGGTGCTGCGGACACTGTTACTGCATGTCAAAGTTACAATCAGGTAAACCACAAAGGTGAAAAGTTTTCTTGACTTCTCTAACATTCTAAAATACCAATGGGGAGTTAAAAACCACTTGCACGTGGAGGGGTCGGCTCAAGATGCTTCCAAAGACACAACAAACAGGATGGGGACACTCTGCAGGAGCCACTGGAGGGACATCATGGTGGGGCCCACATACATTATCAACCCTTATGGAGCCTCCACGACTTAAAAGGATATTTTTAATGAAAAAATAAGTCCCTTATTTGCATAATTGAAGGAATGGTCAAAAGGGAACCTAACTATGGTTAATTACCTACCCTAGTCAAGTTTAACCTAACCCAAAGTCTTGTACAGCTATAAAAAGGCCCTTTGGAAAGCACAAAAATACACACACCTACTCCATTGCTGCAAATAAGCTCCTCTAAGGTTAGGGAAGCCCTAATCTCTCTCTCCTCTTGTCTCCCTATCCATTTCCTAAGCTCGCTATCATAAGCGGCACCATCGAGAGAGCATCAATATGCTATTGCTACCATTCTCTTGCAAACATTTCTCTTACCATACTCATCCCTAAATAAGGATTGTAGATTCTATATGAGAGCAAGGATATCAAGTCCAATGATCCATCTCATGGTTTGATCAACAAATTGTTGCAATTAGGGTGTCGTCGTCACACTTTTGCTCTAAACGCATGTAAAATTGGTAAGCATATCTTGGCAGCTTCTCATATTTTGTGCTCATTGGGTTGCTTGTTTGTTGAGAAAGTTTTTGTGCACCATGGTGCCTATTTGCTTGGCTTGTCTCTTTATGTTGTGTGTAAATAAGTCTTGGGGCTGCATAGATGGAGAAGAGCTCTCTATGCATGCCGCCTTATGTGTGTAAGTAGTCTCTTCTTTTGGGAAAGGAAAGGAGTTGTCAAGTATTTGTGCATTATGGTGTTTTGAGTTTTGAGGTTTTGTGCTTGATTTTCTTAGAAGTATATGAGCACTAATATGGTGAAGGTCAATCTTTGCATGTGAGTTTGTGCAGTGTTCAAAGGGATTGCTTAAGGAGTGTGTGTTGAATGGTTGAAGGGCATTTTGTGTTGAAGCACATAAGGAAGGTGTGTGTGTGTGTGTTGTATATGGTTTGTTTTGGTTTCCTTGTTTCTCCATAAAAGAGGGTGGCGCCCCTAAGAAATATGCGTGTGTAGGGTCTCACGGAGTGGTTGTCTGGTGGGAGCCTTTAGTTGAGCCCCATCTCAAGAAATCCACTCTCATATAAGTGGTGCCCCCACTGAGGAACTTTCCTAATTGCCTTCTATTCTCCTCATGAACAATAGAGTTGCACCATATGCTTTTCATTTTTCACAACGCATCAGAATTAACATTTGTGTAAATCGCAAATTTTTTTACCAACAACGCATTGTTTTTATGTTTGGAGCAGAAAGACTTGGTGAAATCTTGGCATCTCCAAATCCCATCATTCTTCCATTCATTAATTATGATGATTCATTTGATGTCCATGTTTTTATTTTGTTTTGAGGCAGGGACAAGAGGTGCTTAGATAGCGATCCACTGAAATGAAACTTTCTTCAAGAGAAAGAAAAAGGAGAACACATTGTCACATGAACCAACCTGGAGCTGCTTCTCCTTTTACACCCATAGCTCGTCAATCTGTGCACATCATAATTGCTACAAAATTTAGATTTCAAGCAACCATTAGGAGAATTTTTGGACCCACTCGCCTTAATGAAATTAATGCCTCAATCAACCCTTTCATTTTGCCTATGATAAATTATGAACTAACACTTGATGTATATATTTTCATTTTGATGTGATCACTCATCGTAGTCAAAACTTTGTGGTACACAAGCCTCCTTGTATTGTAAAAATGTCAAGCACTTTTCCTACCTTTCATTCTAAAAATGGTGAGGATGCACAAGAATTTCTGGATAATTTGGAGATGGCACATCTCATCTCTGGGAGAGATCAAGAAGAGGTAAAGCTGCGTGCTTTTCCACTCGTTCTCAAAGGGGAGGCTAAGGCATGGTACGAGGCCTTGCAACCTCAAAACAAAACCAATTGGGAGAGGCTACGTGCAATTTTTCTTGCCAAATTTGGGCAAGGAGATACTCCAGAGGGTCTTTGGAAGTGTCTACTTCAACATAAACAGGTATTCCTTAAAGACTACCCATCTTATGAGGCCGTTTTCCTTAACCTATGGGATAGATGGGAGGCTACCTTACAAAACCAAGGTGGTGCACCAAACTTTCTAAAGAAAGATAGGTTCATGGGTGGCTTGTATCCAATTTTGAAGACCAAGGTAGAGTTAAAATTCCCATCAACATTTGAGGAAGCACGTGAGGTGGCCATGATCAAATTCAAGAAGTTAAATTTTCAAGCACATAGAACAAGGGACCTAAATGAAGTCATTGAGAGGGATTCTTCACCAAGCATGGGAGCACAAGTTAGGGGCTCTCTTGCCCAAACTTCACAAATAGGGGAAGGATCACAACAAGAGATCTTGCAAAGATTAACTCAACAACTAGAGAGTCTCACCTTGAATCTAGTGCAGGGCCTACCCCAACAACGACAACCAAGAGAAGGGAATCGCAATCAACGACGTCAAGCACAAGAGTTGAGATGCTGGAATTGCAACGAAGTTGGTCATGGCATGTATAATTGCCCTCACCCTCGAAGGCTTCCAGGGGACATATACCCTCCTAGACCCCCTCCGCTCATGGTGCAGCAAGAGCATGCTCAAGCCCCGCAAATTCTTCGTCGACCAGCACCACCTCCAGTGGCAAACATCCCTCTTGTCCCACCAGTGGAGGAAGAGAGAGGAGTAAACGTCATAAAGCTGGAAGAGGAGATAGAGGTGAGCCCTGTACATTTTTATGTTATGCCAGCAGAAAAGTGCACAAGAGCACACAACAAGGATGAAGACACAAGGAATGAAGAGTCAGAACCTACAAGGAAGGAGAGGAAGAAAAAGTCAAAGAAGGAGCAAGGAGGCAAGAAGCAGAGGTCAAGGCGAAGGGAGATCGGCATCAACGATTTTCCATTAGGAAAGAATATGGAACCCTACAACATCTTAGAAGATCTGCAAACTCAAAAGCCCAATATTTCTTGGCCTCAACTCCTACATCTATCACCCAAGGTGAGAAAGCACTGGTCCAACTTGTAAGCACAAGACTCCCAAGAAAGAAAGAAAAGGTGACAGTAAAGGCATTGACTTCAAAGCCACAACAAGATGTGGAACCTATTGTAGATGCTTATGTAAGGGGTAGGAAGGTATCCAATGTGTATGTTGATGGTGGAGCACAAATGTGTGTGATCACGGAAAGAGCCATGAATAGACTAGGGCTTGAAATCACTAAATCCTCTAATTGTCAAGCTAGGCTGGCCAACAATGCAAGTGTGAAGTGCCTAGGGATCATCGAGAATGTAAAAGTTTATGTATGTAATATAGATGCACGTGTGGACATGTATGTTATGCCAGCCAAGGGGGAGGGCTATCCCATCATCCTAGGGAGGCCTTGGCTCATTGTTGTGAATGCAGATCAAAAATGGGGACGAGGACAATTGATTCTCAAAAAGGGGCAACATGTAGTATACGATTGGCATGAAGGAAAGTAGCTCGACATCAACCATGAGACCACGGCTGATGAAGAAAGTGAAGAGAGTTTTGGCTCAAGTGACGAGGAAAGTTCAACCACTACATCCAATAGCGAAGAAGAATCATCTTTGGAGGTAATGGGAATCATCTTCAACACATCAAAAACTCCATCAATAGAGGTTGACCCAACAAAGGAGCAAACAAAGGATGACAAAGGTGACCACAAGCACTTTGAAGACTTTGAGAGGATGCTTGCAAAAGATCTTACCCCTGAGGAGAAGCGGTCCTACATCGATATGCTCAAGAGGTATCCCAATTTGTTTATCACTGATTACTCACAAATTAGAGGTGTGGATGTTATAGAGCATGGCATAGAATTAAAACCAGGTACTAAACCTGTGGCTCAAAAGCTAAGGCGCCTAGGAAAAATACAACAAGAGGCACTTTTGACACAAGTTAACCGACTCCTCAAAGCTGGTTTCATTTACCCTGTGTCTAACTCTGAGTGGGTGTCCCCAATTGTAGTAACCCCTAAAAATAATGGAAAATGGAGGGTCTGTGTTGACTAAAAACCGCTCAATGCTGCAACAAAGAGGGATCATTTTCCTCTTCCTTTCCAAGATGAAATCTTAAACGAAGTAGCCGGCTATGAATGTTACACAGTGAGTGATGGGTATTCAGGGTATTTTCAAATAAGAATAGCAGAAGAAGATCAGTTAAAAACCACTTTCATCACACCTTGGGGTTGCTTTGCCTATAGAGTGATGCCATTTGGGCTCACAAATTCTCCTAGTACCTTTATAAGGTTTACAACTCTTGTCTTTCAGCCCTTCTTTGGAAAGTCAATTAGGGTTTTTATGGATGACTTCTGTATCTATAGTAGCCAAAGACTTCATTGCCAAAAAGTTGAGGAGGGGATTAGGAGGCTTCATCAATTTGGGGGACAGCTTAATCCTGAGAAGTGTCACATTGCAGAGTCACAAGTGGTATTGCTAGGTCATGTGGTTTCTTTGCAAGGAATTCAAGTGGATCCATCAAAAGTAAATGCTCTCTTGTCACTACAACCACCAACGACAACCAAGGAGCTCATGACTTTCAACCACAAAGTAAGGTACATGTCTCGTTTCATTCACCTTCTAGCAGAAGCTATTGCACCTTTGCACAAGCTAGCAAACAAACCCACATTTGAATGGAGAGAGGAACACGAATTATGCTTTACTGAAGTACAGGGTATTCTCGACTCTCTTCCAACAATAATGCCACCAAATCCAAAGGATACATATTACATCACGCCAAGTGTAGGAATGGAGGCCATCGGTGTAGTTCTCATGCAAAAAGACCCAAAAACATGCTACATAAGGCCAGTATACTTTGCAAGCAAAGTCATGACCACTGCAGAGAAGGGCTACACCGATATGGAGAAGGTGGTATTCACAATTATGTTTGTGGTAAGAAAGTTCCGATCATATCTCTTACCTGCACCATTTGTCATTCTCACCATGGAAAACAATTTACCATATGTGGTGCAACACATGAGCCTCTCATCTAGGATAGCCAAATGGGTTCTAGAACTTCAAGAGTTCGAATACACTTTTCTTGTGGAAGATAGCACAAGGGCAGGTCTTGCAGACATTCTCACATACAAAGTGAGAGAAAGGAAAGAGTCACCAAAGGCAGGAGACAAAGCTACACCACAAAATAATGAGGAGGAGATGGACAATGCACACATTTTGTGCTTTGATGGAGCTTACTGACGACAACACGATCAGGCAGCAGGGGGGGTTCTTATTCTAAGTCCACAAAGGGAAGTTCTTGTTAAGAAAGGTATCACCTTGGAAAATGTTCATTCTAATAATGAGGTTGAGTATGTCACCTTAAAGTTGGGGCTTGAAGAATGCAGAAAACTTGGCATCGAAAGAATTATAATAAGAGGTGATTCCTTACTAGTTATTAGGCAAATCCAAGGGATATGGAAGTGCAAGAACCCTACTCTAGTGGAGTGGCTTAGACAGGTGAAGGCTTTGATAAAGAACTTTGAAGCTACACAGGTACAGCATGTTGTGAGAACCCTCAACAAGGAAGCAGATTATCTCGCCAATGCGAAACTTCAGATCATGGTGGGAGTTGTGAAGCTCTACGAACCAAAGTACCAAGGCCAAGAGGAATTGAAGGACATCATATTTTTCCTCCAAACTGGTGAGTGCCCTAAACACTTGGATAAAGTGCAAAGGCATAGGTTGGTAAAAAAGGCAACTCCTTACCAACTCATAGGAGATGATCTGTATCATAAAGGGAAAGATTTGGTACTAAGAAGGGTGCCCTCTATTCAAGAAATAGAGAAAATCCTCTTTTCATGCCATGATGATGTCTGTGGGGGTCATTTTTCTCATGATATTACAAACAAGAAGATTTTGCAAGCAGGGTTTGTTTGGCCAAGTCTACACCGTGATGTCCAGCATTGGTGTAAGTCATGCAAAGGTTGTCAGATTGCTGGAAATCGACGACTCACTTAGGAACCTCGAGTTCCAATAATTTCGTATGGTCCTTTTGAGAAGTGGGGTGTGGATGCAATAGGCCCCTTACCTCGCACATCTACCGGGAAGGTCTTCATCATTGTGGGAGTAGATTACATGACACGATGGGCGGAGGCAGCAAGTACAACACGAATTACAGCCGAGGAGGTATAAAAATTTATCTTTGATCACATATGCAGTAGATTCGGCACACCATTAGAGATTTTGTCAGATCGTGGTCCAGGGTTTAGAGCAAAGCTCCTAGATAATCTTTTGACAAAGTTAAAAGTCAAACATTTGCATTCTACACCTTACTACCCTCAGTGCAATGGGTTGGTTGAAAAGGTGAATGGAATGATATGTAAGATCATTTCTAAGTAGGTTGCAGATTGACCAAACGACTGGGATCGTCATTTGACCACAGCTCTATGGGCATACAGAACATCTTTCAAGGTATCCACTCAATTCACTCCTTTTCATTTGGTATATGGACAGGAGGCACTCCTTCCTATTGAGGTGGGGATTGCAAGCCTAGGCATTCTCTCACGGGGAGCAAAGAGGCCAAAAGAAGCTTTGTAGGAAAGAATTTTAGATCTTCAACGACTTGAGCTTGATAGAGAAGAGTCCATCGACTATTACATTGCCCAAGCGACAAGCCAAAGGGACAAAATCAACAAGAAGCTCAAGGGGAAAGGATTGAAGGAAGGTATGTTGGTTCTTCGCT
Source organism: Adiantum capillus-veneris (assembly GCF_014529385.1). NCBI lineage: Eukaryota > Viridiplantae > Streptophyta > Polypodiopsida > Polypodiales > Pteridaceae > Adiantum > Adiantum capillus-veneris. The sequence continues at coordinate 105,524,844 of NC_140953.1, forward strand.
ATGATAACCGACTTGATACTCGACTTGACAAAAAGTTTTTGCAAAGATGGGAGGGACCTTTCATGATAAAAACAAAGTTTGGGAATGGTAGTTACAGATTAGCAGATTTATCAGGAAAACTCCACAAGACCAGAGTCAATGGATGGAGATTAAAGCCCTACTTTCAACGTATCAATCCGTTGATAGGAAGTCATCTACCTACATTGTCTAAGCTCCAAATTGGCATGGCTCCCTTCGGCTTGGCAAATGCTCCACCTATTTTTAAAGCTTTGATGTGCAAAGAAGAACCAGCCTTGGAATCTCAACATACCCAAGGCAACCCTCCCATCTCCGATTTATGGGATTGAGGTAATGAAAAGCAGGTCTAATGGAGTAAAAGAGTGTATATCACTCCTCCTTTTTTTAGAAAAATAAGAAAAAAAGAAAAAAAAAGAAGAAAAAAAAAGAAAGAAAAGAAAAAGACAAAAACTCTTTTGTTTCATCTAGGAGCATGAATGATCCTAGATGAAGGGGGAGGGCTAATATGAGTAGCGTTAAATGGTAACCTTGCATTTGCACTACATTTCTACTCAAATGTATATATTTTTTATCAAAGTTTTAACCTAGTGTTCATTCTCTCTTTCCGTAATAGCCTTTTTCCATACAAACACCTTACCCTTCTTAGATCTTTATGCATTTACATCATATTTCTCTCTTCATGCTAAATGTAAATAGTAAACTTAATTCTACTCTCCTCGTTTTTACTGCATATTCTTTTAACTAATTACCTTTACTAATTTAAATATCTATCTACATCCCATAATTTGTAAATAAATAATTTATGGGCACTTATCTTACCCATCTTCTCTCAAGGGTAGGGTTAACCTTGTAGGCCTTCCCTTCCCCACCACTATGTGACCCAACTCTTGGATCATTTACTTGTGTTGGTCAAAAAATCTTAAATATAATGTATATCCCCAATAAATCAAACTTTATTGGAGCCTACCTCATTTGTTTAAGGTGGATTCTCTTTTGAAAAAAGCATGCTACACCTTGGATGCATGCTAAAGGGCCCCCTACAAGGAGACTTGGTTCAAAAGGTGTTTTGAACGCATCTTGAACGCCTTAGCTCGTGGGTATACTTGAGGAACACTCCAAAATCAGCTTAAACACTTTGAGAAGGTCAACTTTTCCTTTTACAGCACCCAATTCTGAGTTACAGGCTGAAAGTTATGGTGAAAACAAGGTGCTGCGGACATTGTTACTGCAGGTCAAAGTTACAATCAGGTAAACCACAAAGGTGAAAAGTTTTCTTGACTTCTCAAACATTCTAAAATACCAATGGGGAGTTAAAAACCACTTGCACGTGGAGGGGTCGGCTCAAGATGCTTCCAGAGACACAACAAACAGGATGGGGACTCTCTGTAGGAGCCACTGGAGGGACATCATGGTGGGGCCCACATACATTATCAACCCTTATGGAGCCTCCACGACTTAAAAGGCTATTTTTAATGAAAAAATAAGTCCCTTATTTGCATAATTGAAGGAATGGTCAAAAGGGAACCTAACTATGGTTAATTACCTACCCTAGTCAAGTTTAACCTAACCCAAGGTCTTGTACAACTATAAAAAGGCCCTTTGGCAAGCACAAAAATACACACACCTACTCCATTGCTGCAAATAAGCTCCTCTAAGGTTAGGGAAGCCCTAATATCTCTCTCCTCTTGTCTCCCTATCCATTTCCTAAGCTCGCTATCATAAGCGGCACCATAGAGAGAGCATCAATATGCTATTGCTACCATTCTCTTGCAAACATTTCTCTTACCATACTCATCCCTAAATAAGGATTGTAGATTCTATATGAGAGCAAGGATATCAAGTCCAATGATCCATCTCATGGTTTGATCAACAAATTGTTGCAATTGGGGTGTCGTCGTCACACTTTTGCTCTAAACGCATGTAAAATTTGTAAGCATATCTTGGCAGCTTCTCATATTTTGTGCTCATTGGGTTGATTGTTTGTTGAGAAAGTTTTTGTTCACCATGGTGCCTATTTGCTTGGCTTCTCTCCTTATGTTGTGTGTAAGTAAGTCTTGGGGCTGCATAGATGGAGAAGAGCTCTCTATGCATGCCGCCTTATGTGTGTAAGTAGTCTCTTCTTTTGGGAAAGGAAAGGAGTTGTCAAGTATTTGTGCATTATGGTGTTTTGAGTTTTGAGGTTTTGTGCTTGATTTTCTTAGAAGTATATGAGCACTAATATGGTGAAGGTCAATCTTTGCATGTGAGTTTGTGCAGTGTTCAAAGGGATTGCTTAAGGAGTGTGTGTTGAATGGTTGAAGGGCATTTTGTGTTGAAGCACATAAGGAAGGTGTGTGTGTGTGTGTTGTATATGGTTTGTTTTGGTTTCCTTCTTTCTCCATAAAAGAGGGTGGTGCCCCTAAGAAATATGCATGTGTAGGGTCTCACGGAGTGGTTTTCTGGTGGGAGCCTTGAGTTGAGCCCCATCTCAAAAAATCCGCTCTCACTGCGATGGAGATTTAGGTTGCAAAACCTTTTGTTTAGGGATCCATTGCATTGTTGAAGCTTTCGTTTTGACGTAGAGGCTTTGCTTGAGCTTTGATGTGGGCTTGTCGAAGGTAAAACTGACTTGCGAGGATGATGTTCTTCAATGTTTAATTTGGCCTTAGCTTTTTCTACTGCAGATGGTTGTGTCTTTTTTGTTGATGTCTCTTGGACCGTCTTTGTTGCTGTTGTTGATGCTTTTTGTTGTTGCCCGAAGAAGATATTCTTCCAACTGATCTTTGTTAGGACTAGACTTTCTTTGACGTGATGTGAGTCAACTATGTTGAAGTTGTCTTTGAACTCCCCATGACTCAACTTGGGTATTGCCTCCGCTATTCCAAAACTTGGGATTGGTGTTTTGGCACTGGTGTATACTCTTTCCTCCTCTTCTTTAATTGTCGACTTTCCCATCATTATCCAAGTGCCATATGACATTATATTCTTAGTAGCATAAGGATCAATTGCAGCCGAACATGTAACCTTGAGCCCTGTTTGTCCGCATAAATTGAGTTTGATCAATGTGGGATATTTTTCATCTTTGGCTTCTTCCTCATTCTTCCTTTGATCTTGAGTTTGTAGAACATCTATTGATGTGGAGCTTTGCACATCTGATTCTTCCTGTACTTTCAACTCTGCATCATTTGAAGGTAGTTTCTTTGGAGTAGATGTTGTTGACGTATGTCAATGATGACATCTCCACATGGTTGTATTGCTCTCCTAGTTTGTGTTTGTGCAGCATCCTCCATGACATAGCTATTTGTCCCTCTATTTTCATTCTCTCAAATCTCATTAGCATTTCTTAGCACTTTCAACATAAAACATGAAACTAGGTCGTAGCCTTCTTCATCACAAAACTTGGTTGGAGTTAGCTCATTTACACACACATCCAAGGTTGCCAATATTTGAGTCCATCCAAATGGCTCAAATAATTGCTCTGGAAAGGGTTCCGATATGTAAGCTTCATCGTCCATTGATCTTTCTAGGATGCAATCCTCCCTCACTGAGCGTCCACACTTCGAAGCACTACACATCCAAAGTTCTTGTTTGGTTTTTAGCCACACAGGTATCTCTTTCCCATTGACTATAGTAGAGTCAATTTCTTCTAAAGGAGTTCTATTTACATCTCTATAGCTATGGTCTTTTATGCTTCAGTTCGCTTGCATGCAGCGTCTCACTCGCACTCGCACTCGCACTCGCACTCACAATCGCACTCACACTCGCACTCGCACTTGCAGAAGAGGAGATCTGTGTATGATCCCCAAACGCAGCACCCGTCGTTCTTTTATCCTTCTTTTCCTCAAAAAGCCTGCGACTTCTCAAACTAGTCGCTTTTTAGGCGTTCAGTCAATCGATTTTCGCACCAAGTATAACATGCGAGAATAAGATAAGAACGTGATCGCTAAGCGATCCGTAAAGGTTAGATTTTTTTATCATGACACTTTGCACAGATCCTGTTTCACACATTGATTTTTGCATCGCCTACAAAATAGCCAAAAGAACATACTCGTACAACTAATTCAACATAATAATCAAAGTAAAAAAACATAATTATGTACCTTCATAATCTCAATTGCAATAGTCTACCATGAAGAAACAAATCCAATTCTTGGTTGATAGCAGGGAGAGTTGTATGTTGTTGTATGTCTGCCTGTCCCTGTGTATACTACACTACTGCTGCCTTCTGTTTGTTTTCATCATAACTTTTACAAACGAAATCAGAACAGAGCAATCCAGGTACTCAAAACGACAGGAATAGGTCTGGTCTACAAGAAATCGTGAATAGAATTATGAAAAACGTCTTTCTTTGACTGAAAATACAACTTTTAGGTCGCAACTCACAAAACCTCTATTTTTGGGTCTCCGCTACTTTTTCAAGTTATTTTAAGCTTACCCATGCATTTTGAGCTAGAACACATAAATATAAAACACTCATAATAATAAAAATCTCAATTTTACTGTTCATAGACAGACTATCTGTTATTCATTAATCTTTATCAAATACGTGTTTAGTGTATTAGTTAAAAAAAAGACTATATATTCTCTCTTAATATCTCAAACTCATTCATATAAGCTCTATTTAATAGATTATTCAATAATCTTTCAAATCGTGCTAAACGAAAGATATTCCCTACTATATTCTTTTCGACTTTAAGAACTTCAAAGAGTAGTCCTATTACATTCTCCCCTTATCAAAATTAACTCTGTCCTCAGAGTTGGAAGGAGCAAAATTCTCTTTGCAAAACACTAAGATCAACCCAGGATGCATTCTCTACAGGATAGTTCTGCCACTTAACCAAAACTTCCACAATGTCTCTATTTCTCATATGTTTAACACGCCTATCTAGCACTAAGTCTGGTTCTACAGTCAATGTTCCGTCATCTTTCAACTTAGAGTTGTCCTGTAAAACATGATGCACATTACAAATATACTTTTTCAATAAAATCACATGAAATACAGGATGCACTTTAACATGAGAAGGCAATTCCAATTTGTAAGCTAATGAACCAATGCGCTTCAAAATTTTAAATGGCCTAGCAAACCGTGAAGACAATCTTCTATCCTTTCCAAGAATCAAATGAGACTTCTCAGGAATAACCTTTTAGAAACCATATCACTAGTTTCATACTCCACAACACGATGATTCTTGTCATAATACAATTTATGGCTCTTTTGAGCTTCTCTAATATTCCCCCTGATTTTGCCCAACTCGCTATCCATTTTCTCAAGCATCTCACGTGACAGTTCTACCTTATTCCTTGAGTTAAGGAAATTAATAGGTGTGGGACAGTTGTAGCCATACATTGCCTCAAACGGAGTCATCCTAATAGATGAATGATATGAACTGTTATATTTAAATTCAACCAAAGCCAGATAATCATTCCAATTAGATTGGTTACATTCGTCACATATTTTCCAAAATACGATTCACTCTCTCCGTTTCCCCATCTGTTTGAGGATGAAAAGCAGTAGACATGCGTAACTGGGTACCCATAGAGTCAAAGTCGCGAACTTAGAATATCTGTCAGACACTATACTCATGGGCATGCCATGCAAATGAAATATCTCTTTTACAAACATGCATGCAATGGTCAATGCAGTATCAATTATTTTTATAGGAAAGAAGTGAGCTTGTTTTGTGAGTCTATCTACCACCACAAAGATAGAATCATACCCTCCACGAGTAGTAGAAAGTCTAATGATAAAGTCTATGGATATAGACTCCCACTTATGTAAAGGAATGTCTAAGGGTTGAAGGTCACCAGGAATCCTCTTATGTTCAATCTTAACTTGTTGACATTGAAAGCACTCACGCACATAATTCTTAACATCCATTTTCATACGCGGCCAAAAGAATGAACTTTTAGTCTTTTCATATGTCTTATTCAATCTAGGATGACCAGAAAAAGGTGAATTATGACACTCATGCAGAATTTGACTCTTAAAAGCAGAATTTGCAGAAATGTACACAAGCGGTCATAATAATACAGATTTCCCTTATACAAGTGATATCTGTTCTCATACATCTCACCCATATTTTCACGCAAGAATTTCAAAATAGGCATATAAAAAGAATCATTTTCAACTTCAGCATGTATATCATCAATCAAATTAGACCTCACAACAGTCAACAAATTACACATAGGCCTACGACTCAATGCATCTGCAACTTTATTTTCTTTTCCACACAAATACTTCAAATCAAAGTTATACTCAGCCAACAATCCAATCCATCTTCTTTGTCTGTTATTTAACAATGGCTGAGTGAAAATATACTTCAAGCTTTGATGACCAGTACGCAATTCAAATTTTACGCCAAGCAAAAGATGAAGCCAATGCTTCAATGCATGAAAAACAACAAGCAATTCTAGATCATGTGTTGCATAGTTCAATTCATGTTCATTTTGAGAATCTTTAACAAAAATCATGTACACGGAAATAGAGCTCTTTATTGACTTGTTGAAAGCTGGTGTATGTACAATGGGGATAGTGTTACCCATTTCCTTAGCATCTATATATATGCCTTTTTCCCTGAATTTAAAGGAGATTCTCCTTTCAGGAAATTTAACATCGGCAGCCAGGCGGTCACAAACCATGGTGCCCCTAGGATTACATCCTCATGCTTGAGAGGAGAGATAAAGAAGTCCTCTTTGTCCACATAGCCTTGGACACGAAGCCTCAATTTCCCGATTAAGGGAGTGACTGAAGATTCTTGCCCCTTGAAGGCACTGTCTGCGGGTAGGACATCTCCCATCTCATAGGATTCTATGCCTAGCTTGGTGGCCAACTCTATAGATATAAAATTGTGAGTAGAACCAGGGTCAAAGAGAATAAAAGCATCATGTTCTCTTACCTTTCCCCAAGTATGGCATAGAGGAGATCCTTTGTGGTGAGTCTCCTCCTCTTGGATTTCAACCAAGGAAGCTCTAGGAGGATCTTGGCGGTTGTTCTTTTGGGGACAAGCGCGGTACGCATGCCTTTGGTCGCCGCACTTGAAACACCGGTTATCTTTGCGATAACGCTCAAGCTCTTCAGGAGAGAGTTAATTCTTACCTTTGTAAACTCCCTTCTCTTTAGCTTTGTTGGAGTTGCCCTTAGGAGACTTTTGGACATTGTCCTTCCCCTTAGGCTCATTGGAACCCTTGTTTTCTAGGGGCTTATTATTTCTTTTAGCCCCTGTTTGGAAATTGATTCGAGAGGCCACCATAGTATGGTGTATTACCGCCGATATGGTACGTGGCCTTTAGAAGTTGACATACTTCTCCATTTCTTCGGTTAAGCCCGCAAAAAATTGTTGCTTTTGCTCTCCAAAATCCAACTTTTTAAAGATAGTGGCTTTGAGTTGTAGGTCCCAAAATTTGTCTCCATATTTGTGCATGGATTGATTGGGAGAGAGCTTTAAGCTTCGCCATTCGGTGAGTACTTTGTCTTTGGCATCGGTGGCCAAAAAATGCTTCATAATGGAAGCTCTCAAAGCTTTCCAAGTTCATGGAGCTTCACCATTGGCTCGTAGGCTAGACCACCATTGTCTGGCGGACTTTTGAAAGTGCATAGCTACATGGCGTAGTTTAGAGGACTCCGTGAAGCCCTCATCTCCAAACGCCGCATCGAATTGCTGGATAAAGGCCAAGACTTTATCCATAGCACCAAAGGTACCATCATAGGTAAGGAAAGAGATGTTCTTCCCTCCCTCTTTGACTTTCCTCAATTTGGACGACCTCTTCCATGCGGCATAGGATTTCCTATGGCCTCTTCTTTTTGATGGTTCAAAGGTTGCACGATCACTTTCTTCAGAAGGTGAAGAATTTGAAGAAGGTGGAGAAGAGGGTGACCTCTTTCTCGCCTTTTTCTTGTCTTGATCTTCGTCGTCTTCACCATAGCTTTCATAAGAGGAAGAGGATGAAAAAGATGGAGAAGAGGGTGTCCTCTTTCTCGCCTTTTTCTTCTTTTTCTTTTTATCATCCCTCTTTGAATTATGGCGTGGAGAAGAGTGTGATGGTCTTCTCCGCTTTGGTGGTGATGGAGAGCGTTTAGCCCGCCGTCTTCGTGGAGCCATCTCCGCCGAGGTGGCGGGAGACTCACTTCTTTCTCGTTCCTTCGATAGAGGCTCTTGAGTTCTCCTTTGGGAAGGAGATGCATCATCAAGAAGTAAATTCTTGAGCCCTTCGTAGGGATTCTATTCTTCTTCCCGAATCGGAGAGAGAACTCTTTTGGGAGTCTCACAAGGAGGCTTCCTAGGTGTTCTCTCGTCATGGTGATGAGCTTGGAGAATCCCATGAGCACGGAGCTGCCGTTGCACTTCGCTTTGGAGAGATGGATTGCCCATGGCTTGTTGAAGCCTAGAAACAAGATAGTTAGCAAGCATTGAAGCATATGATTAGTAGCTTGCTCATGAGCAAAATCAAAGTTATCAACATTAATTTAGCTCTCTTTACTATTGTCAGCCATTCTAACAACTTTTAGGTGTAAACCTTTTAGGTGTACTTTGGCACTTCAAGCCCTAGTTGCTACTCCTCTTTACCCCTTTAGAAAAAGCACTAAAGCTATTGTACCCGCGGCTCGAATACCATTAATTACAAGGAATAGAAGAGAGGGCCTTTCGACACCAAAACAGCACCGGCTCCTGTCAAGCTTCTAATAGCTCAATAGTGGTTAAGCCGTAGGAAAGCCCCGTAGGACTCCACTATTAAGACCATAGCTCTCGACGGTGATGCCCCGCTAACTGCAGAAAGGCAGGTGCACTGCAAGGCTGAAAAATCCCTATTCTACTTACTCACAGGTAATTAATAATAACAACCATTTATAGCTAGCTTGAGGACCTCCCTTCTTGAGCAAGAAAAGAGAAACCTTGTGCTCTGATACCAATGTAACATTTAATGGTCTAAAAACTTATGTGTAGCGGAAATTAGCATGAACATAGTGGGCATTTCATTAGCATAGATTCCTAATGAGAATTACAAGAGTGCTTGGGTGGAGAGAGCAACTAAAATCATAACACCTAGTTAGATAGCATCAACAATATTTTCAAAAGAGAGAGAAATTAAGCTATTGACAACAGTTTAGGACCGGATTTGCATGGAGCCGGTCCCCCCTCCAAAAGGCTTTGTATTATGTTTTCTCCCATCAAGAGAGACATTGTACAATACAATTCTTTGTGTTCCTTCAAGACTAGCTAGTGCAATGAAGATGAAAGCTTCATGCACTAAGCAAAACACTTAGTAAACACAACTTTAATTATCCCCGTTCTCAGACCCAAGACCTCACACACCTTCGAAGATGGTGAGAGCTAGCAGGGTATGAGAGTAGATTGAGAGGAAGAAGGAGTATCTTGCGAGAAAGATGTACATCTCCTCACATAATCACTCATATTACCATAGCTTAGCTTAGTAATTAGCATGGAAAAGGAGATGAGCATGCATTGAAGCTTGGCTCTTTGTTGGATTTGCATCCACATGCCAAGAGTATGTCGATGTAGGCTTCTATCTCACAAGCTTGGAGTAGGTGATGAGCTCTCCTTAAAGCTTGGGAAGAGATAATCTTCTCTTTCTTCACACATGACATTGTGTGAGTGTGTGTGTGATAATGCCTTGCAAAAATCATCCCCCTCTCTCTCTTGGGCGAGCCCTCTTGCTATTTGCTCTTGCTCAGCCCTCATTGGACCTCCCCAAGTCAGGGCTATCACAATTAAGCAGCATAAGTGATAGCCTTCTGACATGTGTCCCCCTTTCCCCTTTTGTGAGAGCTTTAGGTAATTTAATAATTAAACTAAACTCTCATTGGACCCCTATGCCTCCTGGCCAATAGGAATCAGGCAAGCCATTGGACTCCTGAATGCTCATTGGACCCCTTGGGAGACTGTCCAATAGTCTTCTAGGAGACTTAATTCTCATTGGTTCTTTTATTAAGTGTTTTTAAATTAATTAAACTAGATTTACTCTAGCCTATCTCTCATTGGTCCACCTCCAAGGCCATCCAATAGGAATTGGGCACACCTTGTGGGCATCTGGGCTAGGGAGCTGACATGTGTCCCTAATTCCCTTTGTGTAAAGGGAGCCTGTGTGTGTGTGTGTGACTTTCTCTCTCATCCCCTAGAAGAAGGGCTCACCCCCTCCCATGTAGGGATATGCAAAGACTTTTTAGTCACACACAAAGCATCCAATTTCCCGTAGGGTTGACCTTTGGACACAACCTTTGAATTTTGGAACCTTAGCATTTTGGAAGTCTTAATGGGCTGAACCTTAGGGTCTTTTTAGCCCATTGTTGCACATGGCTCTTTTGCAGATGGCCCCCCATTTGTATCCCTATTTTCCCCCCTTTGGATCCCTATTGTGGCCGGTCTGCTAGCTTAACCAATATTCTAGCTTTTTCTCCCCTGGCACTTCCCCACATTAAATGATCAGTTTAATATGAGAAAATCATTTATGAGAATTAGATATTGATTATTATGACATTCTCTCTCTCTTGAAATCATAGTCATCCTCGACTATGGTGTAGAGAAGATAAGGCATATTCATGAGTCCTTTTCTTAGCGGGTAGAGGATCCCTATGTTACCCTACGGCATCATTCCACAATGGATGACTTGTCCATAAATTCTGAAAGAGACCCTTCCAGAATTTACTGGTCATTCTAGGATCTCTATCCGACACTATGGACATTGGCAAGCCATGGTACTTGAAAATTTGTGAGATGAAGAGGGTTGCCATTTGATGGGCTTTGATAGTCTTTTTGACAGGTATAAAATGAGCTTGTTTACTGCACCTGTCTACTATCGTCCATATTCCCGTATTCCCATGGATAGACTTAGGCAATCCAAAGATAAAATCCATGGATATGCTCTCCCATGGTGAATTAGGGATTGGCAAGGGTTGAAGCAATCCAAGTTGCTTCCCTCTATCAAATTTTGTCTTTTGGCATACCACACATTTAGAAACATACTTTTGTATGTTCACTTTCATGGTAGGCCAATAGAAATATGTTTCAATTCCCTTTACGGTAGACAGAATCCCTCTATGCCCCGCATAAGGTGGAGCATGATATTCATACATTACTTTCTCACGTAGTGAGTTAGTAACGCATAGTCTATTGCGATAGAGGAGATAAATGGTTCTTCTTTCTTCCGTAATGCAAGGGCTGAAATAACATCTCTAAAATCGGGATCAATAGCGTACTCATCTATCATTGAAGATAGATCATTGTGAGTTGCTATGGAAACCGCATTCACTCTCGGTCGTCTTGAGAGTGCATCAGCTACTTGATTATGCTTGCTGGCAATGTGAGAAATATGAAAATGAAATTGCGAAAGGAAATTTGCCCACCTCATTTGTTTGTCGGAGAGCTTGGTCTGCATCATGAAGTACTTAAGACTTTGGTGATCTGTTCGCAGAATGTAAGGAGTCCCCAATAAATAGTGCTTCCATGAGTCTAAGGCATGTAGAACTGCAAGGAGTTCCTTTTCATATATGCCTAGAGCCTGCTCAACAGGGTTGAGCGTTCGACTCTCATAGCCTATGGAGTGCCCTTCTTGGAGTAAAACAACTCCAAGGCAATCACCACAAGCATCACATTGGACGTCAAATGGTTTTGAGAGATCCGGTAGTGTAAGCACAGGTTGAGAGATAAGCTTTTCTTTAAGCTTTTCGAAAGCATTGTTCTCCTTAGCAGACCATGTGTACCGAATGCTTTTCTTTGTTAGGTCATGTAGTGGTCCTGCAATTTGTGAGAACTTTTCTATGAAGCGTCTATAGTATGCACACATACCTATAAAGCTTCTTAGTTCATTATGATTCCTTGGTTTAGGCCATCCTTTTATTACCTCTAACTTTGATGGATCCATTTGGATGCCATCTTGAGAGATAATGTGACCTAAATACTGAATCTCTTGCAAGAAAAATTCACTTTTCTTTTGATTAACATAGAGTTTATTCTCTCTCAAAACTTGAAATATTACCTGGAGGTGTTGCTTGTGTTCGTCTAATGAATTAGAGTAGATGATAATATCATCAAAGAACACTCCAGTGAAGGTTCGATGAGGCCGGAACAGCTTCTCCATCAAGCGGTTGAATGTGGCTGGTGCATTGGTCAGGCCAAAAGGCATGACAATGTATTCGTAAAGAATAAATGTGGTGCGAAATGCGGTCTTTACAATATCTTGATCAACTATCCTTATCTGATGATAGCCACTTTTTAGGTCAATCCTACTGAAGTAGGTCGATCCTTGTAGCTTATCAAATAGGTCTTCTACCCATGGAACGGGAAACCTATTCTTGATAGTGATCCTTTTGGTGCTCTATAGTCGACACACATACGATATGTGCCATCTTCCTTTTGCACTAATAGCACAGGTGAGGAAAATGGAGATGAGCTAGGCCTAACCATGCTCTTCTCAACTAACTCATGCACTTGCCGCATAATCTCCTCTTGTTGAGCTTGAGAAACTCTATAAGGAGGTTTGTTAGGCGGTGAACTTCCAGGAAGAAGTTCAATTGCATGGTCATCATTACCTCGTTTAGGAGGTAGCTCACAAGGGATGTCATCAATAAAAACATCTGGAAACCCCTTGAGAAAATTGGATAACTCTAATTCCTTTTGGTTTCCTTTATTTTCTTTTGCTAAAGCATTAGGTTCATTTTGAGAATCTTTAACAAAAATCATGTACACGGAAATAGAGCTCTTTATTGACTTGTTGAGAGCTTGTGTATGTACAATGGGGATAGTGTTACCCATTTCCTTAGCATCTATATATATGTCTTTTTCCCTGAATTTAAAGGAGATTCTCATTTCAGGAAATTTAACATCGACAGCTAGGCGGTCAAACCATGGTGCCCCTAGGATTACATCCTCATGCTTGAGAGGAGAGATAAAGAAGTCCTCTTTGTCCACATAGCCTTGGGCATGAAGCCTCAATTTTCCGATTAAGGGAGATATTGAAGCTTCTTGCCCCTTGAAGGCACTGTCTGCGGGTAGGACATCTCCCATCTCATAGGATTGTATGCCTAGCTTGGTGGCCAACTCTATAGATAAAAAATTGTGAGTAGAACCAGGGTCAAAGAGAATAAAAGCATCATGTTCTCTTACCTTTCCCCAAGCATGGCATAGAGGAGATCCTTTGTTGTGAGTTTGGTGAGTCTCCTCCTCTTGGATTTCAACCAAGGAAGCTCTAGGAGGATCTTGGCGGTTGTTCTTTTGGGGACAAGCGTGGTACGCATGCCCTTGTTTGCCGCACTTGAAACACCGGTTATCTTTGCGATAACGCTCAAGCTCTTCAGGAGAGAGTTTATTCTTACCTTTGTAAACTCCCTTCTCTTTAGCTGTGTTGGAGTTGCCCTTAGGAGTCTATTGGACATTGTCCTTCCCCTTAAGCTCATTGGAACCCTTGTTTTCCGGGGGCTTATTATTTCTTTTAGCCCCTGTTTGGAAATTGATTCGAGAGGCCACCATAGTATGGTGTATTACCGCCGATATGGTACATGGCCTTTAGGAGTTGACATACTCCGCCATTTCTTCGGTTAAGCCCGCAAAAAATTGTTGCTTTTGCTCTCCAAAATCCAACTTTTTAAAGACATTGGCTTTGAGTTGTAGGTCCCAAAACTTGTCTACATATTTGTGGATGGATTCATTGGGAGAGAGCTTTAAGCTTCGCCATTCGGTGAGTACTTTTTCTTTGGCATCGGTGGCCAAAAACTGCTTCATAATGGAAGCTCTCAAAGCTTTCCAAGTTCATGGAGCTTCACCGTTGGCTCGTAGGCTAGTCCACCATTGTTTGGCGGACTTTTGAAAGTGCATAGCTACATGGCGTAGCTTAGAGGACTCCGTGAAGCCCTCATCTCCAAACGCCGCATCGAATTGCTGGATAAAGGCCAAGACTTTATCCGTAGCACCAAAGGTACCATCATAGGTAAGGAAAGAGATGCTCTTCCCTCTCTCTTTGAATTTCTTCAATTTGGACGACCTCTTCCATGCGGCATAGGATTTCCTATGGCCTCTTCTTTTTGATGGTTCAAAGGTTGCACCATCACTTTCTTCAGAAGGTGAAGAATTCGAAGAAGGTGGAGAAGAGGGTGACCTCTTTCTCGCCTTTTTCTTGTCTTGATCTTCGTCGTCTTCACCATAGCTTTCATAAGAGGAAGAGGATTAAGAAGATGGAGAAGAGGGTGTCCTCTTTCTCACCTTTTTCTTCTTTTGATTTCTATCATCTCTCTTTGAATTATGGCATGGAGAAGAGTGTGATGGTCTTCTCCGCTTTGGTGGTGATGGAGAGCGTTTAGCCCGCCGTCTTCGTGGAGCCATCTCCGCCGAGGTGGCCGGAGACTCACTTCTTTCTCGTTCCTTCGATGGAGGCTCTTGAGTTCTCCTTTGGGAAGGAGATGCATCATCAAGAAGTAAATTCTTGAGCCCTTCGTAGGGATTCTCTTCTTCTTCTCGAATCGGAGAGAGACCTCTTTTGGGAGTCTCACAAGGAGGCTTCCTAGGTGTTCTCTCGTCATGGTGATGAGCTTGGAGAATCCCATGAGCACGGCGCTGCCGTTTCACTTCGCTTTGGAGAGATGGATTGCCCATGGCTTGTTGAAGCCTAGAAACAAGATAGTTAACAAGCATTGAAGCATCATTAGTAGCTTGCTCATGAGCAAAATCAAAGTTATCAACATTAATTTCACTCTCTTTACTATTGTCAGCCATTCTAACAACTTTTAGGTGTACTTTGGCACTTCAAGCCCTAGTTGCTACTCCTCTTTACCCCTTTAGAAAAAGCACTCAAGCTACTGTACCCGCGGCTCGAATACCATTAATTGCAAGGAATAGAAGAGAGGCTCTTTGAACACCAAAACAGCACCGGCTCCTGTCAAGCTTCTAATAGCTCAATAGTGGTTAAGCCGTAGGCAAGCCTCGTAGGACTCCACTATTAAGACCATAGCTCTCGACAGTGATGCCCCGCTAACTGCACAAAGGCAGGCGCACTGTAAGGCTGAAAAATCCCTATTCTACTTACTCACAGGCAATTAATAATACCAACCATTTATAGCTAGCTTGAGGACCTCCCTTCTTGAGCAAGAAAAGAGAAACCTTGTGCTCTGATACCAATGTAACATTTAATGGTCTAAAAACTTATGTGTAGCGGAAATTAGCATGAACATAGTGGGCATTTCATTAGCATAGATTCCTGATGAGAATTACAAGAGTGCTTGGGTGGAGAGAGCAACAAAAAGCATAACACCTAGTTAGATAGCATCAACAATACTTTCAAAAGAGAGAGAAATTAAGCTATTGACAACAGTTGAGGACCGGATTTTCATGGAGCCGATCCCCCCTCCAAAAGGCTTTGTATTATGGTTTCTCCCATCAAGAGAGACATTGTACAATACAATTCTTTGTGTTCCTTCAAAACTAGCTAGTGCAATGAAGATGAAAGCTTCATGCACTAAGCAAAACACTTAGTAAACACAACTTTAATTATCCCCGTTCTCAGACCCAAGACCTCACACACCTTCGAAGATGGTGAGAGCTAGTAGGGTATGAGAGTAGATTGAGAGGAAGAAGGAGTATCTTACGAGAAAGATGTACATCTCCTCACATAATCACTCATATTAGCATAGCTTAGCTTAGTAATTAGCATGGTAGAGGAGATGAGCATGCATTGAAGCTTGGCTCTTGGTTGGATTTGCATCCACATGCCAAGAGTATGTCGATGTAGGCTTCTATTTCACAAGCTTGGAGTAGGTGATGAGCTCTCCATAAAAGCTTGGGAAGAGATAGTCTTCTCTTTCTTCACACATGAGATTGTGTGAGTGTGTGTGTGTGATAATGCCTTGCAAAAATCAGGCCCCTCTCTCTCTTGGGCGAGCCCTCTTGCTATTTGCTCTTGCTCAGCCCTCATTGGACCTCCCCAAGTCAGGGCTATCACAGTTAAGCAGCATAAGTGATAGCCTTCTGACATGTGTCCCCCTTTCCCCTTTTGTGAGATCTTTAGGTAATTTAATAATTAAACTAAACTCTCATTGGACCCCTTTGCCTCCTGGCCAATAGGAATCAGGCAAGCCATTGGACTCCTGAATGCTCATTGGATCCCTTGGGAGACTGTCCAATAGTCTTCTAGGAGACTTAATTCTCATTGGTTCTTTTATTAAGTGTTTTTAAATTAATTAAACTAGATTTACTCTATCCTAATTCTCATTGGTCCACATCCAAGTCCATCCAATAGGAATTGGGCACACCTTGTGGGCATCTGGGCTAGGGAGCTGACATGTGTCCCTAATTCCCTTTGTGTAAAGGGAGCCTGTGTGTGTGTGTGTGTGTGTGTGACTTTCTCTCTCATCCCCTAGAAGAAGGGCTCGCCCCCTCCCATGTAGGGATATGCAAAGACTTTTTAGTCACACACAAAGCATCCAATTTCCCGTAGGGTTGACCTTTGGACACAACCTTTGAATTTTGGAACCTTAGTATTTTGGAAGTCTTAATGGGCTGAACCTTAGGGTCTTTTTAGCCCATTGTTGCACATGGCTCTTTTGCAGATGCCCCCCCCTTTGTATCCCTATTTTCCCCCCTTTGGATCCCTACTGTGGCCGGTCTGCTAGCTTAACCAATATTCTAGCTTTTTCTCCCCTGGCACTTCCCCACATTAAATGATCAGTTTAATATGAGAAAATCATTTAAGAGAATTAGATATTGATTATTATGACATTACCTCTCTCTTGAAATCATAGTCGTCCTCGACTATGGTGTAGTGAAGATAAAGCATATTCATGAGTCCTTTTCTAGTGGGTAGAGGATCCCTATGTTACCCTACGGCATCATTCCACAATGGATGACTAGTCCATAAATTCTCAAAGAGACCCTTCCAGAAATTATTGGTCATTCTAGAATCTCTATCCAACACTATGGACATTGGCAAGCCATGGTACTTGAAAATTTGTGAAATGAAGAGGGTTTCCATTTGATGGGATTTGATAGTGTTTTTGACAGGTATAGAATGAGCTTGTTTACTGAACCTGTCTACTATCGTCCATATTCCCGTATTCCCATGGATAGACTTAGGCAATCCAAAGATAAAATCCATGGATATGCTCTCCCATGGTGAATTAGGGATTGGCAAGGGTTGAAGCAATCCAAGTTGCTTCCCTCCATCAAATTTTGTCTTTTGGCATACCACACATTTAGAAACATACTCTTGTATGTTCACTTTCATGGTAGGCCAATAGAAATATGTTTCAATTCCCTTTAAGGTAGACAGAATCCCTCTATGCCCCGCATAAGGTGGACCATGAGATTCATACATTACTTTCTCACGTAGTGAGTTAGGAACGCATAGTCTATTTCCATAGAGGAGATAACCATCTTGTAAAGTAAACAGTTCTTCTTTCTTCCCTAATGCAAGGGCTGAAATCACATCTCTAAAATCGGGATCAATAGCGTACTCATCTATCATTGAAGATAGATCATTGTGAGTTGCTATGGAAACCGCATTCACTCTCGGTCGTCTTGAGAGTGCATCAGCTACTTGATTATGCTTGCCAGCAATGTGAGCAATATGAAAATGAAATTGCAAAAGGAAATTTGCCCACCTCATTTGTTTGTCGGAGAGCTTGGTCTGTGTCATGAAGTACTTAAGACTTTGGTGATCTGTTCGCAGAATGAAAGGAGTCCCCAATAAATAGTGCTTCCATGAGTCTAAGGCATGTAGAACTGCAAGGAGTTCCTTTTCATATATGCCTAGAGCTTGCTCAATAGGGTTGAGCCTTCGACTCTCATAGCCTATGGCGTGCCCTTCTTGGAGTAAAACAGCTCCAAGGCAATCACCACAAGCATCACATTGGACCTCAAATGGTTTTGAGAGATCCGGTAGTGTAAGCACAGGTTGAGAGATAAGTTTTTTTTAAAGCTTTTCAAAAGCATTGTTCTCCTTAGCAGACCATGTGTACCTAACGCTTTTCTTTGTCAGGTCATGTAGTGGTCCCGCAATTTGTGAGAACTTTTCTATGAAGCATCTATAGAATGCACACATACCTATAAAGCTTCTTAGTTCATGAAGATTCCTTGGTTTAGGCCATCCTTTTATTACCTCTAACTTTGATGGATCCATTTGGATGCCATCTTGAGAGATAATGTGACCTAAATACTGAATCTCTTGCAAGAAAAATTCACTTTTCTTTTGATTAACATAGAGTTTATTCTCTCTCAAAACTTGAAATATTACCTGGAGGTGTTGCTTGTGTTCCTCTAATGAATTAAAGTAGATGATAATATCATCAAAGAACACTCCAGTGAAGGTTCGATGAGGCTGGAACAACTTCTCCATCAAGCCGTTGAATGTGGCTGGTGCATTGGTCAAGCCAAAAGGCATGACAATGTATTCGTAAAGACTAAATGTGGTGCGAAATGCGGTCTTTACAATATCTTGATCAACTATCCTTATCTGATGATAGCCACTTTTTAGGTCAATCCTACTGAAGTAGGTCGATCCTTGTAGCTTATCAAATAGGTTTTCTACCCGTGGAACGGGAAACCTATTCTTGATAGTGATCCTATTTAGTGCTCTATAGTCGACACACATACGATATGTGCCGTCTTTCTTTTGTACTAATAGCACAGGTGAGCAAAATGGAGATGAGCTAGGCCTAACCATGCTCTTCTCAACTAACTCATGCACTTGCCGCATAATCTCCTCTTGTTGAGCTTGAGAAACTCTATAAGGAGGTTTGTTAGGCGGTGAACTTCCTGGAAGAAGTTCAATTGCATGGTCATCATTACCTCGTTTAGGAGGTAGCTCACAAGGGATGTCGTCAATAAAAACATCTTGAAACCCCTTGAGAAAATTGGATAACTCTAATTCCTTTTGGTTTCTTTTATTTTCTTTTGCTAAAGCATTAGGTTCATTTTGAGAATCTTTAACAAAAATCATGTACACGGAAATAGAGCTCTTTATTGACTTGTTGAAAGCTGGTGTATGTACAATGGGGATAGTGTTACCCATTTCCTTAGCATCTATATATATGTCTTTTTCACTGAATTTAAAGGAGATTCTCATTTCAAGAAATTTAACATCGGCAGCCAAGCGGTCACAAACCATGGTGCCCCTAGGATTACATCCTCATGCTTGAGAGGAGAGATAAAGAAGTCCTCTTTGTCCACATAGCCTTGGACATGAAGCCTCAATTTCCCGATTAAGGGAGTGACTGAAGCTTCTTGCCCCTTGAAGGCACTGTCTACGGGTAGGACATCTCCCATCTCATAGGATTGTATGCCTAGCTTGGTGGCCAACTCTATAGATAAAAAATTGTGAGTAGAACCAGGGTCAAAGAGAATAAAAGCATCATGTTCTCTTACCTTTCCCCAAGCATGGCATAGAGGAGATCCTTTGTTGTGAGTTTGGTGAGTCTCCTCCTCTTGGATTTCACCCAAGGAAGCTCTAGGAGGATCTTGGCGGTTGTTCTTTTGGGGACAATCGCGGTACGCGTGCCCTTGTTCGCCGCACTTGAAACACTGATTATCTTTGCGATAACGCTCAAGCTCTTCAGGAGAGAGTTTATTCTTACCTTTGTAAACTCCCTTCTCTTTAGCTTTGTTGGAGTTTCCCTTAGGAGACTTTTGGACATTGTCCTTATCCTTAGGCTCATTGGAACCCTTGTTTTCCGGGGGCTTATTATTTCTTTTAGCCCGTGTTTGGAAATTGATTCGAGAGGCCACCATAGTATGGTGTATTACCGCCGATATGGTACGTGGCCTTTAGGAGTTGACATACTCCGCCATTTCTTCGGTTAAGCCCGCAAAAAATTGTTGCTTTTGCTCTCCAAAATCCAACTTTTTAAAGACATTGGCTTTGAGTTGTAGGTCCCAAAACTTGTCTACATATTTGTGGATGGATTCATTGGGAGAGAGCTTTAAGCTTCGCCATTCGGTGAGTACTTTTTCTTTGGCATCGGTGGCCAAAAACTGCTTCATAATGGAAGCTCTCAAAGCTTTCCAAGTTCATGGAGCTTCACCGTTGGCTCGTAGGCTAGTCCACCATTGTTTGGCGGACTTTTGAAAGTGCATAGCTACATGGCGTAGCTTAGAGGACTCCGTGAAGCCCTCATCTCCAAACGCCGCATCGAATTGCTGGATAAAGGCCAAGACTTTATCCGTAGCACCAAAGGTACCATCATAGGTAAGGAAAGAGATGCTCTTCCCTCTCTCTTTGAATTTCTTCAATTTGGACGACCTCTTCCATGCGGCATAGGATTTCCTATGGCCTCTTCTTTTTGATGGTTCAAAGGTTGCACCATCACTTTCTTCAGAAGGTGAAGAATTCGAAGAAGGTGGAGAAGAGGGTGACCTCTTTCTCGCCTTTTTCTTGTCTTGATCTTCGTCGTCTTCACCATAGATTTCATAAGAGGAAGAGGATGAAGAAGATGGAGAAGAGGGTGTCCTCTTTCTCGCCTTTTTCTTCTTTTGCTTTTTATCATCCCTCTTTGAATTATGGCGTGGAGAAGAGTGTGATGGTCTTCTCCGCTTTGGTGGTGATGGAGAGCGTTTAGCCCGCCGTCTTCGTGGAGCCATCTCCGCTGAGGTGCCGGGAGACTCACTTCTTTCTCGTTCCTTCGATGGAGGTTCTTGAGTTCTCCTTTGGGAAGGAGATGCATCATCAAGAAGTAAATTCTTGAGCCCTTCGTAGGGATTCTCTTCTTCTTCCCGAATCGGAGAGAGACCTCTTTTGGGAGTCTCACAAGGAGGCTTCCTAGGTGTTCTCTCGTCATGGTGATGAGCTTGGAGAATCCCATGAGCACGGAGCTGCCGTTTCACTTCGCTTTGGAGAGATGGATTGCCCATGGCTTGTTGAAGCCTAGAAACAAGATAGTTAACAAGCATTGAAGCATCATTAGTAGCTTGCTCATGAGCAAAATCAAAGTTATCAACATTAATTTCACCCTCTTTACTATTGTCAGCCATTCTAACAACTTTTAGGTGTACTTTGGCACTTCAAGCCCTAGTTGCTACTCCTCTTTACCCCTTTAGAAAAAGCACTCAAGCTATTGTACCCGCGGCTCGAATACCATTAATTGCAAGCAATAGAAGAGAGGGTCTTTTGACACCAAAACAACCCCGGCTCCTGTCAAGCTTCTAATAGCTCAATAGTGTTTTAGCCGTAGGCAAGCCCCGTAGGACTCCACTATTAAGACCATAGCTCTCGACGTTGATGCCCCGTGAATTGCACAAAGGCAGGCTCACTGCAAGGCTAAAAAATCCCTATTCTACTTACTCACAGGCAATTAATAATACCAACCATTTATAGCTAGCTTGAGGACCTCCCTTCTTGAGAAAGAAAAGAGAAACCTTGTGCTCTGATACCAATGTAACATTTAATGGTCTAAAAACTTATGTGTAGCGGAAATTAGCATGAACATAGTGGGCATTTCATTAGCATAGATTCCTAATGAGAATTACAAGAGTGCTTGGGTGGAGAGAGCAACTAAAATCATAACACCTAGTTAGATAGCATCAACAATACTTTCAAAAGAGAGAGAAATTAAGCTATTGACAACAGTTGAGGACCGGATTTGCATGGAGCTGGTCCCCCCTCCAAAAGGCTTTGTATTATGGTTTCTCCCAGCAAGAGAGACATTGTACAATACAATTCTTTGTGTTCCTTCAAGACTAGCTAGTGCAATGAAGATGAAAGCTTCATGCACTAAGCAAAACACTTAGTAAACACAACTTAAATTATCCCCGTTCTCAGACCCAAGACCTCACACACCTTCGAAGATGGTGAGAGCTAGCAGGGTATGAGAGTAGATTGAGAGGAAGAAGGAGTATCTTACGAGAAATATGTACATCTCCTCACATAATCACTCATATTAGCATAGCTTAGCTTAGTAATTAGCATGGTAGAGGAGATGAGCATGCATTGAAGCTTGGCTCTTGGTTGGATTTGCATCCACATGCCAAGAGTATGTCGATGTAGGCTTCTATCTCACAAGCTTGGAGTAGGTGATGAGCTCTCCATTAAAGCTTGGGAAGAGATAGTATTCTCTTTCTTCACACATGAGATTGTGTGTGTGATAATGCCTTGCAAAAATCAGCCCCCTCTCTCTCTTGGGCGAGCCCTCTTGCTATTTGCTCTTGCTGCCCTCATTGGACCTCCCCAAGTGAGGCCTATCACAGTTAAGCAGCATAAGTGATAGCCTTCTGACATGTGTCCCCCTTTCCCCTTTTGTGAGAGCTTTAGGTAATTTATTAATTAAACTAAACTCTCATTGGACCCCTTTTCCTCCTGGCCAATAGGAATTAGGCAAGCCATTGGGCTCCTGAATGCTCATTGGACCTCTTGGGAGACTGTCCAATAGTCTTCTAGGAGACTTAATTCTCATTGGTTCTTTTATTAAGTGTTTTTAAATTAATTAAACTAGATTTACTCTAGCCTAATTCTCATTGGTCCACCTCCAAGGCCATCCGGACAGAATTATGAAAAACATCTTTTTTTGGTTGAAAACGTAACTTTTAGGTCGTGACTCACAAAATCTCTATTTTTGGGTCTCCGCTACTTTTTCAAGTGATTTTAAGCTTACCCATGCATTTTGAGCTAGAACACATAAATATAAAACACTCATATTAATAAAAATTTCAATTTTATTGTTCATAGACACACTATCTGTTATTCATTAATCTTTATCAAATACGTGTTTAGTGTATTAGTTAAAAAAAAGAATATATATTCTCTCGTAAAATCTCAAACTCATTCATATAAGCTCTATTTAATAGACTATTCAATAATCTTTCAAATCATGATAAACGAAAGATATGCCCTACTATATTCTTTTCGACTTTAAGAACTTCAAAGATTAGTCCTATTACAGGTTTACATGATCTCTTTTGTGCTGCTGATCATGAATGATCTAGCATGCTGGGGTGTGGCAAACTATGTTGGGCGCATTTCTGACACCTCGTTGTTTGTAAATTTGTACATACGGACATGACGCCCGATGTAAAAAGGACGTGTGGGCTTTCTTTTTGTGGGTTTTTAGCTTGCTTTAGCAAGCACATGTACATGCATTGCAAGTCGCTAGTCTAGTAACAGCGGTCGGGCTACTGTAAGTGCCCGTGAGTGATTTTTTTGAAGTGAACCTTGTATATAACTTAAACTCATGTACAAACTTAAAAAAGTTCAGCCAAACATCAGAAATTTGCAGGTTTTAGCTCGTTGTGTCTCTTGGATGCAGTTTCTTGCCCCGACTAGCCTTCTCTACGTGTAGTCGTGTTGGGACAGCTTTCTGTTCGCGTCAATTTTGCTCATGGAAGCATATGGAATAAATTTTGGTCATCTTCGGCTTTCTTGCCAGACATTTTTCAATAATTTTTCAAGCTTTAAAGTGCCCCAATTGGAGTTGTGCTCTTCAGGTTACGACTAGTTCTCTGCAGGGTTATGGCTATGGCAGCCTAGTGGCAAATTGTGTGTAGACAGATTTGGAGGGCATGTATCTATGAATTGTGGAATTGATGTTGAAGTTATGGGTTTGTGATATTTGATTGTGAAAGGAGAGGCTCTTGTCTTCATCTGCATTGGTCGGCGTGTGCTGTAAATCAGTGCTTTGACTGGGTTTTGCTCCTATTTGACATAGTCTCTTGGGTGGGCGACGGCTAGTAAATTCCCAAGGGTCTACTCCTATTGGACTTGTGGTGTTTCAAAAGGATTTTGCAAATTCCCAACAAGAAAAACGGAACAGCAGGTATGTCAGCATCTTTGCTTCACAGACGCACTCGCCGATCTCGGCGATCGTCAGGTGGAGGTGGTGGTTGCTGTGGAGGAGGGTCTAGAGATGCTTCGACCCCTCCTCGCTCACGACCCCCGTCCTACGCAGGCACACCTCTCGACACACCTCTTAGCACACCTCGAACACCTTGGGAGGCACACGATCCTAGTGCCTCCAAGTTCTATACTATATGGCCAGATGGACAGGCTGACATGGATAGTGTCGGGACTGAGATGAAACAACGGGTTCGCCAGCTCGTGGAGGTGCAGTTTTCTAGCACCATCATGACGTCTTGGACTCATATGGATTGCAGAAAAATTAATTATATAGTGGAGACCATCATGAGAGAGTATCGGCCTGCTTTGGGTTCAGAGGAGCTTTCGAGGAGGTGGATCACGAATGTTGCACGGGACACCGTGAAACATCATCGAGATGTAGATCGTCGGGCTTTCAGACAGGGCTCGCCAAAGCCTTCGGGCATCTCACACAAGTCGTGGCAGCAGATCAGGGAAGATGAGGAGAGAGCGGACACGAGGTTCAGATAGCAGCGTCTTGCCGGGGAGGTACGTAGGGAGACTAGGGGCACATCTCATCTTGGCAGTGGAGGCTTCGACACCTTTCGCTATGACTTTGTGAGTTTCCAATCCAATCCTAGCTATGCCTTTTTTTTTCAAGAGCGATGAATCATGTATTCTTAATTACTTTGGTTTTTGTATAAACGCAGAATCTTGCAATGCATCGAGCTCCGACACGCCAGGAGGAGACAGATGGATATCGGAGAGGCATTTATGAAGTATTGAATGATCTTGCTGCCAATAGGAGAGACTGTAGACTGAGAGGCCTTAGAGCCTCGCTGATCGATTGAGGTGAGACATTTGATCGAGACAAATAATATGTCTGAATTGACTTAATTAATTAAGTATATGTGAAGTAATATCATACTAATTTTGTGACTTGTCCCTTTATGTGCAAGTTGTGACGCGCGAGTCATCAATGGATTTCTATATATGTTTTGTGAGACACAGACACATCTATGTGTTTCTTTCTTGTATATACATGGTTATGGTTATTGTTTATTGTTTATGGTTATGGTTTTGGTCAATATGGTTATGATTATGGTTTTGATCAATATGGTTATGGTTATGGTTTTAATTTGGTTATGGTTTTACACAAAGTTCTTTATATATGAAGTTAGTTATGGTTATGGTTTTAATTTGGTTATGGTTTTGCACAAAGTTGGTTTCATTTCTTCCATCAAGGTGTGCCTTAAATTTCATGTGAGATCCTACATGGATATTATGTAGGAGACGTATATATGGTTTTTTTTTAAAAAGTTTATGTTAAAATGAAGGAAACTTTGCCGAATTTCTACGGGAGCACGGTTGATTTTGGTGCTGCTCACTTTCTTGGGTAGAGGACATGCAGTCTTGCTGTGGTTATGTCCATCTTTTCACTGGGCATAGGCCAGGCTACCTGTCCTCTGCCAAAGATTTTTATTTTTTGATATGGTCGTCGACATAGGCGTCGAAATATGCATAAAAAACTAGGACTATCGACGTATATATCGACGCGTATTTTGACTGTTTCATAGGGATGAGGATTTCGACGCAGTTTTCGATAGTTTACGTCAAAATCTGCGTTGAAGGCACCTCTTTTTGTTGTAGTGGGAGCTACTCAATATATGGCTTCTCTATATATGGCACCCAGGTCCCCTCTATATATACATCATCTCATGTGTGTATTCTACACACTTTGGGGTTCTATTTCTGTGCTCTCTTTCTCTCTCAACACAAATGACTCAAATCTCGGACTAAAACCCGACAGTACTTGTTTTTCTGTATATTATGTACATTACATATCAAAAAGCTAGAGACTACAAACTTTCAGAACACTCTGATCCAGCAGCCATTTTTCTTTGGCATAGGCATCTACCCCTCTTGCATCCATTTGTACACCATTCACGTATCAATACTAGTTGCAACAATTGCATGCCATACTGTGTAGCCACTGCCAAAACCGGTTGCTCAAGATATTTATCTCTCCATAAACCAGAATAGAGCAACACTTCATGTCCAGCTCCCAGAATTTGTAGCTAACGGCTTCTGAATGAAATGTTTCCATGCATTCATACTGCCTATTTCGTGCACTTCATGCGCATTTTACTCCTTGTAACTCGCAAAACATTCATTCTTGATATTCAACCATGCACACATGACTAAGACTGAGATGAGAATGTAGGAAAACATCAACAAGGCACGTGTTTTATAAGGTTTCATACAATTCCTTACTATATAGTTCCTGAAGCTTCAAGAACTCTATCCTTGATTCGGTTGTTTGAACTTTGAGGGTCATACATCCATCCATTTCGATTGTGGGCTCATCAAAACCCCATTTGGTGTCAAAGCTAGAGTCACCACTATCAACACCAAAACAAAACTGCTTGCATACATTGAAGTTGGCGACTTTTGGCTCAGTATAAACCGAAACAATGCTTGCATTAGGCACCTGTAAAGCCTCACTTTGGACGCATGCACCTTCTAACCCATCATCTTGATCTTCCAAAGCAGTCAGAAACTCTCTTATTGTCATCTCCTCATCAACAAAATTAGCAAGACGTGCAAAACTGTCAGCCTTAGTGCACATTCCAGAATCCAGATGCATCATAGCTTCATCGACACAAACATGTATGTCGACGTTATCCATGTCTGCTTCAACACCCAAAAAACCCTATTCAGGATTGTCATCCTCATCACCATACCTCTCATGCTACATCAAGTTCTTAGATAATTTCTACAACATTCAATTTCACAACCCACAGAAAACTTTGTATAACATTCAATTTCACAACCCACAGCAAGAGCATTTTCTTCTGACGATATATCCTCATTAAAATCACTGTATATGGGCTGATTATTATCAGATTCATCATCTGAAATTGGACCAGCATCCCTGTTCAAGGAAGACGGTACCTCATCATCCATACAGCAACCCAAATCTCCCAGAGTGGATCTATCATGCACATCTCTCACATGTACATTTGATTGCCTTGCATCACTCATCTTCCTCTCCTGCTTGTGAAAAGCAAGCATACTCTTTAAATTTGAGAATTCCATGCATGCAGCTTTCACACCTAAAAGACCAAACAAGGTGCCAAGAACAAAAACATTTCCGTTTTTGCATCAAGGACTACATTCTTGAGAACTTCCATTTTGTGCTTCAGACTATGAAACCTCCAATAATGCATATCCGGGTCTTTAAGATCTTGTAGCTGCAGTTTTCCCATCCTATCATTCATTATGATGAGCATGTCATCAAGGACAATCATCTTTGCAAATTTATTTGCTCAGCACTAGCCAACTTAAGGTACTCAAATCAGCAAATCCTCCATGGGGGGCACCAAAAACGATGACAGAAGGAAGCCGGAGCAAATTACCTCTATAGAAATGCTTCTATGCCAGTTTGAACTTTCAACAAATACAGACAAAACACTTGCAATGTCAAATCGTAAGGCTGCCTTGAAATCATCGACTCAAGTTCTTGGCAATGGGGGTTTTACAAGCTCACGCCCACCCCAAGCTCCACAAGAACAAATCAATTACACGGCATGAGATTACAATACTTTCCAACCATACTTTACAAAGGCCATACCACGTACATCTGCATACATGATTCATAAACACTAGGCTGAAGTACTCTTTTACATGTTGATAAGAGATCCGCCCACCAGAGCCTGTAGAAACGTGTCCTCTCTTTCCCAAGTTGGGTGCTCTCAGCCTCTCTCTCTCCTTGCCACTACTGGCCAGGTTTCCACCTCTCCTCAGGTCCTTTGTATGATGCCTTCTACCCATTTGACGTCCTCCCACAGACTGTAGTAGAGACCCTTTCACCTGCAGTTCAGACCGTTTCCCGGGTTGGCCTTTCAAGCTGCCTGCTCCCCAGCCCCAAGTGGTCCTGCTTGGGCCCGCTTTTGGTTGTGGATTCTTCTAGCTACTCTCGGCATTGTACCCCAGCCCTCTCTCAAGCTCGCACTTCCTCCCACTCCTTCTCTAGTGGATCATCCTTTTCAAGGACCCCTTTGTTGATTGCTCATGAGGTCCCTCATAGCCTTTGCAGGGCTACCTAGTGGTGCTCCTTCTTGTACCTACAGCCCCCTCCATGCTCTACCTATGGTGTACCTCTTCCAACCCTGTCAAGGTCAACCCTTGGAAGTCCCTCCCTTATTTCTCCAGGTGGATGCCCTGCAACGCTTTCCTTCTCTGAATGAGTGGCACACCCCTTGCTGGCGTCCCCTGCAGCCTCCGAGCTCGCCCTCAATCATGTTGGGTATGCAAGCCCAGTGTGCGTCTAGCCTGTGGGAAACTCCCGTTTATGAAGCATGCATGTAGCTTTAGTTGGAGTTCAAGTTGTGCATGGCATGTTTGGCCTTTATATTGTAGGGAATGTTTACAAAGGTTTTTTCAATATATTAAGAATAGCGTGTTTTTTTTCATTATCCAAAACTTAATAATAACTTACAAAAATTGGCTTTTATACCTCAGCCAAGGTTTTTGGTGGTCAAAACTAATAATCTAAGAGTTCTACCAAAGATGGGTAATGACAGGTTGATACAATCTAAAAGCTTGTAGCCCTGGCTCATCAATTACAAAGTTTATCCGAGAAAATAGGATTTACAATATTCCCGATTTATCAAAATAATAAGTGTTTTACAATGAGAACTCCAAAAAATGGTATCCATGGTGTCTATGTTAGCTTGTTGCTAGCATTCCCTCCCTCTCGCCTGTGGCGTCCCTTGACACAGCTTTATGGGCTGAAATAGTCTTCTGGCGAGCGATCTTTAAGCACTGCTAGAGCCTTTTAATATCTGATTTTCCTAGTTTCCTTATCTGGCACTTGCAAGAACTGCATAGTTACTCTGTTTTTCAGCTCCACTATTGAGTAGCCTACAAACCTTGAGGTCAAATTGCTGATCATTGATGCAAATATCTTCGTTCGTCAAGTGAAGAATCCCGTGTAGAACGCTGCCTCGAATGCCAGCATATTGTGAGAAGGTAGAAACATGCATTTGGCGTAGAAGCCATAGAGGACTTCTTCGGAAGGTTGGCCACTGAGATCATAGCACAAACCTTTGTTACCCTCGAGGAATGACATCCAAGGGGCACCTGCTTGCTCTAGTTCATTGAACACTTCGATGCAGGTGAGTAGCATTCGGTAAATTTTATATAACATAGCACATGACAAATTTGGTAACCTTTTAAAGAATGACACGGCGCTCTTTAAGGTTTTCACCATGTATACTTCAGTTGCGGGTCCCTTTTTTGGGATAGGCAATCTGGAGAAACTCAGCCAAGTTGCCCACTTCTTTTGTAGTGCCTCATGTGCTATCCAGGTCCTTACTCTTGGTACAGGACAGAAGGTAGGATCCTTTTGCAGGACCGCAGGTGCTCTTTGAACATAATCAAGTACCTTGGATTCTTGTTCAACCAGCTCAACCTCCACTTCGGGTGGTCTTTATATGCGCCCTCAACTTGCATGTCTATGTAAAGTCTTTCTTTTACTTGTAGCAACTCAAGTTTAATCAGAGGGTAGGGCAGGGATTGTTGGTGCCATTGCGTATTTATTTGATTGGGAGTGAGTTGTGTGGCATTGACAGAATGAAGTATTCTCAACTCCCAATCCATTGTAGCCTTCCACTGCTCATCTGCCTCTTGTGTAAACTTTTCCTTTAGTACATCTTATTTAGCCCTTGAGAGTTGGACCGTGGGCATTGTGTCTTCTTCTGTGATGGGTACCTGAAATTCTTTCTCGCCGCTCAGCTCTATTGCGGCCTGTGTCTCCATGTCAGTAAATGATACTGAGGGGATTTCTGTTTGAGGTGGCTCCGAAGTGCCTGCCTCTTCTTGCGTGTCTGTCCTTCCCTCTCTCAATAGCTGGTTCACTTGTTTGAGTTCAGTTATCTCCTTTAGCAGCTCGTCTTCTCTTTGGACCTGCATCAAGGCCAGGTCTTTGTGCTGAGACTGCTCCAAATTTCAGCTCCAGCTCGAGGTCTTTATTTTTCTTTCTAATGCCTTGTAGATCTCGTATGTTCCCTTGATCGAGGTGACGACTGGATTTTCTTGTATTTTCCACAAGAATATTTCCTGATCATTGATTCTTTATTCTGAGTACTGTAGAGAAGCATTGGCCATATCTAATTGTACTTAGATCTTTTGAGCTGATAGAGTGGTAGTTAGAAGTTCATTTGTCACTTTTGTCAGCTGATCATCCTTCGCTTTGCATGCATCTGACAGTTTGGTAAGCAGCTCACCCAGTTCTTCAATTTCTTTCTGTTGCTTATCTCTTTGTTTGGAGGTGATAACAACATACAAGTGCCCAACTAGCCAAGGCGCCCGTTGGGTCAGCCGGCCAAAGTTTTGATGTGGTCACATTATTTTTCCGATGTTTAATACATCAAACCCTGTAAAAGCCTAATGACAATCGTCTATGTCAAGTCTAAGTCAAAGATGTAATTTTTCCAATGATGTATGTAAAGGTCCATGAGAAGTTGGCCGCCCGGCCACTTTAGAAAGCCCTAGGTATATAATACACTAAGGTTAGTGGGAAAGGGAGATTATTTTTTGGAAGATAAGTGACTGTTGTTGTATGCACAGAGAGCGACCTCTTGGCTCCAACTTGTAATCATCGCTATTGTGGCTACGGTAATCCAAATTCAGTTTTGTTTATTGCATTGTGTTCTTCTTACTCTGCTCTTTCATTCAAGTGTAAGCATTCAAGATTTGGTGGAGGTATCAAATGCAACCATTGTGGCCTTAAATCGTTGTTTTGAGTGTTTATATGCGTATTTTATGTTGTTTTGACCCTAGGAGAGGCTTTAGGGACCCAAAAACGACCCTTTAGGATCATCCGTTTATTGTTTTTGCGTACTTTGGGACGAACGATCGCGATTCGTGTACCCATCCAGAATGCTATGACAGTGATAGGATATGCTCTTGATAGTCCCCTGTAGCTTTCCTTCAAGTTTCGTGTGAATCCGATATGATTTGCATGGTAAACATGCGTGATGACTGTAGAGCTGTGTAGAAGGATATAGACAGATTACTTGGCTTTAGTGCGTTTGATTTGCTTGTAGAGTTAGTAGTTGCATCTCTTCGAGTTCACTTCATTAGGATTGACACCCTAGTGAGTTTCCATGCCTCATCCGAGTCGCTTCCCTGGTATTGATATTTATGTTGATGCCTGAAGGCTATGCTATGGACGTCCGTCGTGGCGACCCGCAAACATTGGTGCCGCTGCCGGGGAATGAATCTTAGGTGATGAGTGACCGAGTGCATATTCAGAGTTTTCTTATTGTTTCAAAAGATAATTTCCATTCCATTTACATTTCAGTGAAGCATCTAGACAGGGGTTTAGTGCTTAGTGGAGTCTAGGGTTGGTGGACTGGCTAGATCTACTCTTGAGAGATATAGGGAGTTGTGAGTGAGGTTGCTTTAAGCATTTTTTCTCTTCAAATTTCTTTGTATTGATTGAGTACTGATCGATCATCCGTTTTTTATCCTGTTTTGTTTTGTTTGATTCATTTTCTTATGTTCTTTTATTTCTGTACTTAGAAGTAGGATAAGTAAATCACATTCCGGTCAGATTTGGGGCAAAAGATAGAGTCAAAAACACCAGAAAACCATAACTTTGGCAAAAGGGCCATAAGACTCTGAAATTAGAAAATCTGACCAAACAGAGCTGAAATTGATTCAAATCACAAAGTGGTAGCACCAAACACTGGGAAATACTTGTGAGAGAGAGCCTATAAAATTTCATCAGATTTGGCTATGGTACTACGATTGCAATCGGTGTACCTCAGTGTCAGAATTGTACAAGATTTGACATGTGCCTTCCTGATAAGATTCTAAACAAGTTTGTCTAAAGCAACCACACCCAAAAACATAAAAAATCAAGAAAATTAGGCCACTTGGGTAAAACTAGCCTGACAGACCCAGAAACTGTAAAATCTTGACTTTTGGTGATCCAAATGCAAAAAGACTTGGGGGATAGAATTAAAACATCAGTGTCTACAAGCATGCCAAATTTGGTTGAATTTGGGCTCAGAACTACGATCGCGATCGGTGTACCTAGACCTCAAATTTGTACCAGATCTGATGAGTAGACCCTTCATGGGTATACAAACATAAAACTCTAAAGGACCTAGGGTCAAAAACCACAAAAAACTGGTCAAAACCACTGAATACAAATCCATGTCAAAAACTGCTAAATTGGCATAGAAATTGACTTTCAGTAGACCAAAACGCATCAAAATTGGGAAGAAACCATGCAGAGGGATAGCCTGTGCATAGGACAAGCCTAGGTATCTCTCAAATCCCAAATCAAACATCAAAATCAATCAAACCTGATAAAATTGGAAAATCAGGCACTTCAGACCAAGAAACTATAAATTCTTGACTTTTTTGAGTCCAAATACAAAAGTGTCTGGCAGGTAGTCTTAAAATAGGATAGTGAACAAGCTGGTGAAGTTTCATCCAATTTGGAGCTAAAACTACGATCGCGATCGGTGTACCTCAGTCCCAGATCTGACCAAGATTTGACCCACACATACACCTAGGTTATATAAGATACGAGGATGTCAAAATTCAAAAAAAGTCACCAAAATAGCCAAAAGCATCAGCAGACAGTCAGAAAACCACTGCAGCAGACCAAGATCTGGTAAAAACTTGAAATTTTCTTGTCCAAATTCAAAAATACTTGAGGAGTAGATTGTACACATCATTGTCTACCATATCCACAAGTTTCACTTGAAAAGGAGCTAGAACTACGATCGTGATCGGTGTACCCCAGTGACATTTTGAGTTGAGACTTGGTGAGTAGGTAGCTGACATCTAGTGCAACATATTTTCCAAAGGAGCAAGGTCAAAAAAGCAAAAGAAAGTGGTCAAAAGTCCCAGTTACACAATCAGGCCAATAACCGCAAAACCACCTGGGATTTGGGTTTTCATTGGTCAAAACATCTCCAAATTCAAAAATACAAAGACACTTGGTATCAAGACATCAAGGGCTAGCTACTGTGCAAAAATATTCCAAATCTGTGACATGGGGTCGAGGATCGCGATCGGTGTACCTCTACATAGTGAGGGTATTTGACTTCATAAGTTTGTAGATCTACTTGAGTACATCCCAAATCTCAAGTTTGAGTGAAAAATACCCTCTGGAAGCCAAGATACAAGCACAAAATCTCTTTGTGTCCCGATCCTGAAACTGTTTTGAGTGTTGTTTCAAGTGCAGTTTACCAAAACTACTCTAACTTTTGACACACAACTCCAAACTGAGTCTCCTATAGCTAGGAAGAAAGCTTGCTAGGATTCCCATTTACAAACTTTTAGGGTACCCAAAACCAGTATCCAAAGGTCAGTGGGGCACCAAAGCCTGACTTTTTAGAGACTTGACCAGGGGAAAAAAGGGATTGTATGCACTAAGCCAAGGTGTTCTTATCAAGGACCATCTTGAGAGTATTGAATGAGGCTTAAACATGACAACTCATCCATCATTAGGGTTTCCCACTCAACTCAGGGCTATGCCACCTACACAAACAACCAGGAATACTACAACACCTATAACAAGAGGGTTGAGACAAGACCATGAGGCTTATCAATCATATCAAGCCAAACCTTAAGGCATAGCTCATGGATATTTGTCAAGTGACCATGTAGCTCACTGGAAGCCAAACCAATCAACTTAAATGCGGGAGTTTGGAAGAGCAAAAGTGAAAATTGCTGGAGACTTAGAGGAGAAGCATCCTCTAATCAACAAACCCAACGTGAGGTTCATCAAAACCAATGAAGCCATGAGAATTCTAATGGATTACACTTATGATGGCCTTTATAAGTTACCTATTGAAACAACTTCTATAGATGTTTAAATTCCATCATTGAAGAGTTGGCAGACTACAAGGACGTCTATGCCTTCACATACACAGATGACCAGGGAGTGCAAGTTCTAATGGTAGATAAGTATGGACGAGAGTACAAACTTATCGGCCCAATTGAGTTAGAAATATATGCATACATGGGTACTCCAATCTCTGCTAACTACTTTCAACCGAGTATAAGTGTACCAGGGTTTTTTGAGACTGATTTGCAAGAAGCTAACATTGAAACTATGGGATCAAATGGACCTCAAACATCCAAAATAGCTATTCGCAGGAGTGTAGCTCCTACCTCATTGAGTGGAACCAAGAGACCACCAATTAGACTTACAAATCCATCAACATTTCCAAAACATGTCTCAAAGGGGATTCCACTAGGATTTGCTCCAAGACGAGAAGAAGGAACGAGGGATGTCTTTGTGAGAGACCCCAACACGCTAAGATACATGGTTGAACCAGAACCAATGAGACCATATCAATTGGCCAAATGTGTCAAGAAGAAGTATGATGGATTAAGAGATCCATACGTACATGCATCCTTGTTCAAACAAGTGTTAAGAGTGGAAGAAGTTTTTTTTTTTTCATACACAGTATGAGGGATTTGGCTTAACCTTGGAAGGGATAGCATTGAATTGGTTCCAACCGTTGGACAAAAATGCCTTCTCAAACGTTGAACAACTGTTGCAAGAATTTTTTGTGGAGTTCTCTAAAAGGGGATTCAAGCATAACACAGTGTCCCAAATCTATGCATTCAAGCAAAAAGAAGATGAGAGAGTGAAGGA
Organism: Adiantum capillus-veneris; assembly: GCF_014529385.1. Classification (NCBI taxonomy): domain Eukaryota; kingdom Viridiplantae; phylum Streptophyta; class Polypodiopsida; order Polypodiales; family Pteridaceae; genus Adiantum; species Adiantum capillus-veneris. Next base: position 105,559,309 of record NC_140953.1, read on the forward strand.
AGCATCGCTACGCTTCAAACAATATATAGAGAGATGTTCGGAGCGTGAGTTACCACAGGATGAAAGATTATCAATTCTCTTCATAGAGGGTTTGAAAAATGAAAATCTCAAGAAAGATTTTCACTTAAAAGGATGTACTTCCTTTGAACAAGTCACGAGAGAAGCATTATACCTAGTTGACAATTGTAAAGCCTATGGCGAGGAAATTGGTGATACAAAGATCACTCTGGATAATGCTCCTTTAGCATCTAGTGAAACCAACACAAGGCAAATGGTTGTCTCAATTAATGACCAACCTAGATGAGCTAGCAGCGCAAGTAGCACAACGAATAAAATGGTGTGCCATTGAGCAAACATGGACCAATCATGAGATTAGTAAGTGCTACTATAATCAAACCTACACGAGGGGGATACTATTTGGACATCAAATAGAAAAACAAATGCCATTACCAAATCATCCATTATTTCAAAATAGGGTTGTATCAAGGGCTTTACAAAGAGCTGAGGTATCACAACCTAGGCTAGGGCAAGAACCTATAAGAAAACTCTATTCATTGAATGAGGACACTCTGATGCTCATAGCCAATCAAGAGCGTAGACCAGAGACCATTCTGGCTAAGCAAGAACAACCATCAATTGTGCCACCAGTGAATCAACAAGATGGACCATGCTACAAGTGTGGATGTAATCGTTGGGCCAAGAATTGTTCTCGTGTAGAGATAATTGGATATTGTTTGGAGTGTGACATTACACACGTTGTTCCTAATTGTCCAAAACACCCAAACAAACAGGGAAAATCAACAATGAATGTTGTGGGAGTGTTATCTTCTCCAAGTGGATCAGAGGCAAAACCCAAAATTCTTGTGAAGGTAGTGACTAGAGCCCAAGCAAAAGAAAATGTTGAGCACCAAGCTAATGAGGAGAAATATCAACAACCGAAACAAGGGGAAACAACAAGTGTGTCAGTGAGGACTGGGAGAAAATCCTGGAAATCCAAAAGAGACATAATTAAAACAAAAACAATTACAAATCAAACTGCACTACAAACAAAATTACAAGAGACAAAGGAGCAGTTAAAACAAGAACGGGAAAACAAAATGGTGGTGAGCGATAAGAAACCAAGGAAGGCATCTTCGAGAGGATCTGTGTTGGTAGACAAAGTCCTAGAGCCACTAGATGCTGCACTAGAAGCATATGAGGCTAGATTGAAACCCAACCAAACCCTAGAGCAACGAGGGATGAAATATCCTCATGCTGAGGTAGAGAGTGAGAGGTTGAAAATGTGTAAGGAATTGGTAAAAATTGCACAGGCAATGATGGAGCCTGAAGCACCAATTCCACCTCTAGAATCAAAACCAAAAAGTGTTGGATTTGAAATGCCTAAGGCAAAGGTTGTTGAAACATTAACTCAAAGAAACATTGAGCTAGAATCACAAAAGGATGTGCAAGCAAAGACTGCAACACAAGAAACCAAAAACCTAGAGATTCAACTAGATGATCAAGTAGTGGCCAACACCACTAATGATGCAAGGTCAAGATCACAATTTATGGAACCTATCCCAGAGATAGATGAGCCATGGCCAAATGAATTGTGGGAAGCGATTAGAGGTGCAAAAGATGGAAGTGCGACTTTCCAATCTGCACCCATAATTGAGGTCAATACAGGGCATGAAGTCTATCAGGGAGACATTCAATCTCTAAATGGAGATGTAGGGATGGAAGTTTCAATTGAAAGCAAACCAGAGTCCTTGAAGACCTTACCCTCATACATAGGAGAACATGAGGCAGACTCAAAGACTAGAGTGGTGCCATCTCAGAGGAAAGCCATATCCAAGATGATGGATACAAAGAGTATGCAAGAGTTGATGTAAGTTGGACAATACAGTGCACCATTACTCTATCTGAACTGCTTAAGATTAGACCACATGTATGGGATGAAGTAGGCAACAATTTGGGGAAGATGGGATTAAAGATACCTCTTCAAGATCTACCCTCAAATGAACAATCAAACAAAACTCAATAAGAAAGTGCAAATGCTAAACCTGTTTCAATAAAAATATTGCTAAGGAGAAGAAGGAAACACCACCTTACCTGTGGAATACAAAGGAGTTAAAACATTGGCTATACTTGATAGAGGGGCTGGAGTAGCCATAGCCACAAAAGACATTTGGGAAAAATGGGGTAGACCAGCGCTTAGGAAAACTAGAATGAAGCTGCAACTTGCAGATGGATACACGGAAAAACCTTTGGGCATCCTAGAGAAAATTATTGTGACTTCTTGTGGAATTGAATATGAACATACAATTGCAATAGTAGATTTTGGAAAAGGGAACAATTTTGATATGATTTTAGGAAGACCTTTCATGCATCAACTTAAGATGGTTCAAGATTGGGGCTATGACTATATCTACTTGAGACATCAAAAGATCACCACAAAAATAATATGACACAGGCATGGTCTGCACTCATGCATTTGACAAAATCAATACAACACATTGGAATAAGGGGACTTCCTCAGCCCAGAATTCTCTCTCTATCTCTCTCTCTTTTCAACTTCTATGTGGGAAAGGTGAAACTAGACACAATTTTATTAAACTCTTTCTATCATAATATGGTAACAGGAAGGGCTATGAGCCAACAGGAAGGGCTACAAGCCATCACTTACCACCTCTTGGGGCATGGCTAAGAGCTATCTGTTTGTAAATGGACAAGCAAGAGTCTTGCCGTTAGTGATTTTTTGGACATTATTTTTGCACTTCACACTTTAAGTGTGCAGGTCAAGTTGAGTTTTTGAACCTCTTAACCTCGTCCGGCTTATCTCTACCAAGGTGTAAGGATGAAGCTAGCATTTTAGACTGTATGATTGCTCACAAAAACACCACATTATGGATTTTTGGGTGTGACAAAGATCTAGTTGTGCATACGACTCCAATTACAGTGGAACTCCTATTAGCACTATGAGTGCTTATACGAGTGCTTATATGCAAACCCAATGGGGGTCATGGACAAGGGCCAGCTGCTCGTTGAGCAATTTTCATGCAACATTTAACCACGGGGTTTGACAATGTTGCTTTAACAAAGGGGTCTAGATTGCAAAGGCAACACCCAAGGTTACATGTGCAATACTACTTGCATTTTCCTAATTTTCAATTAGTGTTCCTAGGCCTTTGTAGCTGGCGTGAAATTTGAACATACCTACAAATAAGTGAACACTATGTTCATCCTCCAGGTACACATCTGATTTGGTTTTATGTTTTTTGGTTTGCTTTTTCTACGTAGGATGCATAGACTATGTTGTCATCCATTTTTGCTCTTTAGAGAGATGACAAGGTCATGTAAGAGCCAAGACTTTGGGGCCGTAGTGTCCAAAATAAGTTTTTTGCATTATGCAGTTATAGACTCATTTGTAGGTTTTATTTGGCACATGTTGTCACATGGGATGCAGCATGGTCTAGGAGCTCAAGGAGTTTGGTTTAGCCGGTGTGGAGCAAAGCTAATGAGGGTCCCTCTCACTCCCGTCGTATGATTTTTGCAGTTACCTCCACACACAAGTACATCTTGTACTTATAGGTAGGATGTTTTTTTTGCAGACATCCTTAGTTGAGACATATTCCATATGTGGAAAATATGAGTCTCTGGGACTGAGACTGGCACCCCCTATTTCAAGTATGTGTCACGACAAAGTCCCTAGGTGTTGGTCAAATCTGTGTTCTAGACCATTTTAAGCCAGACGTATCAGGAGAATTTTAGTGGCCAGACATTGTCGGATACTTAGAATGACTTGTTCAGGTACAAGTCGTGCTAAACAATGTTACAGATGGTTGTTTATACATATAGCAAGGCTCTGAGTTATTAATGAAAAAGTTTCATTGTTTGTCCCTAGACGTGATTAATGTTTCACCTTCTATTATGGTTCAAACATTTCAACAAGGCTTGCAAATGATTGCAAATGAAAGTATTTAGTTTCTTTTCAGATCTGTTTTTTGCTAAATGCATGCACACTAGGTGTTATGGGTCCTAGTGTTTAGCAAAAGTTGATTTGGAATTGCATGCGTATTCATCAAGTTGTTGCTTATGAAGCATTTTACAATCTATGTGCAATATCTATATGAGACTACTTTTGGATCTACCAATCACCAATAGCGATCATGGCTCGGTTTGGGTGCTGGTGGATTTTTCAAGTTAACCAAGATGGTTATTCAGAACATTGTTGTTTCCTTAGCTAGTTGTATGATATTGTGATCCCCATTTACGAGTCTCATCGGGGAAGACTGTATGTAAACCGTAGAGGAAACACACCTCAGTACTGTCAATTATCCAAGGTGATCATAAGTAGATTACAAAGTGTTATCTTGTGCAAAAGGATATGCAAAGTGCGTACATTAGCACCAAGCAATCCAATTAGTTGTTGAGCTATATATAGAGATACTATATATAGCTCATTGAGAGAGAAAGAGAGAGCACATAAATAGAACCCCAAAGTGTGTCTATTGATCACACAAGATGTGTTTATATAGAGGGGACCAGGGTGCTATATATAGAGATACTATATATAGCTCAACACCCCCACTCAAATGAAGGTTCCTAACTGTGGATGAAAAAACCCGTGGGGGCTCAAGGAAAAAACCCACAACTCTATATATACCCACCGTTTTATTAAAATGTTTTAAAAGTATATTTACAATGATCAAAGGAGCTACATCACTCCTGTTTTACAATGTGTCCTTTCAAGGGTCTTTAACAACCCTATTTATACAATTTAATTGATGTAATTTAATATTTTTGAGAAGCTTCGATATCTTTAAGCAACTTGAATATATTTGAGCCCCTGTACACACTGCTTGACATGACTTTCATCCTGTAAACAAGATCAACTCAAGAAACATATCGAAACGTGAAGGTTAGAAATAACCACATCGCATTGTCCTTAGAGATGGTTCGCGATGCCGCTCTAGAGACGACATAGAAACAAATAATAATTCCACTTGTACATATAATAAGAAGATAACGAGGATGCAATGAGACGATAATAATCATAGCATCGATGGCGACGAGGGTGTAATAAAACAATAACAACTATATCACCACTGACGACGAGGGTGCAATGAGACATATCACCACAGACGACGAGGGTGCGATGAGAAGATAACAACCATAGTGCCATGAAATATTGACGCACAAATACCAATTAGAAGGGTTCAATTTGACGATGCACCGAGCTCAACATCGGGCTCCCAAGTACGCATAAACTTTGTCACTAATGGGAGGTAATCTATCACATCATCGAGAAAAGTATTAGTAAAGTCATGACATAGAATTAAGAAAATCATTAGTAAATTCATGATCCAAAATTATTAATTGACCAAGAATAAGTGACAAACTCCACCAATGATGAGGTAGAAACTATATAATCAAGACGATTTGTATATACTAAGCTTTCTGCAAATGCTATTTTACATTTCACCTAATCATAAATAATAGTATAAAAGAAATGAGATATACTAAAAGCACACGATCTACTGCTTACTTCCACCTAAGTATGGGAAACAACCCCCAAAATTCACTTTTAAAATAATCCTTAAGTATGGCGGCAGGACATGGCCGGCAACTGCACTAGCTTAGAAAAAATGATGGACGACACTGATTGAACTAACTTTGCAAGGTTGTAGAAGACGGGAGACAAGCTAGAGGTGACAAGGATTCTGAGGGTAGGATTCTGAGAGGTAGCTGACAAGCGCTCGGATCAAGGCTTTAGAACTACAGGCAATTGGTTATGCGTTTCTGGCCTGCGTGATCAGTACTGCTCGAGTTTCCCAAGTACTCATAACCAAATTCATGAGAACAGGTCATCGTTCTAATAAAAAAAAACAATTCATCATAATATATGCTTTATCTTGACTTATACTAGCTTATATGGAAGCTATTTTGGCCACGATGACCTCACGTGCAGGCTATTTTGATAGGGCTCATAAGGTCCCTGCCCGAAGAGTTTAATGTATATATGGCGGCCAATAAGGTCTCTGCTCACCGCCTTTAATAGATGCTTGGGTGGCAAGGTAGCTTACATGCAGGCTAGTTTCGTCATCGCCTGTGCAGGCCTCTTCCCCAGCTAATTTTAGCAACCAAGGAGTCATTGATGGAGAGCTATATATAGTATCTCTATATATAGCTCAACATTAGTAAGTATTTATTGTTCTACTTGGAGTTTGCTAACCATCAGCTAAAGCATGTTTGCGACTAGTTTTAGTCCCTTCATGTTTAAGTTTGGTTCTCAACCTTGAACACTGGTATATATGGTGGGGTTGTTGACTGATGAAATTTGCGAGCAAGTCAAAGACTTGAACTTGGTTGATGAGTTATGTGAGCGCGTTACTTTCATGGAAAATGTTACTCTTTCGGGTACATCTTTGTTGTGATAACTCGTTTAGCATGCTCATGTGCGTTCTAAATGGAGTCTACATACTATAATTGGATAGTAACGGTACAATGAGGTGGTTGTTAATGGAAAACAAGGTGGAAAATCAAGATGTTACTCTTGGTTTCATGGAGCCTCCTATTGAACCGTGTTCGAGTCAATCAACCAGCTGGATCCATGACGGAATCCACTGTGGAAAACATTAGTATTTCATCACTCTTGTTTTCGAGGATGAAAATGCTTCTCCAAGGGGGGAGTAATGTCATGCCAAGGGCAACAACCCTGGAGATCAGGGACCGGGCCAAGGGACGACTGTCAATGAGAACGGATCCTAGGGCCAGGAGGCTATAAAAGGGAGGTTGGGCAAAGGATTCGGAGATGGTAGTCCCAGGGTTTTACAACTAGTTTCATACGTCAAGGACTTAGTAGGTGTGCTGACAAGCATGTTGGCATGTAACTTTCATTAAGGGTGAGTAGGTAATTATGTGTGTTCCAAAATGTTCAAAAGTCTGACATGAGGAAACTACCTATTCTATCCCTAAGTAGCTATGAGTTTTTCAAGATACTCACGCGAGTTGGAAATCTGGCTCACAACTTCATGGAAAGTTGCGCCAAGGTTTTCTTGCATTTTTTCAGTATCTTTCAAATAGTCTGAAAACTGGTTATGTCTTTAGACACCTTTTAGTTGTGGGGAAGCTTTAATCAACCCGTAAATCCATTCGTTCACTTACACCTCGTTCACTTACACCGCCGTGAAGCGCGCCGCATTGATTCTAGCTTCCAAAGAAAACAAGTAATTTTGGATACTTATTTGAAAACTCTCAAGCCATTGTAGATTAAGCTTAATGCAATACTGCAATTTTGTATAGTAATTGTCGATTGCTGCCCGACACTTTGCCGATGATGGCCGAGTACACTTTCGCAGGCTGCGACCCCTGTGGGTACTCGCCCTAAGATTTCATTCGGTATGCCCTAAGGTTGTGGGCGGCCTAATCTGGGAAGGCCGAGTTTTTGCAAGGGCTGGCTATGGCGGGCAGTAGACGCCGATGGCAAGCAAGAGGGAGAGAGAGATGCCGAGCGCCCTGTTGCCTGGCTTGGTCGGCCCCTGTGGCGAATTCAGCCCGGCTCGTCCGCGCGCTCCTTCCGAGATCGAGAGCGCTCAATTCGGCGCTCCTCGCCTCTGCTCAGTCCCCTCGTTGGGGTCGGATCCCGCGCGGGCTGAGGTTCTTCCACGCCACTGCTAAGCGGCTATGCCCGCTATGCGGCTTCTTGTGGCTTGCATGACATGCAAAGAGTACAACTCTCCATGTCTGTGTGTCTCTAGCTTGTCGATCCGTAATGTACATAATGTACAGAAATACAAGTATTGTTTGGTTTTAGTCCGAAAGTTGAGTCGTTTGCTACTGTTGAGCATGAATGCTCTAGCAGGCTGGGGGGGGGGGGTTGGCAAGATATGTCATGCGATTTTTGAATGGGCCAAAAGCTAATAAGCAATGCTGGGGGGTTGGCAAGATATGTCATGCGATTTTTGAATGGGCCAAAAGCTAATAAGCAATGCTGGAACGCCTGCCAAACTACTCTTGTATATACGTGTACACACCTAGGAGTGTATTTCGGAAGTGGTTTGCGACAGCACTCATACAAAGGAGGGACAAAGATGATGGATGTCCAACTCTTTTCAACCAATGCATTCCAAGGACTGATTCCTCTATCACCAAGCACATTTGATGTAATAGCCAGAGCGTGTTAAAGGTGTCAGGTATCCTCACAAAGATGGTTGCGGCAATTGCGAGACCGGTAGTGCATGCCAGTTCGAGGTCCTCAGATGTGTTTCTTGGACATTGGCAACATGTGGAGGTGGAACCAATGAGGGGATTGAGCTACCAGAGGCTATTGAAGTAATATGCCATACTTGGTGACCTTTTGGTCGATGTGATTCTCTCGTGAGAGCAAACAAGGTTAGGTGGGAATGGGCTCTTGTTCAAAACAAAAAGTAATTTTGAAGGCTACTAAAAAATGAGCCGCTTGTAATGATGAGAGGATGGGGCAGGTCTTGCAGGGAGCCACCAGAGAGAGGAAAGGGGCCGACCTGCAAGGACCGCTTCACAGACAAGGGGGGCGTCGTCTTGGCAGAACACAAGGGACAACATTAGGATTTGACGGCCATTCACCATGCCAAAGGCTTTCAAATTGTCATAGGAACGGCAAAGAAGGAACCAACATGTCCACAGCACGATGGAACGGAAAATCGCCCATCCACGTGGATTGGGAGGATTTTGAGTATATTGTCTACGAAATGGCATCCACAAAAATCGCTTGTCCAAAACAATTTTTGATAAATATATGTATATATATGTTAAATAGTTATAAAAGACACTACAGACTTCAAATTTTAAGGCTAAAGCTCACTGCTCCAGTGCTCATATGTGCCAACCTTGGTCCGTGGTCCCTCAAAGAGTCAAAGGCTAAAGCTCAATGGGGCCTGGGCCCAAAATGGGGACAAGAGGGAATTTGGAAACTTGGAAAGTAGATGGAAAATCGATTTAGGGGCAAGGACCAAGGTGCCTCGTGGCTTGGCTACGGAGTCCGGACATCAATTTGAAACCTGCTTACATCCAAATTTTAATTTGAAGGATAATAGGCTATAGCCTCCGCCTGGTTGGAACGAAACGCCTACAGCCTGCTTCAAACACTCAGCTTGCGAAGTTGCGCGTTGAGTCGACTTGCTCCTTGCCAGCGCAATGGCGCCCCACTTGTTGCCTACTGCCGTCTCAGTGCCAAGGCTGTTCAAGCGGTTTGGAATGGCCTTTTGAAAATTTGCCATGCCATGCGGAATGCAAATCGTAAAATGGGTGCTTAGCAAATCCTAACGCTGACAAGGGATCAAGTAGGCTCGCTATTAAAGGAGGTTGGCCAGTGCTCTGTAAACGAAACAGTTAGGGAGACCTCTCAAACGCCACTTGCCAGAGATGAGGGGGGGGACGCTACAGAAGCTGGAAAAAGAGAGGAGCCACCATAGCGTGATCAGGTAGAGGGGGGCTCTTGAAGCCACTCGGGAGAAGGCAAGGCGAGCAGCCAGAGGCCGCGGGATGCTACAATACAAGGGGGGTGTGCAACAGAACAGAGCCGTGGGGTACAGGGCTAAGCTGAAGCATTAAAGGGATGTCCAAGCCCTGAGAAGGCGCTATCTAAAGGCTGCTTGGAAAAAATGAAGGGGAGACACTGCAGAAGCGGGAAGAGTGGAGCCTCCATAGCGTGAGCAGGTACAGAAGGGGCCCGAAGCTACCAGCACACGAGGAGGAAGGGGCTATCAGGTAGCCAAGCTCGGCAAGCACATGGAAGAGGGGAGCAGCTCCTCGGGGCTATATAGCTGGGGAGGTAGGGTAACATCTGAGAAGAAGGGCGAGCTACAGAGAGGATCTGGGAGCAGGCCGAAAGAGAGGAAGCTCGAGCTGAGGGATCTCATCACGAGCCTGCCCTTCTTCTGGTTAAGAGGGCTGGGCAGGAGCGGCCAACGCAGGAGAGGATTTGTTGAGCTTGCATAGCTATGGGGGATGCCACTTGAGAAGTGTCATGGCGTGAAGCTGTGCGAGCAGAGAAACGAGAGAGAGAAGAGAGATTCGATACAGCACAGAACAAAAACAAACACGCTATTCTTGATATATTAAAAAAAACTTTGTAAACATTCCCTCCAATATAAAGGTCAAACATGCCATGCACAACTTGAACTCCAACTAAAGCTACCTGCATGCTTCGTAATGGGGAGTTTGCCACATGTTAGACGCACACTGGGCTTGCATATCCAACAATCCCCCCCCGAGTCCGAACTAGATATGCAACTCATGATACCTTGAGTTTCTGGTGTACTCGTCAACCGTGAGTTTTAGGTTCACTCACAACCAAGGATTTCTGGTGTATCCATAACCTGGTGCTATGATAGTAGAATCCCCCCTTGAACAGTAACGGGGCTCACTCCTCTCCTTCTCGTGCTTCCTACTCCCTCTCCGGTTGTCACATTGCAGTTGTGTTTTTTGCATTTGCAACCGCAGGTAAGAGCTCTACGCATTAACGTAAACACATCATAATATTTCGTAGTTTTTGGTGTCGTCGACCTACGACCTAATTTCATAATACCTAGGAATTTAGAATTTCAAACCAAAAACTAAGCACATGCGAGGTATTGGGGCATCATTGTTAAGCATTTAGATGCATTCTGGGTCGAAAACAACTAGGTCAAAATTCCACTACTGTTAATAATCGCGATTTTAAGACTTGACCTAAAGTGGGGTTTGAGATCATAGGCATGTGTACTTAGGTCTTATAAACATGTCCTAGAAGTTTTGTTCCGTTTGGATGTCATTTGATGCTGTAACAAATGTGATTTGTTTGCCGATGAGCGATTGTCTTTTGGTGATTTCAGCCACTTGAGTGTAGCTTGAGTTAGATGCGAGTTGTTAGTTGTTTTCCCAGAAATTGACACCCTCTTGTAGCCTCTATGCACTAGTCGAGTCAGCTTCATCCCATGGATTGACAATTTAATCGTGATACTCACTAATATCGCAATAAGATAGGATGGTGAGGTTAGATATGCGTCCCACAATCATTGATGATTTACTAAGTGACTTACATGCATATGGTCCAACATGTGATGATGCTTCTTCGAACAGAAATTCCTATTGAGAGGGGGTGCAAGTTCTACATAGGGAGGATGGGTTTCCAACGGGCACAGATGTGCTAAAAAATGATCAGGTAATGTGATGAAGGAGATGATGTGGGAATGGGATGCCAACACACACATCAAAATCTTAAAGCTAGAGAGGGTGAAGACAGTGAGCCCGATCATCATTCGAGGTGGGAAAGCAACCAATTTTTTCAAAGAATGCTTGCTATCTTTTTTAGAGGAGATATGCGATACGGATTTTTTATTGTATTCCCCTTGTTACTGATTGTGATAGGGATCTTATATTTGCCGGCATAAGGGAGCAACATACCAAAAGACAAATTTTGTTCCCAATTATCGACAGGGTGTGGATGTTTTCTCTTGATTCGGGACAGGTTTCCATGTTTTGCAAAGTATACAGGTGTTATGTTCTCAAACACAAAGCTTAAAGCACATGCATCCAAAAAACATTTGAAGCAAATTCAACATGGTTGCATGGAATTGGGCCCAAGGTATGATGTAATGTTGTGCAAAGCTTGCAAAATGTGCACACATTATGAATTTTTGCAGTTGCCTATGTGAGAAGAATTTTATGTTGCTTTGTTTGGACAATTTATACTTATTCTGTTTGGTCGAGGAGGGAAGTCGCTATGTGCCATGCCAAATGATGTCTAGGGTTTACATTTTCCTTTATTCTAGATGGGTATACACTCATGCAACCAAGGTTGGTAGAGTTGTCAAAGCATGCTTATTGTGGAGCACTGATTGGGTGAAGCTATGTCTATGCTTGCTGTTTTAGATAACGGTTGGCACATGCCGAAGGCTCTTTAAATTTAGAGGGGGTGGATGTTGTGCCACTTTGCATGCATAGTATGAAAGAGGAGGATCTGCAAGAAATTTTAAATTTTATCGAACTTATCACTAATGCTAGAATCTGATATGATAGCAAAATTGATTGGTATGTATGCTTGTTGTGGGTTTTGGAGCCAAGAAATGAAGATTGATGCCTACAAGCCAAGCTGTGGCGATGCTATTAACATAAAGTTTTATAGGCCAAAAATTTTGTACTTGGAATGCTCTACAAGCATGTCTTTACGGCTTGTCGATTGGAGTCCAAATAAAAACTTTATTGGCATATGAGTATTTTCTAGGGTCGACCTTACACGGGAGTTGAGATGTGTGCTTGAGTGATCTATTTTAGCTTGACAGGGTTCATGATGATAACATCTAGCACGGGCTAGAGTATGTGTTTTACAATGCTCAAATTGGGCATTCGGTGCTAAAGTTATGGTCGATTCAGTTTTCTATGTAGTCTCAGACATCTATGGGCAAGGAAGGTAATGCTGAAGCAGTTAAGGTTTTTCTCAACATTGGTTTAGTTGAAATTTGGATACATCAAGATGATCTTCAAATTGTCTTGACTATTAGTATGGTAAATGTGACACATTTGTCGAAGTAGAGACCGTATTTAACGATGCTTTATGTGATATGTAAGCCGTATGTGATGATTTAATGAGAGCACATTAAGTTCGTGATGGGATACCTCTTACAATGTCGTTATTTGGAATGATGCACTGCTGGAGGATGTGGTCAGGGAATTGAGAAAAATAATGACATGCTTGCTAGTGCTTTGGTCAGAATTGTATGCCACCTGGGCTATTAGCAAAAAACAATGTGCTTAGATGACGATGCCAAAGAAACAAAAAGTGTTAAGCAAAGCATGGCGCTCCTATTTGGTCCACATCCACATGGTTTGGAGTTGGGAAAAAATTGGGCTACCACATCATCAAGGGGGCGCCCATTGGGGAGGGAGCTATATTTGGAAATATGAGTAAGCATGCATGGGGGGAGGGGGGAGTTGGAGGCCATATTCAAAATGGGGGGACTGAAGAGTTCTCTCTCAGAAGAGGGGCCACCAACCATAGCCAAGACAAAATAGCCCTCAAGCCCTCTTATCCCTAGCTCTCGTTGGCTATAACGGTGAGATCTCTCTCTCATGTCGGACCTTCCACGTCTCTCCCTTATATGCTCCATCATTTGGAATCTCACTGTCTCACCTCGCCATCCTTAAGATGATTTCATAGCTTTGAGCTCTCACAACTTTAGCCGATCTTTCTTAACCTTAAGCCCTCTTAACGATAATCGTTAAGTTCAACCTTTCTTACCCTCAAGCTCCCATATATCCGTTCACATCCGGCATCAAGGGAGACAAGCGGGGGAAGACGATCCGAAGGAGTTGCTGAAAGAGGAGAGAAGGCAAGATATGAAGGATCTAAGGTGGATTAAAGTTAGCATTAAAGGGCCATTAATGATCTTAAGGGCATATTAAGGTAAGAAGAAAGGCATAAAAAGGGCTTAACCTCGCTCTTGTTCTCTCTCGGCATTCAAGAGAGTAGCAAGGGAGGCATGGAGAAGGACCGTATTCAAGGAAATAAGAACAAGATCTTTTAAGACAATAGGTTCATGTACAGGGATGTAAAAGGTTCAAAGATGAAGAATAAGAGACAATAAACAAAGGTTGAAATCTACCATTGTTTTCTCGGGATTGGGGCAAGATTTTGACAAAGTGAACAGAGTACTCGACACAGTAAGGGTTTGGGCGAGCACAAGTACAAACCAGGGAATTCTAAAGCTTGGTACAGGACCAGCATTCGATCATTACGGTTCAGGTGCATGCCACCAACACGGCTTGAGCATGCGATGGGCAAGAACCAAACTTATAATCGATTGCAGGGCTAGATAGCAGAAATTCAATGTGTATGGGTTCGAGTGCTCGGCATCTATCATTACCTAGGGTTTTCTATTAGAGTTTCTATGAATATCGAGGGTCGATTTTGAACATACTTTGTACATGAATTGGGAAATTGAATGAAACCAGGGTTGGGTTGAAACTGTTTTGCAACTTTCTCTTTGTTTTAGTCTTGTTGTCTCTATCTCTCTGAGCTCGTTCACAACCAACAGCTTGGTGCTCTCTCGATCGACCCTAGAGAACTGCGCACTCCGACAACGTGCATGATCAAGGCTGGTGATCTACCATATTTTTTGCTTACATATTTTTCTACTTGAGAAGGTCTCATGAATTATGGTTCAATGACATCTCTTATCATCCCTAGGTTTCTTGCATGTTATGGGGAACCCTAATGAGAGAATTAAAATGAACAAATAACACTAACTCTTTCCTTCAATGCACATAATTCTTCACCATTATAGATTTCAAGGAAGAAAAAGAATTCAAGAAAGAAACAAGTTATTGCATTACTATTCAGGTAACATAAATGGAAACTGATTAGTAATAATCCAAAAATAGACAATATTGCATAGGTGACCCACTTCTTCTTCTTTATTCATATGTCATACATGCCACAATGTCCAATCAAGGCCCATCTCTCTTCCAAACAAAGAGGCATGTTCTTTTCATACTGCAGGTACCTTTTTTTGGCCTAAATATTATAATGAGCATTACCTAGAAATTTAAGCTACTATACCTAGGTTTAACATCTGGCACAAGCTGGTGACAAAAAGTTTTATGATGCAACACCCATTTATCCCTTGTCGTAATCAAAATTTGGTTTAAGATGCTAAGAAATTTATAGATTGCAATGCCTCAAATTTAATCCAAGGTGCATTCACATCTATCCTTATATCATCAACCCTTTGTAAAAATCTTAGTGTTTAAAAACACATTTCTCAATAAATCATATCCATTGCTAGCTTTGGCAACTCCCCTAAGGGATCCTCCAAAGGCTCAAAAACATCAACCATCATCATATTAGATCCCTACATTTTCTTTGAATTCAGTTTATGATCCTCTCTTGAAATTTTATCTTGATTCACTTATGGACTCTCTCCCTGAAAGTGTCCAGACTTCTCCTCAAGTATTTCTTGTACCACTTTGTAGTTGCTTCTATTGCCTCATAATATCCTATATTAATATCTTTAACCACATGCTCAAAGATACCTTTTTCATATCATTGGCCTTCTCATTAAATTTTTGATTACCTAAGCCACATGATTATCTTATCATCATGCACACACATCATCCCAACTAGCATCGATAAGTAGACATACCCCATCATGCTTTAAATAAACAACATTTGTGAGAATAGATACATATATCCCATCGCACAAAATAGCCTCAAGCAGACATAAATTTAGCACACCATGAATTTGTAAGCTAGGTTGCTTCACCCACAACACATTTTGTTGCTTGAAAATTTCAAAATACTTGATGATGTGTTTTACATGAGAGGAAGTGATTTGGTTCTGTGCATGTTGCATAAAATTTTGCAAGCGGGCTATGTATGGACAAGCATTCAGCGCGATGTTAACCATTGGTGCAATTCATGTTTGCCTTGTCAGAAGATGGGAAAGAGAATTTTGAAGCCCAAATTGCGAAAGACATTTCTATCTTTTTATGTGTTTGAAAAATGGGGTCTTGATGCTATTGGGACCCTTACCTATGACTAGCAAAAGAAATGCTCACATTTTGACAACAATGTATTATTTATCACGATAAACAGAAGACAAGGCTATCAAACAAATTACTACTAAAGAAATGGGGAAGTTTTTTTATGAGCATATATGCTACAAATTTGGTGTGTCCCTAGAGCTACTTTCTGATAGAGGGCCAGGATTTAGAGGAGAGTTGTTTGATTACTTATGTGAGAAGCTTAATATTCACCATAGGTACATTTCTCCTTATTATCCACAATGCAATGCTCTCAATGAGAGGTTCAATGAAGAGTTGGTGAAGATCTTAACAAAGATGACCTAGACACATGGGAAGACTTGGGATTCAGAATTGCCTTGTGCAATATGGGCCTATAAAACTGCTATCAAAACAAGCACAGGGTTTTCTCCTTACCACTTGGTTTATGGCAAAGAAGAATTATTGCCAATTGAAGTGGAGATTCCTGCACTCAAATTGTTTTCATTGGGAGATGAAGAGCAAAGAGATACTTGGCAGAAAAGATTGTTGGATTTACAATGTTTGCAATTGGAAAGAGTTTTAGCTTTGAACTACTATGAAGAGGTGACAAAGAAGGCTCTCAACTAAAGGCTAATGAATGCGTACAGGATAAGGGAATTGAAAAGGTTGATCTGGTGTTGCAATACAATAGTAAGCTGAACAATACCTTTTCTAAAAAGTTCCAAATCAAGTGGGAAGGTCCTTTTACTGTTGTGAATAAATTTGAAAATGGCACATATCAGCTGACAGATTTGAGTGGTGCACAACATAAATATCATGTTAATGGTTATAGATTGAAGAAATATTTGGAATACTTGACCACAATTGTGACAAATGAAATGGTATCAATGAAGGAAGTGTGGAAACATCTGAGAATGTAAATGAGGTTTCTATATAGGAATGAGCTACAATAGTTGTTTACCTAAAAACCTCTGCTTGTCATGAATGATCAAGCAGGCTAGGGGGTGTTGGAAAGCTATGTCAAGCATTTTTTGGATGAGCATAAAGTCACTAGGTCATGCCACAAAGCTTGCCCACTAGCCTCGTGTATATATGTGTACATAGTCCTAAAAGTCTTGGAAGTGACCATGTAAAAAATCATGTACAAAGGTGTGATTTTTTCAAGCCTGGGTGCTAATGTTTTGGGTTGTTCAAGTACCCAAACCATGGTTTTCAATAAATATTTCTATCCGTGCTTTATAGCTTGTGAATCGGACATGTACATCACGAGTTGGGCGGTCTCAACTTAGAAAGTGATTGCAGGTGCATGCGACAAGGGCAACTGGGCCACTTGATAATTTGAATTAGAGATGCTGATGTTTAAGAATTCTAGATGTAGTCAAGATAATGGGTTTGAGCCATGTGTTACGGTGTGTCATTCGGTGACCGGAGTAGTAAGTTATGCTTGAGAAAAATTGTCTGAGAAGCTCTTATGCTTTGGGGGAAATAAAAAATTTATTGGGCTTGTGGGAGTTGGGAGGAAGTGCCATGTGGCATAGGAGTTATCCCACATGGGAAGGTAAAAGTGGAGAATGGAGGGTATCAATTTACTCTATTATGGGAGGCCATATTCAGGCACTTCACGTGGCTGCAAGCGGTATAAGCCCGAAGCGTGGATGTCAGTCGTCGCAAGGAGAAAGGGATTCCGGTAGGGAAAGGGAGACACCTCGTAATCCCCTAAGTGACCGGCCACTGAGTGCATTCTGTTCAGTGTTTTCACCTTCTAAGGCATTTGGAGCTATTATGACTATCGAGCCTTGGAGCTGGTGAAGGCAAAAAATGGCCCGCACATAGTCGTACACGACCAGAGAGAGAGAGGTAGAGATGTGTGCTCCCATCTAGATTCTCTTTTACTCTTAATTTGGCCATTAGAGTGTGTGCATTAATGCACACCAGCATTACATCAGCACCAATATGGGCATGCTACTAGGGTACAACCATGCATCCTCTTCTCCGGTTCTATTACTCCTCCAAGCTCTCCACATGGCTCAAAGCATGAAAGCACCGAGATACAGGAGCGAGGTTAGTCCGGGATATTTGTGAGCATGAGGTCAATCCAGGGTGGTGAGCTGGGCACCTCTAGGAGCATGCATGCATGGGAGCAAGAGAGGTCGGCAATTGTATTTGAAGGGGACGAAGGAAGGATTTGAGAGCTTTGTGGAGATTGCAAGCTTGGTGCAACTAGAGTACACCCATGCGTAGAGCAACCATGCTCTCTCTCTCTCTCTCTCTGTGACTCTCTCTATGTGTGTGTTGAGTGCTTGCAGTTGAGGTCCATCTGTGGTACTTGCAACATGCTCTTACACTTGAAGTCAATTGGTTGGGCTGGAAGCATACAGGCTGCTCTTAGGAATTGAAAAGAGCAAGATGAGTATTTAATTTGCTCCTTGGATCGAAATGATGAGAAAACCTGCACGTTTTGGTTCTTGCTTCAAGGTATGGGTTCAACACAGGACACTTAAGGTTGTAGCCTATGGAACCTACACCAACAAATGTAACTTAGAGTCTTTTTTTATTTTGTTCGACTCAAAATGGTAGCCATCCACATGCAAATTTCATGTGAGTTTTCATGAGCTCTACATGTGCTTCACAAACTAATGGACATGCCCTTTTGTCAACTACTTGATGAGAAATTATGTGTTGAGAAATTTAAAATGTATCTCTATTGTCAAAAGGAACAAACTTTGAAAAATCTAGAGCAACCCATCCAAAACAGACACAAGCGTATTTTAAGAATTTTTGAAAATTGAGTGGTATTTTGGGAATTTCCACAAATTATAGGGGTACTTTGGTAATTTTCCCTTTTAAATAATGGTCCAGATTGCTACAATTTAGTATCCTCATTCTGTGCCATTAAGAGAGACCCGTCGAATCAATTTGATGTGGGTTGCATCCTGTCACGCAGAGTATGAGTCCCACTCACTTGGTCGTGCGCATGGTTAGCATTAGTCTTCCTCTCTTGCTATCCCATCTCACTTGCACGACCTCCTAGCCAAGTTGTGATGTCTCCACAAGCTCCGGTTTCCTCTATTGCTCGCTCTCTTGCATTTATTTCTCTCGCCTCCTCTAACTCACCTAGGCTTCCATCATGGACAAGTCCACCTTGGGCATGGACCCCATGACTCTCAAGCAGTGTTCGCTAAAAACCTGTAAACAGTCACAATGCACTTGCAAAGTTTTGGCAAAAAAACCTATAATATTCAATAACCCAAGTTTTTCTATTTGTTTAGCAAAAAGTTCTTTTGAAACGCTGCTCTCAAGCTTGGTATGTATATCTCAAATTTGGACTGCTCTATCTCATGTGCCTTCCCACGAGCAACACCTAAACTTGCAGCCGAATGAGGACCATGGTCCATTACCCTCAAGCTTGGTCTCCCTTTCTCACTTCCTCTCACCTACCTTTAAGTATGCATGTACAAATCCATTGAGCTATAATGGAGAGCCATTTTTAGACTCTCCACATGGCTCAAAACAAGAGTGCAAAGAGACAAGAGTGGGGTCAGTTCCAAGAACATGATCACCGTAGGGGTTAGTCCGGGGTGGTGAACTAGCCATTTTCTAGAGCATGGTAGCCGGAGAAGTCAAGAGCGGAAGTAAAGTGGCCAAAGGAGGGAGCTAGACCATCTCTTTTTTTAATTGTTTCAAGAAGTGATTGCAAGCTTTGCACAATTTTATTCCTCCACTCACTGGGGCTACTAGAATTGTTAGGATGCAATTAACTGTCATGTTTTGATGTGGTACTTAGTGAGGCTTACATGTGGTCATTTTGTTGAGAGAGAGAGAGAGAGAGAGAGAGAGAGAGAGAGAGAGAGAGAGAGAGAGAGAGAGAGAGAGAGAGAGAGAGAGAGAGAGAGAGAGAGAGAGAGAGAGAGAGAGAGAGAGAGAGAGAGAGAGAGATCTACTAACATATTTGCCATTAAGAAAAGTCAACATACATCAGTGTTCTTTGAATATTTAAGAAAATCAATGACGACAGAAGATATAAAAAAGTGCATTTTAGAAGTTGTGCAATGAGGGTGCTGTAAACATAATCCGGTATGGAGGGTAGTAATGAAAGGGATGGAAGTTATATCTAGGGGTACAGAAACTATATGATTACATAGTAGAATCATGAATTGGGTAAAGGTAGCTAGCTTTATCTGTTTCCAGACCAGGGGTGTATAATATGATGCATGTGTCCGTAGGGACCATGATGTAAAACTGCAAATTCCAAGAAGAGGGATTCTCTATTTTCTTCTATTTATCTCTTTGTTTTCATTCTCAAATTTCTCAGCGATCCCTCTGATCTATTTTGTGGGCTCAGTAACTGAAGCTTTCCTAATGTAAAGAGACTCCTCTCTAGGTGGAAGCAAAGGGTGGTAGAGTAGCTATGTGGAATAAGTTGAATAATTAGATTGCAGTTCAATGAAGGTAGCAACTGGTTGGAGGAGTGCAGAGTGAGGCGGGGGGGGGGGGGGGGGGGGGGGGGGGAGACACTCTGTGAATCACGATCCTCAGGAGACCCCAGAGGTGGCAATTGCCTTGAAGTTTTTGAGAGAGATAGGACCAACCTCCTCTTGGCTGTAGCAGGGGACCCCAATCTAGAACCACCTAGAATCCCCAAGACATGGTTTTTAATAAATTTTTTAGTTGTGCTTTATAGCTCATGAATCGGACTTGTACATCATGAGTTATGAGCATCCGAAGTGGGCGGTCCCAACTTAGAAAGTGAATGCAGGTGCATGCGACAAAGGAAACTGGGCCAACTTGATGATTGGAAATGGAAATGTTGAAATTTAAGATTTCTAGAAGTAGCCAAGATGACGGGCTCCAAGCCATGTGTTACGGTGTGTCATTTGGTGACCGGAGCTGTTGGAATTAGGGTTGCAAAGAAGCACACACAGCTTGGAGAAGACGAAGGAAGCTCAAGGCACACAATACAGAGTGTGTTACTTAGTGTGCAATGGAAAGATAGATAGCCCTAGAGTGATGGGCGTATATACAATGCACGGGGGAAAAAACCTCATAAAGAGGGAAAAAATGCCCCGACGGTCCTAGTGTGTTCACACACATCACTACCACATGTATATGGTAACAAATCCCCCCCTGGAGTGATGCGGTGAACGAGAGCTGGCACATGAGTAAAGGGAAGTGCCATGCCCTGAGGACACGATCAGTCCACAAAAGGGAGTAAGCCCAAAGCTTTGCGGAAAGCTTCAAGCTTCTCACGAGACAATGCCTTTGTGAAAAGATCTGCAAGGTTGTCCTGTGTTGTCACATAAGCCAAGCTAATCTCTCCTGCTGAGAGCCTCTCCCTGACATAGTGGTAATGCACCTCAATGTGCTTTGTGAGAGCATGAAAAACTGGGTTCCTCGCAACTGCCAATGCGCTCTGACTGTCAGTGTAGATAGTGTTGGCAGTGTCCTGTCCAACACCCAAATTAGCCATAAGGTGTCTGAGCCATACACACTCAACCGTAGCTGTGAAGACTGCCGTGTACTCAGCCTCACAACTCGAAGTGGCCGCAATAGGTTGCTTCTTGCTCAACCATGATATACATGAACTTCCAAGCATGAAACAAAAACCTGATGTGGACACTCGCGTGTCAAAACAACCAGCCCAATCTGAGTCCGAAAAAGCATGTAAGTCTGGCGGCAATGATCCCCCCTTGGGATAAAACAAGCCAAGATGTAAAGTGCCACTAAGGTAGCAGAAAATCCTCTTGAATGCCTGCCAATGCTTAGAACCTGGGCTATGCATAAATCTGCTGACCTGTGAGACTGCAAACTGAATATCTGGCCTCGTGTTGCATACATAAATGAGGCAGCCAACAGCAGTTTGGTAAAGAGTGACATCAGCAAGATCGCCAGCATCATGTAGACTCAACTTCAAACCTGTTTCCATGGGAGTGGCAATAGGTTTGCAATCCTCAAGTCCAAACTTACATAGCAATGTCTCTATGTAACTTTTCTGACACAAGGCAATACCACCATCACACTGCTTAAACTGTATACCCAAGTAATGATGCAACAACCCCAAATCTTTCATCTTGAAAGTAGCATTCAAATCAGCCTTGAATTCAGCAATATGTCTCTCATTTGGTCCAGTGATCAGCAAATCATCAACATAAAGCACCACGATGAGAAATACATCACCCTCACGCTTTACATACAATGTGCTTTCTGTTGGGCTGTTACGAAATCCTTGTTTGACCAAATGAGTGTCAGCTTTCTCATACCAAGCACGAGGAGATTGCTTCAACCCATACAAAGCCTTGTTACATTTGCACACTTTGTCCTCTTGTCCTTTTATGACAAAACCGCGAGGCTGCGTTACATAAACTTCTTCAAATATGTCACCATTCAAGAAAGAAGTAACAATGTCTGATTGATGTACATCCCAACCAAAATGAGCTGCCAATGCACGTAGAAAACGCACAGTAGTCATACAACAAGTGGGAGCAAAAGTTTCTTCATAATCTATGCCTTTTTGCTGTGCATAACCCTTTGCAACAAGTCGAGCCTTATGGCGATCAATCTCACCATCCGGCTTGCGTTTCAACTTGTAAACCCACTTCGTACCAATGGCCTTTTTGCCAGGAGGCAAATCACATAAAGTCCACATGTCATTCTCTATAAGTGCATCATATTCTGATTGCATGGCAGCCATCCAATTTTTTGAATTCTGTGCTTCATCAAAAGTCAGAGGCTCCTCAACATCATGTAAGCTAGACACAGCCAAAGCATAACAATCTGATGCATAAGATGCATGGCAAGAGCCTGAACGAGTACGACTAGACAAAGGTGCATCCAATTTACTGTCACGCAAAGTGTGCACCAGCCATTTTGGCATACCTCTAGCCTGCTCATTTTCAGCCCTTTCCTCATCAAGTACATCATGTACATCTGCATCAGTAATAGGCTGATCTAAAACATTTTCAGAAACCCCCATAGGCTGTACATTTGCCTCATTGGAACTTACATTCGTATTTCCACCACTGAAAAGAGGCAACAAAGTGTCATGAATGTCTTGGGAGCTTACATTACTGTCTCTAGTACATGATAGCAAGGTTGAACAGAATCTTCCACAAACACTACATCCCGAGAAACCAGAATACGTTTTGTTTGTGGATGATACAACCTGTAACCTTTGCTTTCAGCACTATAACCAACAAAAATACATTTGACAGCCTTATCATCCAATTTTTTGCGCTGCACTTGTGGCACCAAAGCATATGCCAAACAGCCAAAAACACGCATGTGCTCAATAGAAGGCTTTCTATCAGGGCACTCTTCATATGGAGTAATAGATTGCAAAGCTTTCGTAGGACACCTGTTAAGTACATAAGTGGCACACATGATGGCCTCAAGCCAAAAAGAATGCGGTAAAGCTTGACTTTTGACCATACATCGTGCCATTTCCATCAGTGACCTGTTTTTCCTCTCAGCAACACCATTTTGCTGAGGCGTATAAGGCACTGTACATTGGTGTTTTATCCTACGACTAGCCAGAAATGCATTAAATTCATGAGACACATACTCCCCCCCTCGATCGGAACGGAGGGTGCCCATAGTACATTTCGAGAGATTTTCAGCCATAGCCATAAATTGTTTGAAGCACATAAAAACTTCGGACTTTGCTTTAAGCGGAAATACCCATGCATGCCTGGAGTAATCATCAACGAAAGTCACGAAGTATAGGTAATTTCCCAAGGACGGAGTTTGCATGGGCCCACAAACATCACTATGCACAAGCTGCAACCTGCTTGTGGCCCGAACTGAACTATCCTTTGTAAACTTAGAACGCTGCATCTTGCCCAAAATACAGCCTTCACAAACATGTTTGACAGGTGCTTCAAGAGGTGGCATAGAAGCAACCATGTCAGATTTCTGCAAACGCAGCAAACTTGCAAAATTCAGATGACCAAAACGTGCATGCCAAAGTTTTGCATCTGAAATAGCCCTTGAATCTGCAACAGCATTTGCAAAATTTTTTCCACCCTTGTCATACAAAGTGAGCTTATACAGCCCACAGCACAAAAGCCTAGATGCAACAATTTCATCACCAAAACTGAGATCATGAACTGTACATCTGTCATCCACAAATTTGACTACAAGTCCAAGTCTAGCAAGTGCGGATACAGACAAGAGATTCTTCTTGATCTGAGGTATATAAAGTGCATCAACAAGTGTGAAATAACTGCCATTAGCAGCAGTAAGCACAATCTTTCCAACTCCCTGAACGGGATAAGAGGCGTTGTTGGCACAAGTGACAGAATTTCCATGAGGGACAGACTCGAGAGAGGTAAACAATTCACGATGTGAGGTAATGTGCTTTGTAGCACCACTGTCGAAATACCACACATGTGAATCTGCAGCAATTGACAAGCATGCATCATGGACAACAGGATTGTAAGTGCACTCTGCGCTAAAAGCCCATTCTACATCAACATCAGCAACACAATCTCCTTTCACAAAAGACTCAACAATGGCTGCATTTGTAGTGGAACCAGCATTTGCAGTGGAACCACCCTCTTTCTTCTTAGCCTCTTTGGCCTTCAACTTAGGACACGACTTGATCAAGTGATCATTGGCTTTACAATAATGGCAACGCATCTTCTTTTTGCCCTTATCACCAGAATTGCCAGATGAAGTACTGCTAGCAGAAGCATTAGGAACATAATTTTTGCCACTCGCAGCAGAACCATAAGAAGTGGCTGCATTGCTGTTACCACCCTTTCTTTGAGAAGCAATAAAAGCCTGTTCAATTGCACGCTGTCTAGTCCTGTTTTTTCTGGACAGTGACTCTTGCAACAGCAATGTGCATAATGCATCAAACTTGACAACTTTTGGATTTCCTTGGGTCATCAGTCTCCAAGTACTGGCAAAGTCTGGTAGGAATTTGGTAAGGCATCAAGAACAGTCTGCACAAGGAAACTGTCTGAAATGACTTCACCTGCAGAAATAAGCTGCTCATTGATATCCTTGACACTAGCAAGGAAAGTGTCCATATCATCTTCCTCATGCATAATCTTCGACTCCAGCTCTTTACGCAGCAAAGCAATTTTAGCCTCATTGCGGCTTGCATAAAGACCTGCTAGAATATCCCAAGCCTGTTTTGTAGATTTTGCTGAACGGATGTGAGGAACAATGGTGCGCTTCACAGACAATGCAATCAATGCATGAACCTGTGCATCCTTAACATCCCAACAAGCTTGTTCTGCCGTAGGCAAAACAACTTTAACAGCTGCAATCCTTGCAGCAAGACCTGCAATCTGTGACATGGGGTCGACGATCGCGATCGGTGTACCTCTACATAGTGAGGGTATTTGACTTCATAAGTTTGTAGATCTACTTGAGTATATCCCAAATCTCAAGATTGAGTGAAAAATACCCTCTGGAAGCCAAGATACAAGCACAAAATCTCTTTGTGTCCCGATCCTGAAACTGTTTTGAGTGTTGTTTCAAGTGTAGTTTACCAAAACTACTGTAACTTTTGACACACAACTCCAAACTGAGTCTCCTATAGCTAGGAAGAAAGCTTGCTAGGATTCCCATTTACAAACTTTTAGGGTACCCAAAACCAGTATCCAAAGGTCAGTGGGGCACCAAAGCCTGAATTTTTAGAGACTTGACCAGGGGAAAAAAGGGATTGTATGCACTAAGCCAAGGTGTTCTTATCAAGGACCATCTTGAGAGTATTGAATGAGGCTTAAACATGACAACTGATCCATCATTAGGGTTTCCCACTCAACTCAGGGCTATGCCACCTACACAAACAGCTAGAAATACTACAACACCTATAACAAGAGGGTTGAGACAAGACCATGAGGCTTATCAATCATATCAAGCCAAACCTCAAGGCATAGCTCATGGATATTTGTCAAGTGACCATGTAGCTCACTGGAAGGCAAACCAATCAACTAAAATGCGGGAGTTTGGAAGAGCAAAAGTGAAAATTGCTGGAGACTTAGAGGAGAAGCATCCTCTAATCAACAAACCCAACGTGAGGTTCATCAAAACCAATGAAGCCACGAGAGTTCTAATGGATTACACTTATGATGGCCTTTATAAGTTACCTATTGAAACAACTTCTATCGATGTTTAAATTCCATCATTGAAGAGTTGACAGACTACAAGGACGTCTATGCCTTCACATACACAGATGACCAGGGAGTGCAAGTTCTAATGGTAGATAAGTATGGACGAGAGTACAAACTTATCGGCCCAGATGAGCTAGAAATATATACATACATGGGTACTCCAATCTCTGCTAACTACTTTCAACCGAGTATAAGTGTACCAGGGTTTTTTGAGACTGATTTGCAAGAAGCTAACATTGAAACTATGGGATCAAATGGACCTCAAACATCCAAAATAGCTATTCGCAGGAGTGTAGCTCCTACCTCATTGAGTGGAACCAAGAGACCACCAATTAGACTTACAAATCCATCAACATTTCCAAAACATGTCTCAAAGGGGATTCCACTAGGATTTGCTCCAAGACGAGAAGAAGGAACGAGGGATGTCTTTGTGAGAGACCCCAACACGCTAAGATACATGGTTGAACCAGAACCAATGAGACCATATCAATTGGCCAAATGTGTCAAGAAGAAGTATGATGGATTAAGAGATCCATACGTACATGCATCCTTGTTCAAACAAGTGTTAAGAGCTGAACAAGTTTTTTTTTTTTTCATACACAGTATGAGGGATTTGGCTTAACCTTGGAAGGGATAGCATTGAATTGGTTCCAACCGTTGGACAAAAATGCCTTCTCAAACGTTGAACAACTGTTGCAAGAATTTTTTGTGGAGTTCTCTAAAAGGGGATTCAAGCATAACACAGTGTCCCAAATCTTTGCATTCAAGCAAAAAGAAGATGAGAGAGTGAAGGAAGCATTGCTACGCTTCAAACAATATATAGAGAGATGTTCGGAGCGTGAGTTACCACAGGATGAAAGATTATCAATTCTCTTCATAGAGGGTTTGAAAAATGAAAATCTCAAGAAAGATTTTCACTTAAAAGGATGTACTTCCTTTGAACAAGTCACGAGAGAAGCATTATACCTAGTTGAAAATTGTAAAGCCTATGGCGAGGAAATTGGTGATACAAAGATCACTCTGGATAATGCTCCTTTAGCATCTAGTGAAACCAACACAAGGCAAATGGTTGTCTCAATTAATGACCAACCTAGATGAGCTAGCAGCGCAAGTAGCACAACGAATAAAATGGTGTGCCATTGAGCAAACATGGACCAATTATGAGATTAGTAAGTGCTACTATAATCAAACCTACGCGAGGGGGATACTATTTGGACATCAAATAGAAAAACAAATGCCATTACCAAATCATCCATTATTTCAAAATAGGGTTGTATCAAGGGCTTTACAAAGAGCTGAGGTATCACAACCTAGGCTAGGGCAAGAACCTATAAGAAAACTCTATTCATTGAATGAGGACACTCAGATGCTCATAGCCAATCAAGAGCGTAGACCAGAGACCATTCTGGCTAAGCAAGAACAACCATCAATTGTGCCACCAGTGACTCAACAAGATGGACCATGCTACAAGTGTGGACGTAATCGTTGGGCCAAGAATTGTTCTCGTGTAGAGATAATTGGATATTGTTTGGAGTGTGCCATTACACACGTTGTTCCTAATTGTCCAAAACACCCAAACAAACAGGGAAAATCAACAATGAATGTTGTGGGAGTGTTATCTTCTCCAAGTGGATCAGAGGCAAAACCCAAAATTCTTGTGAAGGTAGTGACTAGAGCCCAAGCAAAAGAAAATGTTGAGCACCAAGCTAATGAGGAGAAATATCAACAACCCAAACAAGGGGAAACAACAAGTGTGTCAGTGAGGACTGGGAGAAAATCCTGGAAATCCAAAAGAGACTTAATTAAAACAAAAACAATTACAAATCAAACTGCAGTACAAACAAAATTACAAGAGACAAAGGAGCAGTTAAAACAGCTAGATTGAAACCCAACCAAACCCTAGAGCAACGAGGGATGAAATATCCTCATGCTGAGGTAGAGACTGAGAGGTTGAAAATGTATAAGGAATTGGTAAAAATTGCACAGGAAATGATGGAGCTTGAAGCACCAATTCCACCTCTAGAATCAAAACCAAAAAGTGTTGGATTTGAAATGCCTAAGGCAAAGGTTGTTGAGACATTAACTCAAAGAAATATTGAGCTAGAATCACAAAAGGATGTGCAAGCAAAGACTGCAACACAAGAAACCAACAACCTAGAAATTCAACTAGATGATCAAGTAGTGGCCAACACTACTAATGATGCAAGGTCAAGATCACAATTTATGGAACCTATCCCAGAGATAGATGAGCCATGGCCAAATGAATTGTGGGAACCGATTAGAGGTGCAAAAGATGGAAGTGCGACTTTCCAATCTGCACCCATAATTGAGGTCAATACAGGGCATGAAGTCTATCAGGGAGACATTCAATCTCTAAATGGAGATGCAGGGATGGAAGTTTCAATTGAAAGCAAACCAGAGTCCTTGAAGACGTTACCCTCATACATAGGAGAACATGAGGTAGACTCAAAGACTAGAGTGGTGCCATCTCAGAGGAAAGCCATATCCAAGATGATGGATACAAAGAGTATGTAAGAGTTGATGTCAGTTGGACAATACAGTGCACCATTACTCTATCTGAACTGCTTAAGATTAGACCACATGTATGGGATGAAGTAGGCAACAATTTGGGGAAGATGGGATTAAAGATACCTCTTCAAGATCTACCCTCAAATGAACAATCAAACAAAACTCAATAAGAAAGTGCAAACGCTAAACCTGTTTCAATAAAAATATTGCTAAGGAGAAGAAGGAAACACCACCTTACCTGTGGAATACAAAGGAGTTAAAACATTGGCTATACTTGATAGTGGGGCTGGAGTAGCCATAGCCACAAAAGACATTTGGGAAAAATGGGGTAGACCAGCGCTTAGGAAAACTAGAATGAAGCTGCAACTTGCAGATGGATACACGGAAAAACCTTTGGGCATCCTAGAGAAAATTATTGTGACTTCTTGTGGAATTGAATATGAACATACAATTGCAATAGTAGATTTTGGAAAAGGGAACAATTTTGATATGATTTTAGGAAGACCTTTCATGCATCAACTTAAGATGGTTCAAGATTGGGGCTATGACTATATCTACTTGAGACATCAAAAGATCACCACAAAAATAATATGACACAGGCATGGTCTGCACTCATGCATTTGACAAAATCAATACAACACATTGGAATAAGGGGACTTCCTCAGCCCAGCATTCTCTCTCTATCTCTCTCTCTTTTCAACTTCTATGTGGGAAAGGTGAAACTAGACACGATTTTATTAAACTCTTTCTATCATAATATGGTAACAGGAAGGGCTATGAGCCAACAGGAAGGGCTACAAGCCATCACTTACCACCTCTTGGGGCATGGCTAAGAGCCATCTGTTTGTAAATGGACAAGCAAGAGTCTTGCCGTTAGTGATTTTTTGGACATTATTTTTGCACTCCACACTTTAAGTGTGCAAGTCAAGTTGAGTTTTTGAACCTCTTAACCTCGTCCGGCTTATCTCTACCAAGGTGTAAGGATGAAGCTAGCATTTTAGACTGTATGATTGCTCACAGAAACACCACATTATGGATTTTTGGGTGTGACAAAGATCTAGTTGTGCATACGACTCCAATTACAGTGGAACTCCTATTAGCACTATGAGTGCTTATACGGGTGCCTATATGCAAACCCAATGGGGGTCATGGACAAGGGCCAGCTGCTCGTTGAGCAATTTTCATGCAACATTTAACCACGGGGTTTGACAATGTTGCTTTAACAAAGGGGTCTAGATTGCAAAGGCAACACCCAAGGTTACATGTGCAATACTACTTGCATTTTCCTAATTTTCAATTAGTGTTCCTAGGCCTTTGTAGCTGGCGTGAAATTTGAACATACCTACAAATAAGTGAACACTATGTTCATCCTCCAGGTACACATCTGATTTGGTTTTATGTTTTTTGGTTTGCTTTTTCTACGTAGGATGCATAGACTTTGTTGTCATCCATTTTTTCTCTTTAGAGAGATGACAAGGTCATGTAAGAGCCAAGACTTTGGGGCCGTAGTGTCCAAAATAAGTTTTTTGCATTATGCAGTTATAGACTCATTTGTAGGTTTTATTTGGCACATGTTGTCACATGGGATGCAGCATGGTCTAGGAGCTCAAGGAGTTTGGTTTAGCCGGTGTGGAGCAAAGCTAATGAGGGTCCCTCTCACTCCCGTCGTATAATTTTTGCAGTTACCTCCACACACAAGTACATCTTGTACTTATAGGTAGGATGTTTTTTTTGCAGACATCCTTAGTTGAGACATATTCCATATGTGGAAAATATGAGTCTCTGGGACTGAGACTGGCGCCCCCTATTTCAAGTATGTGTCACGACAAAGTCCCTAGGTGTTGGTCAAATCTGTGTTCTAGACCATTTTAAGCCAGACGTATCAGGAGAATTTCAGTGGCCAGACATTGTCGGATACTTAGAATGACTTGTTCAGGTACAAGTCGTGCTA
This sequence comes from Adiantum capillus-veneris, assembly GCF_014529385.1. Lineage (NCBI taxonomy): Eukaryota > Viridiplantae > Streptophyta > Polypodiopsida > Polypodiales > Pteridaceae > Adiantum > Adiantum capillus-veneris. The sequence continues at coordinate 105,589,414 of NC_140953.1, forward strand.
AACAACGTTACAGATGGTTGTTTATACATATAGCAAGGCTTTGAGTTATTAATGAAAAAGTTTCATTGTTTGTCCCTAGACGTGATTAATGTTTCACCTTCTATTATGGTTCAAACATTTCAACAAGGCTTGCAAATGATTGCAAATGAAAGTATTTAGTTTCTTTTCAGATCTGTTTTTTGCTAAATGCATGCACACTAGGTGTTATGGGTCCTAGTGTTTAGCAAAAGTTGATTTGGAATTGCATGCGTATTCATCAAGTTGTTGCTTATGAAGCATTTTACAATCTATGTGCAGTATCTATATGAGACTACTTTTGGATCTACCAATCACCAATAGCGATCATGGCTCGGTTTGGGTGCTGGTGGATTTTTCAAGTTAACCAAGATGGTTATTCAGAACATTGTTGTTTCCTTAGCTAGTTGTATGATATTGTGATCCCCATTTACGAGTCTCATCGGGGAAGACTGTATGTAAACCGTAGAGGAAACACACCTCAGTACTGTCAATTATCCAAGGTGATCATAAGTAGATTACAAAGTGTTATCTTGTGCAAAAGGATATGCAAAGTGCGTACATTAGCACCAAGCAATCCAATTAGTTGTTGAGCTATATATAGAGATACTATATATAGCTCATTGAGAGAGAAAGAGAGAGCACATAAATAGAACCCCAAAGTGTGTCTATTGATCACACAAGATGTGTTTATATAGAGGGGACCAGGGTGCTATATATAGAGATACTATATATAGCTCAACACCCCCACTCAAATGAAGGTTCCTAACTGTGGATGAAAAAACCCGTGGGGGCTCAAGGAAAAAACCCACAACTCTATATATACCCACCATTTCATTAAAATGTTTTAAAAGTATATTTACAATGTTCAAAGGAGCTACATCACTCCTGTTTTACAATGTGTCCTTTCAAGGGTCTTTAACAACCCTATTTATACAATTTAATTGATGTAATTTAATATTTTTGAGAAGCTTGGATATCTTTAAGCAGCTTGAATATATTTGAGCCCCTGTACACACTGCTTGACATGACTTTCATCCTGTAAACAAGATCAACTCAAGAAACATATCGAAACGTGAAGGTTAGAAATAACCACATCGCATTGTCCTTAGAGATGGTTCGCGATGCCGCTCTAGAGACGACATAGAAACAAATAATAATTCCACATGTACATATAATAAGAAGATAACGAGGATGCAATGAGACAATAATAATCATAGCATCGATGGCGACGAGGGTGTAATAAAACAATAACAACTATATCACCACTGACGACGAGGGTGCAATGAGACATATCACCACAGACGACGAGGGTGCGATGAGAAGATAACAACCATAGTGCCATGAAATATTGACGCACAAATACCAATTAGAAGGGTTCAATTTGACGATGCACCGAGCTCAACATCGGGCTCCCAAGTACGCATAAACTTTGTCACTAATGGGAGGTAATCTATCACATCATCGAGAAAAGTATTAGTAAAGTCATGACATAGAATTAAGAAAATCATTAGTAAATTCATGATCCAAAATTATTAATTGACCAAGAATAAGTGACAAACTCTACCAATGATGAGGTAGAAACTATATAATAAAGACGATTTGTATATACTAAGCTTTCTGCAAATGCTATTTTACATTTCACCTAATCATAAATAATAGTATAAAAGAAATGAGATATACTAAAAGCACACGATCTACTGCTTACTTCCACCTAAGTATGGGAAACAACCCCCAAAATTCACTTTTAAAATAATCCTTAAGTATGGCGGCAGGACATGGCCGGCAACTGCACTAGCTTAGAAAAAATGATGGACGACACTGATTGAACTAACTTTGCAAGGTTGTAGAAGACGGGAGACAAGCTGGAGGTGACAAGGATTCTGAGGGTAGGATTCTGAGAGGTAGCTGACAAGCGCTCGGATCAAGGCTTTAGAACTACAGGCAATTGGTTATGCGTTTCTGGCCTGCGTGATCAGTACTGCTCGAGTTTCCCAAGTACTCATAACCAAATTCATGAGAACAGGTCATCGTTCTAATAAAAAAAAACAATTCATCATAATATATGCTTTATCTTGACTTATACTAGCTTATATGGAAGCTATTTTGGCCACGATGACCTCACGTGCAGGCTATTTTGATAGGGCTCATAAGGTCCCTGCCCGAAGAGTTTAATGTATATATGGCGGCCAATAAGGTCTCTGCTCACCGCCTTTAATAGATGCTTGGGTGGCAAGGTAGCTTACATGCAGGCTAGTTTCGTCATCGCCTGTGCAGGCCTCTTCCCCAGCTAATTTTAGCAACCAAGGAGTCATTGATGGAGAGCTATATATAGTATCTCTATATATAGCTCAACATTAGTAAGTATTTATTGTTCTACTTGGAGTTTGCTAACCATCAGCTAAAGCATGTTTGCGACTAGTTTTAGTCCCTTCATGTTTAAGTTTGGTTCTCAACCTTGAACACTGGTATATATGGTGGGGTTGTTGACTGATGAAATTTGCGAGCAAGTCAAAGACTTGAACTTGGTTGATGAGTTATGTGAGCGCGTTACTTTCATGGAAAATGTTACTCTTTCGGGTACATCTTTGTTGTGATAACTCGTTTAGCATGCTCATGTGCGTTCTAAATGGAGTCTACATACTATAATTGGATAGTAACGGTACAATGAGGTGGTTGTTAATGGAAAACAAGGTGGAAAATCAAGATGTTACTCTTGGTTTCATGGAGCCTCCTATTGAACCGTGTTCGAGTCAATCAACCAGCTGGATCCATGACGGAATCCACTGTGGAAAACATTAGTATTTCATCACTCTTGTTTTCGAGGATGAAAATGCTTCTCCAAGGGGGGAGTAATGTCATGCCAAGGGCAACAACCCTGGAGATCAGGGACCGGGCCAAGGGACGACTGTCAATGAGAACGGATCCTAGGGCCAGGAGGCTATAAAAGGGAGGTTGGGCAAAGGATTCGGAGATGGTAGTCCCAGGGTTTTACAACTAGTTTCATACGTCAAGGACTTAGTAGGTGTGCTGACAAGCATGTTGGCATGTAACTTTCATTAAGGGTGAGTAGGTAATTATGTGTGTTCCAAAATGTTCAAAAGTCTGACATGAGGAAACTACCTATTCTATCCCTAAGTAGCTATGAGTTTTTCAAGATACTCACGCGAGTTGGAAATCTGGCTCACAACTTCATGGAAAGTTGCGCCAAGGTTTTCTTGCATTTTTTCAGTATCTTTCAAATAGTCCGAAAACTGGTTATGTCTTTAGACACCTTTTAGTTGTGGGGAAGCTTTAATCAACCCGTAAATCCATTCGTTCACTTACACCTCGTTCACTTACACCGCCGTGAAGCGCGCCGCATTGATTCTAGCTTCCAAAGAAAACAAGTAATTTTGGATACTTATTTGAAAACTCTCAAGCCATTGTAGATTAAGCTTAATGCAATACTGCAATTTTGTATAGTAATTGTCGATTGCTGCCCGACACTTTGCCGATGCTGGCCGAGTACACTTTCGCAGGCTGCGATCCCTGTGGGTACTCGCCCTAAGATTTCATTCGGTATGCCCTAAGGTTGTGGGCGGCCTAATCTGGGAAGGCCGAGTTTTTGCAAGGGCTGGCTATGGCGGGTAGTAGACGCCGATGGCAAGCAAGAGGGAGAGAGAGATGCCGAGCGCCCTGTTGCCTGGCTTGGTCGGCCCCTGCGGCGAATTCAGCCCGGCTCGTCCGCGCGCTCCTTCCGAGATCGAGAGCGCTCAATTCGGCGCTCCTCGCCTCTGCTCAGTCCCCTCGTTGGGGTCGGATCCCACGCGGGCTGAGGTTCTTCCACGCCACTGCTAAGCGGCTATGCCCGCTATGCGGCTTCTTGTGGCTTGCATGACATGCAAAGAGTACAACTCTCCATGTCTGTGTGTCTCTAGCTTGTCGATCCGTAATGTACATAATGTACAGAAATACAAGTATTGTTTGGTTTTAGTCCGAAAGTTGAGTCGTTTGCTACTGTTGAGCATGAATGCTCTAGCAGGCTGGGGGGGGGGGGGTTGGCAAGATATGTCATGCGATTTTTGAATGGGCCAAAAGCTAATAAGCAATGCTGGGGGGTTGGCAAGATATGTCATGCGATTTTTGAATGGGCCAAAAGCTAATAAGCAATGCTGGAACGCCTGCCAAACTACTCTTGTATATACGTGTACACACCTAGGAGTGTATTTCGGAAGTGGTTTGCGACAGCACTCATACAAAGGAGGGACAAAGATGATGGATGTCCAACTCTTTTCAACCAATGCATTCCAAGGACTGATTCCTCTATCACCAAGCACATTTGATGTAATAGCCAGAGCGTGTTAAAGGTGTCAGGTATCCTCACAAAGATGGTTGCGGCAATTGCGAGACCGGTAGTGCATGCCAGTTCGAGGTCCTCAGATGTGTTTCTTGGACATTGGCAACATGTGGAGGTGGAACCAATGAGGGGATTGAGCTACCAGAGGCTATTGAAGTAATATGCCATACTTGGTGACCTTTTGGTCGATGTGATTCTCTCGTGAGAGCAAACAAGGTTAGGTGGGAATGGGCTCTTGTTCAAAACAAAAAGTAATTTTGAAGGCTACTAAAAAATGAGCCGCTTGTAATGATGAGAGGATGGGGCAGGTCTTGCAGGGAGCCACCAGAGAGAGGAAAGGGGCCGACCTGCAAGGACCGCTTCACAGACAAGGGGGGCGTCGTCTTGGCAGAACACAAGGGACAACATTAGGATTTGACGGCCATTCACCATGCCAAAGGCTTTCAAATTGTCATAGGAACGGCAAAGAAGGAACCAACATGTCCACAGCACGATGGAACGGAAAATCGCCCATCCACGTGGATTGGGAGGATTTTGAGTATATTGTCTACGAAATGGCATCCACAAAAATCGCTTGTCCAAAACAATTTTTGATAAATATATGTATATATATGTTAAATAGTTATAAAAGACACTACAGACTTCAAATTTTAAGGCTAAAGCTCACTGCTCCAGTGCTCATATGTGCCAACCTTGGTCCGTGGTCCCTCAAAGAGTCAAAGGCTAAAGCTCAATGGGGCCTGGGCCCAAAATGGGGACAAGAGGGAATTTGGAAACTTGGAAAGTAGATGGAAAATCGATTTAGGGGCAAGGACCAAGGTGCCTCGTGGCTTGGCTACGGAGTCCGGACATCAATTTGAAACCTGCTTACATCCAAATTTTAATTTGAAGGAGAATAGGCTATAGCCTCCGCCTGGTTGGAACGAAACGCCTACAGCCTGCTTCAAACACTCAGCTTGCGAAGTTGCGCGTTGAGTCGACCTGCTCCTTGCCAGCGCAATGGCGCCCCACTTGTTGCCTACTGCCGTCTCAGTGCCAAGGCTGTTCAAGCGGTTTGGAATGGCCTTTTGAAAATTTGCCATGCCATGCGGAATGCAAATCGTAAAATGGGCGCTTAGCAAATCCTAACGCTGACAAGGGATCAAGTAGGCTCGCTATTAAAGGAGGTTGGCCAGTGCTCTGTAATAGCCGGGACACGAAACAGTTAGGGAGACCTCTCAAACGCCACTTGCCAGAGATGAGGGGGGGACGCTACAGAAGCTGGAAAAAGAGAGGAGCCACCATAGCGTGATCAGGTAGAGGGGGGCTCTTGAAGCCACTCGGGAGAAGGCAAGGCGAGCAGCCAGAGGCCGCGGGATGCTACAATACAAGGGGGGTGTGCAACAGAACAGAGCCGTGGGGTACAGGGCTAAGCTGAAGCATTAAAGGGATGTCCAAGCCCTGAGAAGGCGCTATCTAAAGGCTGCTTGGAAAAAATGAAGGGGAGACACTGCAGAAGCGGGAAGAGTGGAGCCTCCATAGCGTGAGCAGGTACAGAAGGGCCCCGAAGCTACCAGCACACGAGGAGGAAGGGGCTATCAGGTAGCCAAGCCCGGCAAGCACATGCAAGAGGGGAGCAGCTCCTCGGGGCTATATAGCTGGGGAGGTAGGGTAACATCTGAGAAGAAGGGCGAGCTACAGAGAGGATCTGGGAGCAGGCCGAAAGAGAGTAAGCTCGAGCTGAGGGATCTCATCACGAGCCTGCCCTTCTTCTGGTTAAGAGGGCTGGGCAGGAGCGGCCAACGCAGGAGAGGATTTGTTGAGCTTGCATAGCTATGGGGGATGCCACTTGAGAAGTGTCATGGCGTGAAGCTGTGCGAGCAGAGAAACGAGAGAGAGAAGAGAGATTCGATACAGCACAGAACAAAAACAAACACGCTATTCTTGATATATTAAAAAAAACTTTGTAAACATTCCCTCCAATATAAAGGTCAAACATGCCATGCACAACTTGAACTCCAACTAAAGCTACTGCATGCTTCGTAATGGGGAGTTTGCCACAGGTTAGACCCACACTGGGCTTGCATATCCAACAATCCCCCTCTCGAGTCCGAACTAGATATGCAACTCATGATACCTTGAGTTTCTAGTGTACTCGTCAACCGTGAGTTTTAGGTTCACTCACAACCAAGGATTTCTGGTGTATCCATAACCCGGTGCTATGATAGTAGAATCCCCCCTTGAACAGTAACGGGACTCACTCCTCTCCTTCTCGTGCTTCCTACTCCCTCCCCGGTTGTCACATTGCAGTTGTGTTTTTTGCATTTGCAACCGCAGGTAAGAGCTCTACGCATTAACGTAAACACATCATAATATTTCGTAGTTTTTGGTGTCGTCGACCTACGACCTAATTTCATAATAACTAGGAATTTAGACTTTCAAACCAAAAACTAAGCACAGGCGAGGTATTGGGGCATCATTGTTAAGCATTTAGATGCATTCTGGGTCGAAAACAACTAGGTCAAAATTCCACTACTGTTAATAATCGCGATTTTAAGACTTGACCTAAAGTGGGGTTTGAGATCATAGGCATGTGTGCTTAGGTCTTATAAACATGTCCTAGAAGTTTTGTTCCGTTTGGATGTCATTTGATGCTGTAACAAATGTGATTTGTTTGCCGATGAGCGATTGTCTTTTGGTGATTTCAGCCAGTTGAGTGTAGCTTGAGTTAGATGCGAGTTGTTAGTTGTTTTCCCAGAAATTGACACCCTCTTGTAGTCTCTATGTACTAGTCGAGTCAGCTTCATCCCATGGATTGACAATTTAATCGTGATACTCACTAATATTGCAATAAGATAGGATGGTGATGTTAGATATGCGTCCCACAATCATTGATGCTTTACTAAGTGACTTACATGCATATGGTCCAACATGTGATGATGCTTCTTCGAACAGAAATTCCTATTTAGAGGGGGTGCAAGTTCTACATAGGGAGGATGGGTTTCCAACGGGCACAGATGTGCTAAAAAATGATCAGGTAATGTGCTGAAGGAGATGATGTGGGAATGGGATGCCAACATACACATCAGAATCTTAAAGCTAGAGGGGGTGAAGACAGTGAGCCCGATCATCATTCGAGGTGGGAAAGCAACCAATTTTTTCAAAGAATGCTTGCTATCTTTTTTAGAGGAGATATGCGATACGGATTTTTTATTGTATTCCCCTTGTTACTGATTGTGATAGGGATCTTATATTTGCCGGCATAAGGGAGCAACATACCAAAAGACAAATTTTGTTCCCAATTATCGACAGGGTGTGGATGTTTTCTCTTGATTCGGGACAGGTTTCCATGTTTTGCAAATTATACAGGTGTTATGTTCTCAAACACAAAGCTTAAAGCACATGCATCCAAAAAACATTTGAAGCAAATTCAACATGGTTGCATGGAATTGGGCCCAAGGTATGATGTAATGTTGTGCAAAGCTTGCAAAATGTGCACACATTATGAATTTTTGCAGTTGCCTATGTGAGAAGAATTTTATGTTGCTTTGTTTGGACAATTTATACTTATTCTGTTTGGTCGAGGAGGGAAGTCGCTATGTGCCATGCCAAATGATGTCTAGGGTTTACATTTTCCTTTATTCTAGATGGGTATACACTCATGCAACCAAGGTTGGTAGAGTTGTCAAAGCATGCTTATTGTGGAGCACTGATTGGGTGAAGCTATGTCTATGCTTGCTGTTTTAGATAACTGTTGGCACATGCCGAAGGCTCTTTAAATTTAGAGGGGGTGGATGTTGTGCCACTTTGCATGCATAGTATGAAAGAGGAGGATCTGCAAGAAATTTTAAATTTTATCGAACTTATCACTAATGCTAGAATCTGATATGATAGCAAAATTGATTGGTATGTATGCTTGTTGTGGGTTTTGGAGCCAAGAAATGAAGATTGATGCCTACAAGCCAAGCTGTGGCGATGCTATTAACATAAAGTTTTATAGGCCAAAAATTTTGTACTTGGAATGCTCTACAAGCATGTCTTTACGGCTTGTCGATTGGAGTCCAAATAAAAACTTTATTGGCATATGAGTATTTTCTAGGGTCGACCTTACACGGGAGTTGAGATGTGTGCTTGAGTGATCTATTTTAGCTTGACAGGGTTCATGATGATAACATCTAGCACGGGCTAGAGTATGTGTTTTACAATGCTCAAATTGGGCATTCGGTGCTAAAGTTATGGTCGATTCAGTTTTCTATGTAGTCTCAGACATCTATGGGCAAGGAAGGTAATGCTGAAGCAGTTAAGGTTTTTCTCAACATTGGTTTAGTTGAAATTTGGATACATCAAGATGATCTTCAAATTGTCTTGACTATTAGTATGGTAAATGTGACACATTTGTCGAAGTAGAGACCGTATTTAACGATGCTTTATGTGATATGTAAGCCGTATGTGATGATTTAATGAGAGCACATTAAGTTCGTGATGGGATACCTCTTACAATGTCGTTATTTGGAATGATGCACTGCTGGAGGATGTGGTCAGGGAATTGAGAAAAATAATGACATGCTTGCTAGTGCTTTGGTCAGAATTGTATGCCACCTGGGCTATTAGCAAAAAACAATGTGCTTAGATGACGATGCCAAAGAAACAAAAAGTGTTAAGCAAAGCATGGCGCTCCTATTTGGTCCACATCCACATGGTTTGGAGTTGGGAAAAAATTGGGCTACCACATCATCAAGGGGGCGCCCATTGGGGAGGGAGCTATATTTGGAAATATGAGTAAGCATGCATGGGGGGAGGGGGGAGTTGGAGGCCATATTCAAAATGGGGGGACTGAAGAGTTCTCTCTCAGAAGAGGGGCCACCAACCATAGCCAAGACAAAATAGCCCTCAAGCCCTCTTATCCCTAGCTCTCGTTGGCTATAACGGTGAGATCTCTCTCTCATGTCGGACCTTCCACGTCTCTCCCTTATATGCTCCATCATTTGGAATCTCACTGTCTCACCTCGCCATCCTTAAGATGATTTCATAGCTTTGAGCTCTCACAACTTTAGCCGATCTTTCTTAACCTTAAGCCCTCTTAACGATAATCGTTAAGTTCAACCTTTCTTACCCTCAAGCTCCCATATATCCGTTCACATCCGGCATCAAGGGAGACAAGCGGGGGAAGACGATCCGAAGGAGTTGCTGAAAGAGGAGAGAAGGCAAGATATGAAGGATCTAAGGTGGATTAAAGTTAGCATTAAAGGGCCATTAATGATCTTAAGGGCATATTAAGGTAAGAAGAAAGGCATAAAAAGGGCTTAACCTCGCTCTTGTTCTCTCTCGGCATTCAAGAGAGTAGCAAGGGAGGCATGGAGAAGGACCGTATTCAAGGAAATAAGAACAAGATCTTTTAAGACAATAGGTTCATGTACAGGGATGTAAAAGGTTCAAAGATGAAGAATAAGAGACAATAAACAAAGGTTGAAATCTACCATTGTTTTCTCGGGATTGGGGCAAGATTTTGACAAAGTGAACAGAGTACTCGACACAGTAAGGGTTTGGGCGAGCACAAGTACAAACCAGGGAATTCTAAAGCTTGGTACAGGACCAGCATTCGATCATTACGGTTCAGGTGCATGCCACCAACACGGCTTGAGCATGCGATGGGCAAGAACCAAACTTATAATCGATTGCAGGGCTAGATAGCAGAAATTCAATGTGTATGGGTTCGAGTGCTCGGCATCTATCATTACCTAGGGTTTTCTATTAGAGTTTCTATGAATATCGAGGGTCGATTTTGAACATACTTTGTACATGAATTGGGAAATTGAATGAAACCAGGGTTGGGTTGAAACTGTTTTGCAACTTTCTCTTTGTTTTAGTCTTGTTGTCTCTATCTCTCTCAGCTCGTTCACAACCAACAGCCTGGTGCTCTCTCGATCGACCCTAGAGAACTGCGCACTCCGACAACGTGCATGATCAAGGCTGGTGATCTACCATATTTTTTGCTTACATATTTTTCTACTTGAGAAGGTCTCATGAATTATGGTTCAATGACATCTCTTATCATCCCTAGGTTTCTTGCATGTTATGGGGAACCCTAATGAGAGAATTAAAATGAACAAATAACACTAACTCTTTCCTTCAATGCACATAATTCTTCACCATTATAGATTTCAAGGAAGAAAAAGAATTCAAGAAAGAAACAAGTTATTGCATTACTATTCAGGTAACATAAATGGAAACTGATTAGTAATAATCCAAAAATAGACAATATTGCATAGGTGACCCACTTCTTCTTCTTTATTCATATGTCATACATGCCACAATGTCCAATCAAGGCCCATCTCTCTTCCAAACAAAGAGGCATGTTCTTTTCATACTGCAGGTACCTTTTTTTGGCCTAAATATTATAATGAGCATTACCTAGAAATTTAAGCTACTATACCTAGGTTTAACATCTGGCACAAGCTGGTGACAAAAAGTTTTATGATGCAACACCCATTTATCCCTTGTCGTAATCAAAATTTGGTTTAAGATGCTAAGAAATTTATAGATTGCAATGCCTCAAATTTAATCCAAGGTGCATTCACATCTATCCTTATATCATCAACCCTTTGTAAAAATCTTAGTGTTTAAAAACACATTTCTCAATAAATCATATCCATTGCTAGCTTTGGCAACTCCCCTAAGGGATCCTCCAAAGGCTCAAAAACATCAACCATCATCATATTAGATCCCTACATTTTCTTTGAATTCAGTTTATGATCCTCTCTTGAAATTTTATCTTGATTCACTTATGGACTCTCTCCCTGAAAGTGTCCAGACTTCTCCTCAAGTATTTCTTGTACCACTTTGTAGTTGCTTCTATTGCCTCATAATATCCTATATTAATATCTTTAACCACATGCTCAAAGATACCTTTTTCATATCATTGGCCTTCTCATTAAATTTTTGATTACCTAAGCCACATGATTATCTTATCATCATGCACACACATCATCCCAACTAGCATCGATAAGTAGACATACCCCATCATGCTTTAAATAAACAACATTTGTGAGAATAGATACATATATCCCATCGCACAAAATAGCCTCAAGCAGACATAAATTTAGCACACCATGAATTTGTAAGCTAGGTTGCTTCACCCACAACACATTTTGTTGCTTGAAAATTTCAAAATACTTGATGATGTGTTTTACATGAGAGGAAGTGATTTGGTTCTGTGCATGTTGCATAAAATTTTGCAAGCGGGCTATGTATGGACAAGCATTCAGCGCGATGTTAACCATTGGTGCAATTCATGTTTGCCTTGTCAGAAGATGGGAAAGAGAATTTTGAAGCCCAAATTGCGAAAGACATTTCTATCTTTTTATGTGTTTGAAAAATGGGGTCTTGATGCTATTGGGACCCTTACCTATGACTAGCAAAAGAAATGATCACATTTTGACAACAGTGTATTATTTATCACGATGAACAGAAGACAAGGCTATCAAACAAATTACTACTAAAGAAATGGGGAAGTTTTTTTATGAGCATATATGCTACAAATTTGGTGTGTCCCTAGAGCTACTTTCTGGTAGAGGGCCAGGATTTAGAGGAGAGCTGTTTGATTACTTATGTGAGAAGCTTAATATTCACCATAGGTACATTTCTCCTTATTATCCACAATGCAATGGTCTCAATGAGAGGTTCAATGAAGAGTTGGTGAAGATCTTAACAAAGATGACCTAGACACATGGGAAGACTTGGGATTCAGAATTGCCTTGTGCACTATGGGCCTATAAAACTGCTATCAAAACAAGCACAGGGTTTTCTCCTTACCACTTGGTTTATGGCAAAAAACAATTATTGCCAATTGAAGTGGAGATTCCTGCACTCAAATTGTTTTCATTGGGAGATGAAGAGCAAAGAGATACTTGGCAGAAAAGATTGTTGGATTTACAATGTTTGCAATTGGACAGAGTTTTAGCTTTGAGCTACTATGAAGAGGTGACAAAGAAGGCTCAACTAAAGGCTAATGCATGCGTACAGGATAAGGGAATTGAAAATGTTGATCTGGTGTTGCAATACAATAGTAAGCTGAACAATACCTTTTCTAAAAAGTTCCAAATCAAGTGGGAAGGTCCTTTTACTGTTGTGAATAAATTTGAAAATGGCACATATTAGCTGAGAGATTTGAGTGGTGCACAACATAAATATCATGTTAATGGTTATAGATTGAAGAAATATTTGGAATACTTGACAACAATTGTGACAAATGAAATGGTATCAATGAAGGAAGTGTGGAAACATCTGAGAATGTAAATGAGGTTTCTATATAGGAATGAGCTACAGTAGTTGTTTACCTAAAAACCTCTGCTTGTCATGAATGATCAAGCAGGCTAGGGGGTGTTGGAAAGCTATGTCAAGCATTTTTTTGGATGAGCATAAAGTCACTAGGTCATGCCACAAAGCTTGCCCACTAGCCTCGTGTATATATGTGTACATAGTCCTAAAAGTCTTGGAAGTGACCATGTAAAAAATCATGTACAAAGGTGTGATTTTTTCAAGCCTGGGTGCTAATGTTTTGGGTTGTTCAAGTCCCCAAAACATGGTTTTCAATAAATATTTCTATCCGTGCTTTATAGCTTGTGAATCGGACATGTACATCACGAGTTGGGCGGTCTGTACTTAGAAAGTGATTGCAGGTGCATGCGACAAGGGCAACTGGGCCACTTGATAATTTGAATTAGAGATGCTGATGTTTAAGAATTCTAGATGTAGTCAAGATAATGGGTTTGAGCCATGTGTTACGGTGTGTCATTCGGTGACTGGAGCAGCAAGTTATGCTTGAGAAAAATTGTCTGAGAAGCTCTTATGCTTTGGGGGAAATCAAAAATTTATTGGGCTTGTGGGAGTTGGGAGGAAGTGCCATGTGGCATAGGAGTTATCCCACATGGGAAGGGAAAAGTGGAGAATGGAGGGTATCAATTTACTCTATTATGGGAGGCCATATTCAGGCACTCCACGTGGCTGCAAGCGGTATAAGCCCGAAACGTGGATGTCAGTCGTCGCAAGGAGAAAGGGATTCCGGTAGGGGAAGGGAGACACCTCGTAATCCCCTAAGTGACCGGCCACTGAGTGCATTCTGTTCAGTGTTTTCACCTTCTAAGGAATTTGGAGCTATTATGACTATCCAGCCTTGGAGCTGGTGAAGGCAAAAAATGGCCCGCACATAGTCGTACACGACCAGAGAGAGAGGTAGAGATGTGTGCTCCCATCTAGATTCTCTTTTACTCTTAATTAGGCCATTAGAGTGTGTGCATTAATGCACACCAACATTACATCAGCACCAATATGGGCATGCTACTAGGGTACGACCATGCATCCTCTTCTCCGGTTCTATTACTCATCCAAGCTCTCCACATGGCTCAAAGCATGAAAGCACCGAGATACAGGAGCGAGGTTAGTCCGGGATATTTGTGAGCATGAGGTCAATCCAGGGTGGTGAGTTGGGCACCTCTAGGAGCATGCATGCATGGGAGCGGGAGAGGTCGGCAATTGTATTTGAAGGGGACGAAGGAAGGATTTGAGAGCTTTGTGGAGATTGCAAGCTTGGTGCAACTAGAGTACACCCATGCGTAGAGCAACCATGCTCTCTCTCTCTCTCCCTCTCTCTCTCTCTCTGTGACTCTCTCTATGTGTGTGTGTTGAGTGCTTGCAGTTGAGGTCCATCTGTGGTACTTGCAACATGCTCTTACACTTGAAGTCAATTGGTTGGGCTGGAAGCATACAGGCTACTCTTAGGAATTGAAAAGAGCAAGATGAGTATTTAATTTGCTCCTTGGATCGAAATGATGAGAACACCTGCACGTTTTGGTTCTTGCTTCAAGGTATGGGTTCAACACAGGACACTTAAGGTTGTAGCCTATGGAACCTACACCAACAAATGTAACTTAGAGCCTTTTTTTATTTTGTTCGACTCAAAATGGTAGCCATCCACATGCAAATTTCATGTGAGTTTTCATGAGCTCTACATGTGCTTCACAAACTAATGGACATGCCCTTTTGTCAACTACTTGATGAGAAATTATGTGTTGAGCAATTAAAAATGTATCTCTATTGTCAAAAGGAACAAACTTTGAAAAATCTAGAGCAACCCATCCAAAACAGACACAAGCGTATTTTAAGAATTTTTGAAAATTGAGTGGTATTTTGGGAATTTCCACAAATTATAGGGGTACTTTGGTAATTTTCCCTTTTAAATAATGGTCCAGATTGCTACAATTTAGTATCCTCATTCTGTGCCATTAAGAGAGACCCGTCGAATCAATTTGATGTGGGTTGCATCCTGTCACGCAGAGTATGAGTCCCACTCACTTGGTCGTGCGCATGGTTAGCATTAGTCTTCCTCTCTTGCTATCCCATCTCACTTGCACGACCTCCTAGCCAAGTTGTGATGTCTCCACAAGCTAGGGTTTCCTCTATTGCTCGCTCTCTTGCATTTATTTCTCTCGCCTCCTCTAACTCACCTAGGCTTCCATCATGGACAAGTCCACCTTGGGCATGGACCCCATGACTCTCAAGCAGTGTTCGCTAAAAACCTGTAAACAGTCACAATGCACTTGCAAAGTTTTGGCAAAAAAACCTATAAGTTTCAATAACCCAAGTTTTTCTATTTGTTTAGGAAAAAGTTCTTTTGAAACGCTGCTCTCAAGCTTGGTATGTATATCTCAAATTTGGACTGCTCTATCTCATGTGCCTTCCCACGAGCAACACCTAAACTTGCAGCCGAATGAGGACCATGGTCCATTACCCTCAAGCTTGGTCTCCCTTTCTCACTTCCTCTCACCTACCTTTAAGTATGCATGTACAAATCTATTGAGCCTATAATGGAGAGCCATTTTTAGACTCTCCACATGGCTCAAAACAAGAGTGCAAAGAGACAAGAGTGGGGTCAGTTCCAAGAACATGATCACCGTAGGGGTTAGTCCGGGGTGGTGAACTGGCCATTTTCTAGAGCATGGTAGCCGGAGAAGTCAAGAGCGGAAGTAAAGTGGCCAAAGGAGGGAGCTAGACCATCTCTTTTTTTAATTGTTTCAAGAAGTGATTGCAAGCTTTGCACAATTTTATTCCTCCACTCACTGGGGCTACTAGAATTGTTAGGATGCAATTAACTGTCATGTTTTGATGTGGTACTTAGTGAGGCTTACATGTGGTCATTTGGTTGAGAGAGAGAGAGAGAGAGAGAGAGAGAGAGAGAGAGAGAGAGAGAGAGAGAGAGAGAGAGAGAGAGAGAGAGAGAGAGAGAGAGAGAGAGAGAGAGAGAGAGAGAGAGAGAGAGAGAGAGAGATCTACTAACATATTTTCCATTAAGAAAAGTCAACATACATCAGTGTTCTTTGAATATTTAAGAAAATCAATGACGACAGAAGATATAAAAAAGTGCATTTTAGAAGTTGTGCAATGAGGGTGCTGTAAACATAATCCGGTATGGAGGGTAGTAATGAAAGGGATGGAAGTTATATCTAGGGGTACAGAAACTATATGATTACAGAGTAGAATCATGAATTGTGTAAAGGTAGCTAGATTTATCTGTTTCCAGACCAGGGGTGTATAATATGATGCATGTGTGCGTAGGGACCATGATGTAAAACTGCAAATTCCAAGAAGAGGGATTCTCTATTTTCTTCTATTTATCTCTTTGTTTTCGTGCTCAAATTTCTCAGCGATCCCTCTGATCTATTTTGTGGGCTCAGTAACTGAAGCTTTCCTAATGTAAAGAGACTCCTCTCTAGGTGGAAGCAAAGGGTGGTAGAGTAGGTATGTGGAATAAGTTGAATAATTAGATTGCAGTTCAATAAAGGTAGCAACTGGTTGGAGGAGTGCAGAGTGAGGCGGGGGGGGGGGGGGGGGGGGGGGAGGGGGGAGACACTCTGTGAATCACGATCCTCAGGAGACCCCAGAGGTGGCAATTGCCTTGAAGTTTTTGAGAGAGATAGGACCAACCTCCTCTTGGCTGTAGCAGGGGACCCCAATCTAGAACCACCTAGAATCCCCAAGACATGGTTTTTAATAAATTTTTTAGTTGTGCTTTATAGCTCATGAATCGGACTTGTACATCATGAGTTATGAGCATCCGAAGTGGGCGGTCCCAACTTAGAAAGTGAATGCAGGTGCATGCGACAAAGGAAACTGGGCCAACTTGATGATTGGAAATGGAAATGTTGAAATTTAAGATTTCTAGAAGTAGCCAAGATGACGGGCTCCAAGCCATGTGTTACGGTGTGTCATTTGGTGACCGGAGCTGTTGGAATTAGGGTTGCAAAGAAGCACACACAGCTTGGAGAAGACGAAGGAAGCTCAAGGCACACAATACAGAGTGTGTTACTTAGTGTGCAATGGAAAGATAGATAGCCCTAGAGTGATGGGCGTATATACAATGCACGGGGGAAAAAACCTCATAAAGAGGGAAAAAATGCCCCGACGGTCCTAGTGTGTTCACACACATCACTACCACATGTATATGGTAACAAATCCCCCCTGGAGTGATGCGGTGAACGAGAGCTGGCACATGAGTAAAGGGAAGTGCCATGCCCTGAGGACACGATCAGTCCACAAAAGGGAGTAAGCCCAAAGCTTTGCGGAAAGCTTCAAGCTTCTCACGAGACAATGCCTTTGTGAAAAGATCTGCAAGTTTGTCCTGTGTTGTCACATAAGCCAAGCTAATCTCTCCTGCTGAGAGCCTCTCCCTGACATAGTGGTAATGCACCTCAATGTGCTTTGTGAGAGCATAAAAAACTGGGTTCCTCGCAACTGCCAATGCGCTCTGACTGTCAGTGTAGATAGTGTTGGCAGTGTCCTGTCCAACACCCAAATTAGCCATAAGGCGTCTGAGCCATACACACTCAACCGTAGCTGTGAAGACTGCCCTGTACTTAGCCTCACAACTCGAAGTGGCCACAATAGGTTGCTTCTTGCTCAACCATGATATACATGAACTTCCAAGCATGAAACAAAAACCTGATGTGGACACTCGCATGTCAAAACAACCAGCCCAATCTGAGTCCGAAAAGGCATGTAAGTCTGGCGGCAATGATCCCCCCTTGGGATAAAACAAGCCAAGATGTAAAGTGCCACTAAGGTAGCAGAAAATCCTCTTGAATGCCTGCCAATGCTTAGACCCTGGGCTATGCATAAATCTGCTGACCTGTGAGACTGCAAACTGAATATCTGGCCTCGTGTTGCATACATAAATGAGGCAGCCAACAGCAGTTTGGTAAAGAGTGACATCAGCAAGATCGCCAGCATCATGTAGACTCAACTTCAAACCTGTTTCCATGGGAGTGGCAATAGGTTTGCAATCCTCAAGTCCAAACTTACATAGCAATGTCTCTATGTAACTTTTCTGACACAAGGCAATACCACCATCACACTGCTTAAACTGTATACCCAAGTAATGATGCAACAGCCCCAAATCTTTCATCTTGAAAGTAGCATTCAAATCAGCCTTGAATTCAGCAATATGTCTCTCATTTGGTCCAGTGATCAGCAAATCATCAACATAAAGCACCACGATGAGAAATACATCACCCTCACGCTTTACATACAATGTGCTTTCTGTTGGACTGTTACGAAAGCCTTGTTTGACCAAATGAGTGTCAGCTTTCTCATACCAAGCACGAGGAGATTGCTTCAACCCATACAAAGCCTTGTTACATTTGCACACTTTGTCCTCTTGTCCTTTTATGACAAAACCGCGAGGCTGCGTTACATAAACTTCTTCAAATATGTCACCATTCAAGAAAGCAGTAACAATGTCTGATTGATGTACATCCCAACCAAAATGAGCTGCCAATGCATGTAGAAAACGCACAGTAGTCATACAACAAGTGGGAGCAAAAGTTTCTTCATAATCTATGCCTTTTTGCTGTGCATAACCCTTTGCAACAAGTCGAGCCTTATGGCGATCAATCTCACCATCCGGCTTGCGTTTCAACTTGTAAACCCACTTCGTACCAATGGCCTTTTTGCCAGGAGGCAAATCACATAAAGTCCACATGTCATTCTCTATAAGTGCATCATATTCTGATTGCATGGCAGCCATCCAATTTTTTGAATTTTGTGCTTCATCAAAAGTCAGAGGCTCCTCAACATCATGTAAGCTAGACACAGCCAAAGCATAACAATCTGATGCATAAGATGCATGGCGAGAGCCTGAACGAGTACGACTAGACAAAGGTGCATCCAATTTACTGTCACGCAAAGTGTGCACCAGCCATTTTGGCATACCTCTAGCCTGCTCATTTTCAGCCCTTTCCTCATCAAGTACATCATGTACATCTGCATCAGTAATAGGCTGATCTAAAACATTTTCAGAAACCCCCATAGGCTGTACATTTGCCTCATTGGAACTTACATTCGTATTTCCACCACTGAAAAGAGGCAACAAAGTGTCATAAATGTCCTAGGAGCTTACATTTCTGTCTCTAGTACATGATAGCAAGGGCTGAACAGAATCTTCCACAAACACTACATCCCAAGAAACCAGAATACGTTTTGTGTGTGGATGACACAACCTGTAAACTTTGCTTTCAGCACTATAACCAACAAAAATACATTTGACAGCCTTATCATCCAATTTTTTGCGCTGCACTTGTGGCACCAAAGCATATGCCAAACAGCCAAAAACACGCATGTGCTCAATAGAAGGCTTTCTATCAGGGCACTCTTCATATGGAATAATAGATTGCAAAGCTTTCGTAGGACACCTGTTAAGTACATAAGTGGCACACATGATGGCCTCAAGCCAAAAAGAATGCGGTAAAGCTTGACTTTTGACCATACATCGTGCCATTTCCATCAGTGACCTGTTTTTCCTCTCAGCAACACCATTTTGCTGAGGCGTACAAGGCACTGTACATTGGTGTTTTATCCCACGACTAGCCAGAAATGCATTAAATTCATGAGACACATACTCCCCCCCTCGATCGGAACGGAGGGTGCCCATAATACATTTCGAGAGATTTTCAGCCATAGCCAGAAATTGTTTGAAGCACATAAAAACTTCGGACTTTGCTTTAAGCGGAAATACCCATGCATGCCTGGAGTAATCATCAACGAAAGTCACGAAGTATAGGTAATTTCCCAAGGACGGAGTTTGCATGGGCCCACAAACATCACTATGCACAAGCTGCAACCTGCTTGTGGCCCGAACTGAACCATCCTTTGGAAACTTAGAACGCTGCATCTTACCCAAAATACAGCCTTCACAAACATGTTTGACAGGTGCTTCAAGAGGTGGCAAAGAAGCAACCATGTCAGATTTCTGCAAACGTAGCAAACTTGCAAAATTCAGATGACCAAAACGTGCATGCCAAAGTTTTGCATCTGAAATAGCCCTTGAATCTGCAACAGCATTTGCAAAATTTTGTCCACACTTGTCATACAAAGTGAGCTTATACAGCCCACGGCACAAAAGCCTAGATGCAACAAATTCATCACCAAAAATGAGATCATGAACTGTACATCTGTCATCCACAAATTTGACTACAAGTCCAAGTCTAGCAAGTGCGGATACAGACAAGAGATTCTTCTTGATCCGAGGTACATAAAGTGCATCAACAAGTGTGAAATAACTGCCATTAGCAGCAGTAAGCACAATCTTTCCAACTCCCTGAACTGGATACGAGGCGTTGTTGGCACAAGTGACAGAATTTCCATGAGGGACAGACTCAAGAGAGGTAAACAATTCACGATGTGAGGTAATGTGCTTTGTAGCACCACTGTCGAAATACCACACATGTGAATCTGCAGCAATTGACAAGCATGCATCATGGACAACAGGATTGTAAGTGCACTCTGCGCTAAAAGCCCATTCTGCATCAACATCAGCAACACAGTCTCCTTTCACAGAAGACTCAACAATGGCTGCATTTGTAGTGGAACCAGCATTTGCAGTGGAACCACCCTCTTTCTTCTTAGCCTCTTTGGCCTTCAACTTAGGACACGACTTGATCAAGTGATCATTGGCTTTACAATAATGGCAACGCATCTTCTTTTTGCCCTTATCACCAGAATTGCCAGATGAAGTACTGCTAGCAGAAGCATTAGGAACATATTTTTTGCCACTCGCAGCAGAACCATAAGAAGTGGCTGCATTGCTGTTACCACCCTTTCTTTGAGAAGCAATAAAAGCCTGTTCAATTGCACGCTGTCTAGTCCTGTTTTTTCTGGACAGTGACTCTTGCAACAGCAATGTGCATAATGCATCAAACTTGACAACTTTTGGATTTCCTTGGGTCATCAGTCTCCAAGTACTGGCAAAGTCTGGTAGGAATTTGGTAAGGCATCAAGAACAGTCTGCACAAGGAAACTGTCTGAAATGACTTCACCTGCAGAAATAAGCTGCTCATTGATATCCTTGACACTAGCAAGGAAAGTGTCCATATCATCTTCCTCATGCATAATCTTCGACTCCAGCTCTTTACGCAGCAAAGCAATTTTAGCCTCATTGCGGCTTGCATAAAGACCTGCTAGAATATCCCAAGCCTGTTTTGCAGATTTTGCTGAACGGATGTGAGGAACAATGGTGCGCTTCACAGACAATGCAATCAATGCATGAACCTGTGCATCCTTAACATCCCAACAAGCTTGTTCTGCCGTAGGCAAAACAACTTTAACAGCTGCAATCGTTGCAGCAAGACCTGCAACATCCTCAACATCGCCTACATCCTTAGAACCAGGACGTACATCAATGCCCTGCACAATGTTCCAGACACCCTTTGACACAAGAACATGTTGCATCATATAAGCCCACATAGGGTAGTTGTCCCCATCCAACCTGTCCTCAACAACAAACATCTTGAACACATCTGTGTTGTTGTTGTCAGCCATGGTAAATGCTGCACCTGATGTGAAAGCTGCCCGAAAATAGGAGAAACGGAGTGGGAACAAACTGTGCTATATAGCACAAACCGTAGAAGACTGTAAGGCGCTTGTTATGCAGAAAACGGCATTGACAGAAATTCTGCACAAAAGGACGAAATAGCCTGTGCAGGAATGCCTGTAGTGGAAACGGAGGCCGAAATGAGCCCAAATCAAAATTCTGAGCAGACCAAGCTCTTCGAGCTTACCCAAAATATTTGTCGACCTGCGAATGCTCGTCAAAGCTCACTGAAATCGGAGAAAGTGAGCAGGCGTATGCTGGAGCAGCTGGCGACTAAGCCCGGGAGGAAGTGACCTGCTCTGATACCAATTGTTGGAATTAGGGTTGCAGAGAAGCACACATAGCTTGGAGAAGACAAAGGAAGCTCAAGGCACACAATAGAGAGTGTGTTACTTAGTGTGCAATGGAAAGATAGATAGCCCTAGAGTGATGGGCGTATATACAATGCACGGGGGAAAAAATCTCTTAAAGAGGGAAAAAATGCCCCGGCGGTCCTAGTGTGTTCACACACATCACTACCACATGTATATGGTAACAGGAGCAGCAAGTTATGCTTTGGGGAGGTTTGTCTGAGAAGTTCTCCTGCTTGGGGGAGAAACTAAAAATTAATTAGGCATGAAGGAGTTGGGAGGATTGGGGAGAAAGTTACCATATGGCATGGTAATTATCCCACATGAGAAGGAAAAATGGGAGAATGGGGGATATATACTAAAGGGGGAACCCCCATTAGGTGTATCACCTTGTGGAGAGCTTGGCTTGATGGGCTTGTGGGCTCTTAGGGAGAGATGACGCCTTTTCTAGCTTTCTACACTGCCTGGCCACGCAGCTTGTCCCATTTTGGTCCAAAAGACACTTGCCCCCACCCCATTCCCTTGGTTAAAGGGTCACCAACACCTCATTTTCCAAAGGCAAAAAATGAACCAATTAAAAGATGCCTACAAAGAAAGCCTTGTCGGCTGAGAAGAGAGAGAATTTTTTTGGAATAAAATACAAGAAATCCCCCCATTTTAATAGTTACATCACCAGCACAACATCCAGAGAGCTCATTTTTTAGCAAGAAAAAGTACATCCCCGGTTTGGAGTGGCCATAGGTCTTTCATCTTTCAGCTGTTTTTTGCCTATGGATACACTATGGACATATCCACAAGACGAGCTTTGTCATGATGTCCTTGGTTTCTCCTAATTTTGAGTGTGTTTTGTGCTTGAAGGGTTTTTCATAAATCTCGATAGGTGTTTATCACAGGTGTTTTTGGTAGTGTAATAGTTCTTCCTTCCGACGGTGTGATTCGTGCAAGGCTATAGAGGCACTCATTTTCCTTGTTGTTTGCACACTAACATCGTCAAAAGTTCAAGGCATGTCGATGGATTACTCCAGTACTTAATCTACCTCACACTGGGTAACCCGGCCCCCAGTGCTTGGCTTGACAAAACCTCACGACCCTCCAAAGGCTGCAATCCAATTACATGACCGCCTCAAGTGTTTTCCACAATTTGCACATACGAAAGCGGTTGTCCATAAGGACCCACATCCCCTTTACATTCTCTACCTACAGAATAGACATATTTCAAAAGAATTGGAGCACATGAGCACTTGCTTCTTTGTGGGGGCACCAAAATGATGTTAGCGTGAAAATAACAAGGAAAATGAGTGCCTCTATAGCCTTGCACGATTCACACCATCGCAAGGAAGAACTATTTCACTGTCAAAACCACCTGTGATAAGCACCTATAAAAATTTATGAAGAACCCTTCTAGCATGAATCACACTTGGAATTAGGAGAAACCAATGACATGATGACGTAGCTCATCTTGAGTAGATGTTAGTAGAGTATCCATAGACTAGAAACATATAAAAGATGAGAGAGTTATGACCATTTGAAGTTGGGGGTGTACTCTCTCTTGCTCAAAAATGAGCTCTCTCGAAAGTTTGTAGGTGTTGCTGCTATAAAATGGGGCCTCTTTTGATCTTTTATTCCAAGATATTTCTTTTGTCTCCTTAGCCGACAAGGTTCTCTTGCAAGGCTCCATTTAATTGGTCCTTTTTTGGGCCCAATTTGGGTATGAAATGGGCAACCGATGACTTTTTGGCCAAGGGAAGGGGTGGGGGCAAGTGTCCAAGGGACCAAAATGTGGATCCAAGTGCCTGGACAGCCAATGTGAAGCCAAAAATGTGTCCCCTTCTCCCCCAAGAGTCCACGAGCCCCCATAGCCAATCTCCTCTCAAGTGATACACCCATAATGGGCTCCCAACTTGGCCTATATACCCTTTGCTTTGAGCCCAAGCTCCCTGAGTTATACCAATTGACGAGCGAGTATTTTCGAGCATTATATAACCGAGCAAGTCCCTTGAAAACATCTTTACTTTTTAAAGTGAATTGTAAAAGTGTAAGAGGGTGATTATCCATTGTTGAAATCTAAGCAACATGACAATGGAAGAGACAGTGTTTGGAACACCAACTGTTTTCTCTGATGCCGCCATACTGCCATACTTAAGTCCATATGTACACAATATATATGTGAACTTATTGGAAGATAGAGTTGCTGAAAAGACATTACGAAACCCCTATTTGGATCAATAGTCAAAGCCACATTACACCATGATACTGATCTACCGCTCCTCCGATATGTAATCTCCATAGATCATATTCTCATGTATAGGCATCCACCGTCTAGACTACAAACCACTATGGAAGTCCCCAGCAAGCGCAATGTAGTCACCAAGCAAAGGAACACACCTAGCATCACCATAACCAAACTGCACAACATGTTGAAGATGCACTGTTGTAAAGAAAAATCGTATGACATGTTGCAATATTTTTGTGCCCCCACTCTCTGCAAGAACGAATACACATCCTATATAAATATGATAAATCCACCCTGGTCATATTATCAACAAGACTCCAACAACAAAAACAACAATATTATACCCAAGACATAAGGTAGATCATCAATCACATGTTCTACAACAGATGCATTCTAGTACTTATCCAAAAATCTTGTTGCTTTAATTGAGAAATAAACGTCAAAACAATCAAAAATCTCAAAACTACCAAAGTAAAGGGTACATGCAATAGAGATAATGACCAACTTAAAAATATGGGCAAGTCAACCAGATGGTAAAGGATGAGGCAGTGGATCAACAACATCCATGGTTGTGGGTGGTGGAAGATGAATGGATCACAACTAATGATTGCCACAAAGCCATAACCTAATAGCCACCTTCCCACACACTAGATATGTAGTTTTAGTGTGTCGTAATCTGGTTTTGTAAGAGTACAAAATTCATCAAACCACAATTTCCAAGTACCGTATGGTTATTAAAAAGTACAATAGATTATGGAACTTATGAGGTCTCCCTATACTACATATTATCTAAGCGAAGGAGAACCTTAAGTAGAACCTTAAGTAGAACAATAAATATCCAACAACATAAATTACCAGCATAAGGTAAATCAAACCAAAATAACCATAATCTAGCTATCCAAGAAACAAATCTATACACTATCCTCATTATAAAATCAAGAAAATATGATCATTACAAGGGGAATCACAACACAAAGAGGCAAACATTCCATAATTGCCACATCTAATGTCTACCCAAAAATCCAAAACCAAAAAATCATGCCAAAAAAAAGTGCCCCTGGCTTGCCGATGGTACCAGATAGTTATCAAGATAGTTTCGTGTCGGTGCGCGAAACAATTCCAACAGCTCTCCCGACACTATAAGCAAGCAAGGGGCGCCTTCTTTTTTGCATGATTCACTAAGGCGTTATATTTAAATAACTTTTTTTTCATGATCACGTAAGACACAATTTCATAGCTCATAATAGTGTTAGAAAAAAACCGGGGTCCAATGTGCTTTAACCAGTTGAAATTGTAAAATCCCGGTTTAGATTTTGAGCTTGCCTTTAAGAAAACTGGCAAATTTATACAAGTTTTAGTGTAATTACCGGAAAAAGCTTCAAATTTTGACCTAAAAACTCGACGAATTTCAAGTTTCCCCTTATTTTGATCGGTTAGGGTAAAGGGGCCAATAAAAAACCGGCCCCCTGTAATGGGACCCTGGACTCCCCAAGTTTAAGAAAACTTTTCTCCAATAATGGGTCACAAGTTGGCTATTGCTAGGCTAGTTAGCACGTCTGTTTAGGGGGTTTGGGCCGTTGGATCTGTGATTAAGCCTTGGTGGCCGCTTTGGCTCATTACTCCCCTTGGGAGTGGCTTCCCTCTCACACCCACTTTTGTTACAAAGGAAATGTTCGTCGGCGCCATATTTTCTCTACAGAGATCGCTTCATCACCATATTTTTTCTGGAGATAGCAATAGTGGTGCTCTTTCAAATGCGCCCCTCAACAATGTATTCCGTGCAACACACAGATCAGGAGCCCCGACTTAGGTGGCCTAAAGTTGGCCCCCTTACCCTAGGAAAAATGTATTTTTCTAGCCCTGGAGCCTCATAAGGCACCCTGAAAAGACATAATGTATAATCAAAGCAAACGAAAACTCTGCTATGTGCTAATTTCTTAGGTGTAATATTTTTTAAAAAAAATGCTCCCCTTTCTGCTTTGCCGGGGGTGCCATCTGTTCCAACCGCACGTGGTATGCTGCTGCAACCAGTTCGCGTCGGCGCGGACTGGTTGCAACAGCATACCACGTGCGGTTGGAATAGATGGCGCCACCAATAGAGCAGGGAGTGGAGGTAGCAATATCTTTCCTATCTGGAGGACAGGCAATGGCATGGCGGCATTAGCTGACTCTAACGACAGTGCGGGAGGGTAGTTAAGACCAACAGTAGCAACCAAGGCAAGCTCTTTTTCTGCTGAGAAGCATTGAGTACTATAGATGCAAGGATGTCAGGGAGAGGTGAAATGATAGGGCCTTGTGAAGCTGGCCGTGTACAAATTGTAGGGTAGACTGAGCCGATGCGAGTCCAGATTGCGACATCTCTTAAGCCTAGCGTGAGCATGCATTTAGCTTATGGACTTAAGTATGGCAGTATGGAGGCATCAGGGAAAGCAGTTGGCGTCTCTCCTTTGTTGAGCGATGCTAGATTTTGCATAGACATTCCCTTGCCCTAACTTGTTGTTTCAAACAAGGGACGACGATAAAATAGAGGTTGGAGATGCATTTTGTTTGCTATCTGTCTCTCTAGACACATTTTGTGGCAGACAGTCGGTGATATAATGAATAATGACTGGAACACATTGACAATGACTCGACTCTCAAGGAAGATATAATTAAAGATTTTTTTCTGGTGAGAAAATCAGTCACAAATGACATTTAAAATAGTTGCTTAAACGTTATTTACATTAACACTATAAATTATGTGTCAATTTAATTTTTTCCTTTTTTCTTATATCCCGCCTATTGGGCCTGCTCCTCAACATAATTTACCTCATCATCTTCCAAGACATAGTTTCTTTTATCTTTTGCAAACAATGAGCAGACACATTATTATTATGGACTTCAACAAGATCAAAAGCTAGTTCTTCTAGAGAAAACAATGTTGGTGACTAGATTTACACTCTTGACCACAATGTCTCACAATTCTACAAGATGGTTTCACCTCTGCTATGGTTTCAGACATTGTCAGCTCAAAAGATTTGCCAATAATGATCAAAGAGAAAATTAACGAATTGAGGTGTCCATGGTCTAGTGTCATTTACATAATCAGAAACCTTCCACAATAAACAAACCTTATGGTGGTAGTGAAAATAACTTGCATGGCATAATTATTTTCTTCCATAATTGCTACTCTTCTATCAACCTACCCTTGAACTTGCTCGAAATTTACCTTTGCTCGGGTTTTTTTGCTCGGTGATTAGAAACCCCCAAGCTGCCCTATGTGGGATTATCCCATTGCAACATGGCACATTCCTCCCAAATCCCTATCACAATCAGTAACAAGGGGAATACAATAAAAAATCTATATCATATATCTCCTCTAAAAAAGATAGCAAGCATTCTTTGAAAAATTGGTTACTTTGTCACCTCAAATGATGATCCGGCTCACTGTCTTCACCCCCTCTAGCTTTAAGATTTTGATGTGTGTGCTGGCATCCCATTCCCACATCATGCATCCTCTTCAGAACATGTAAACTTAGCAGCATTCTCCACATTAATAAATTTTGGAACATTGCTCACACATATAGGCTTGTCTATGCATACCTCCTCTACCTTATAGTCTTTGAACATATCTGTGCTTGTTGCATACCCATCCTCCCTGTGTAAAATCTACACCCCCTGTAAAGAGGCATTCACATCAGAAGAAGCATCATCACATGCTAGACCATATGCATGTAAGTCACTTAAGAAAGCATCAATGATGCCATCCTCATTGTGTTCAACAACATCTCCATTTGCATGCACTTGTCCCTCAATAGACATAGGCTCGTGCTCTTGTTCATATGCATCAGATGATACATCCATGGTATCATGTGCAATTTTCATATCATGATAGGAATCTCCTTTCAAATTCAAAGACTTGTCACATACCTGTAGATAGTCTGCATGCATAATTTTCCTTTGTGATTTGATCATGGAACAATCAACATCTTCATTAAGAGCTTCATCTAGGTTGCTAATGGCATAACCATTGGCTTTTGGTAGCTCTGAAAACTCTACATTACTTTCAATTTTTGGCCCTTAAATTTGTGCAACATCTCCCAAAGCATCTTGATCTGTTGCTAATTTTGTACAACCCTGTTTCCAAAATTCTTCATAGTTTGGTGCCTGCCCATTATCGAGCTCCATTTCCCTTGCCATATATTCATTACTAGTAATGAAAATTGCTTCTTTAAAGTACTCCCAACAATCTACATATTCCATGGCAAGATCTTCAAATTGTGTAGTCAAATTTAGAATAACCAACCGCTCAAATGATTTCACCATATGCTCCTCTGGAACTTGACAAGCTCGCACTTCCATCTCGTAATAGAAAAGGTAACCCATCAGATCATAGCACTTGAACATATTGCACTGAGCGTATAAAGCGGCTAATGTGTGTTTCATAGCATCTTTTTATTTCTTCTTCTTTAATTCATGTGTTCATGCATTGATTGATAATGCCTCAATCATCTACATAAATTTTGCAAAATTTGGTGTATTATTTTCCTCTTCAGAGAAGTATATTTGACAAAATCCCAAGCACTGGCACCCATACACATTGAATTCTCGCTACCTGGCCCCCCCAACCAATCATAAATTTGGGTCTTGCCCATTGCATGCTCAAGCCATCGTTGGCGGCATGCACCCAAGCCTGTAATGAATGAAGGTTAGCCTTGTACCAAGCTTTAGAATTCCTTGGTTTGTACCTGTGACCCTTACTCTATTCACTTTGTCAAAATCCCATCCCAGTCTTGAGAAAACAATGGTAGATTTCAACCCTTGTTTGTTGTCTCTTATTCTTTGTCTTTGAACCTTCTACGTCCCTGTACATGAATCTGTTGTCTTAAATGATCTTGTTCTTATTTCTTTGGATATGGTCCTTCTCCATGCCTCCCTTGTTGCTCTCCTTAATGCTAAGAGAAATCAAGAGCGAGGTGCATCCCTTATGATGCATTTATTTTTACCTTAATATTTAATGCCTGTAAGATCCTTGATGGCCCTTTAATGCTAAAATTATTCCGCCTTAAATCCTTTGTATTGTCCTGTCTTGCCTTCTTTCCTCTTTTAAAATTTTCTTTGGATCCTCTTCCCTTGCTTGTCTCCCTTGATGTCGAATGTGAACAAGATACATGGGAGCTAGAGGGTATAGAAGGCTGAACTTAACACTTATGGTTAAGAGGGCTTAAGGTTAAGTAAGATCAGCTAAAGTGGTGAGAGATCAAAGATATGAAAGCATCTTAAGGATGGCGAGGCGAGAGAGAGAGAGATTCCAAGTGATGGAGCATATGAGGGAGAAATCTCACCATTATAGCCAATCGAAGCCAAAGATAAGAGGGCTTTCTTCAAACCGCACGGATGTGGAATAGGAGCACCATGCTTTGCTCATCACTTTTTGTTTCTTTGGCATCGTCATTTGAACACTGTGACGCTCATTGTTGCGAAACCTAAAAGCCTTGCTTTCCCCTCTGCTCGCTACCTCTCCCCCCTTTCCCCTCTCCTTTGCAAATTCACATTTCATTAATATACTCCCCATTCAAACTCCTTAGGTGGCCATCCCTTTGCTTTTTTGGGCGGCCAATGGACGACCACTTCATTTCCTTCCCCACCCCATTTAGCAAAAAAGCTTTGAAAGCATCACCAAGCACATTGTTTTTTACTAATAGCCTAGGTGGCATACAATTTCAACCAAAGCACTACCTAGCATGTCATTCTTTTCCAAAATTCCCTGACCACATCCTCCAAAAATGCAGCATTCCAAATAACGACATTGCAAGAGGTATCCCATCAAGAACTTAATGTTCTCTCATAAAAACATCACATACGGCTTACATATCACATAAAGCATTGTTAAATACGGTCTCTACTTTGACAAATGTGTCACATTAGCCATATTGATAGTCAAGACAATTTGAAGATCAGCTTGATCTACCCAAATCTCAACTAAAACAATGCCAAGAACAACCTTAATTGCTTCAACATTACCTTCCCTACACATAGATGTCTGAGACTGCTTAGAAAATTGTTTGCACTGATTGCCCAATTGGAGCATTGTAAAACACATACTCTAGCCCGTGATACACGTTATCACTGGGAACCCTGTCAAGCTAAAACAGATCACTTGAGCATGCATCTAAACTTCGATGTAAAGTCAGCAGATCTGGCCCATGGTGAATACTAATTTGCCTATAACCTTTTCATCCGGACTCCAATCGACATGCTGTAAAGATAGGCTTGTAGAGCATTCCAAGTACTACAAATTTGACCTATAAAATGTCATTTTGATAGCATCACCATAGCTTGGCTTGCAGGCCTCAATCTTCATTTCTTGGCCCCGAAACCCACGATAGACATACATATCAATCAATCCTACTATCATATCAGATTCTAGCATTAGTAATAACTTTGGCAAAATCTAAAAAGCCTTACAGATCCTCCTCTTTCACATCGTGCCTGCAAAGTGGCACGACAACATGTATCTCTAGCATGTCTTGAGAGTAGAGCAAGTTTACGATTTTCATATTGAGTATAAGGTATTCGGATTGAATTTGGAAGGAATAACACTGACTTGGTTCCAATCGCTAAAGGAAGGAGCTTTTTCTAGAGAAATATGTTAACAAAATTTCAAAAGAATTCTCTAAACAGGGAGGAATAAGGCATAACACTATATCCAAATTTATTGTTAAAAAAAAAAAGGATAGCAAAAAGGTGAAAGAAGCTTCATTGGGATTTAAACAATACCTTGAGATATGTCCACCACATGAAGTACCATAGCAAGACCATTGGTAGTGCCATTTTCATTGGAGATCTAAAGAATGATTTACTCAGAAAGGATCTTCACTTGAGGGATTTTGCATCCCTAAAAGGAGTGATGAAGGAAGCTTTGTACCTTGACAATAATTGCAAATCCTACAACAAGATTTTAAAGAATAAGAATGCCTTGAAAAATGATGCAAGTTTCATCATTAGTAAATTGCAACTCAAAAGACTAACCTAGCCCAAACAACAAAAATCTTGTGGCAGACTATGACCCTTTGAAAGTAGCTTCAATAACAGGCTGCAAAAATCAAAGTTTATTTAACCATTAGTTGCAAAGTTTATATATCAATTAGCTTTGAAAATAAGCTGTAAAACTCTAAGTTTACTTAACGTTAAAAGACGATCAATGCTTGTATTGCTCATTGCGCACATGACCTACAGATTCAAAATCTCTAATGAAGCACGAAAAATAGAGAATGAAGCTCCGAGATATATATCTGTCTTGCTTGCAGCCAAAAGAGTATCCTCCTTTTGTGCAGTCTCTTCACATCCACAATCGTCGTTGTCAAGCAGACCCTTCTTGTGAGCGAGAAGCTCAGCAATCAAATTCTCCATAACTATATCCTCCTCCATCTGGTGCAGTAGATCTCTCATCTCCTCCTACCCATAATCACCTGCATTGGATCTCGAAATCTCACCGATTGTTGGTGGAGAGACAAACCTATTTTCTTGCAGTTGTCTCTCCGACTTTCTTGCTTGAGAGTCCCCTCCTACAACACTCTAGTGAGGAGCGATATCCATGTGCAAAAGTTTGCAAAGATCGGTTATTCGTGTTCGTGGATCGTCCCACATTTCATAGTCCTTGACATGCTTCAAACAAACTTGTTGGAGCCTAGGAATGGCCATTTTGCAATGCTTGCACAGGCACAACAACCTGTCATTCAACAATGATCGCTTTCCATCGCATTTTCTGGTCCGTCTTTGTCGCATGTTGGCGCTTGCATCTTCAAAATGCAAAAGGGGAGGTAGGGAAGGTGAACAAGAGCTTACAATGAGAATGATTTTGCATGTCTATTAAATTCTTCTTAAAAGAAGTGGAGGGAGTAAGTTGGCAAAAGAAGGGAAAAGTGTATTTTTAAAATATAAAAAAGCGTCCTAGAGTATAATCGCGACAATCTACGTGGCAATCAACATGGCAAATAGCGCGGCACTCAGAGCGATAAAAAATCATAAAAATTATATTAAAAAGCCAACGGACCGGGCTGGGATTTTTTTACATTAACCCACTGCAAAAACAACTGCCCTTGTCTCTATATTTTTTCTATTCTTCCTATCTTCTTAGAACTCTCTCTCTCTCTCTCACACACACACACACACACACACACTTATTCTTCTTCTCTTCTTAGAACTCTCTCTCTCTCTCTCTCTCTCACACACACACACACACACACACACACACACACACACACACACACACACACACACACACACACACACACACACACACACACACACACACACACACACACACACACACACACACACACACACACACACACACACACACACACACACATCTAACTGACAAGTCGTTGGCTAACCCTTGGCTGACAGCTTCCCTTTTTGGTTTGCTAACATAGAGCCGCTTACTCTAGAAAAGTGTCACCGAGTCTCTAGAGAAGACCACATGTAATTGCTCAGGGTACCAAATATCTACCAGATGTATAACACACCCACACACACCCGTGCTTATTAAATATAGAGACTATTCTCTATTTCGGCCCTTCTCCAGTCACGACTTTTGTCTCACTCTACGAGCTGACAATGTCGATTCCTATATCTACTCTATGACGGTATTCTGGAAATCCTTGTGGGATCCCTAGCCTTGGCTTGGCTTGCTTTGATCCTAACAATGAGGTCACATCAATTTTGTTACTATTTTGGCTCATCCTTGATTGGGATTCTAATCGACCATGTGCCCATTAGGTTTTAACCTAGCTGGAGATTGGGCAGGTAGTAGATTTGAACTATAACTCTTTGAGTCAATTCACATAGGGTGGATGCTCATAATGAAGTCAACAAAGGTGGGTGCTTCATGATGGACCCTCTATTTTTTGTATCAAGGTTCATTTATATGAACTCGTTGGCTTTCTCTGCATACTCACAAACCCTTCCGGGTCCCGTTCTGTCCTGTGAGCGAACTTACACATACGCGCGTGCACACACATGCACAATAGAGGATCTCTCTCTCCCCACACACCTTATCTCCATCTGCCTCACTCATAGTTATTGCTTATTGGGAGGCTCTCTGCATATGGGTATGCTCATGCTTCATCGTTCTCTTCTTCTGCATGGCTATCACAAGGCGCCACACACACACACACACACACACACACACACACACACACACACACACACACACACACACTCACTCGGACCTTATCATGGACACGCACACACAAGCACACACTTTTTGAATCTAGCTTGGGAAACGAGCCTCATACTAGGCATGCTGGACATATTGTTCTTAGTCTTCTATTCTATGGAGTACCCATACTTGCATTAGTGATCAATGGCATCTGCAACTCAGAAGCTATCAATGACTCCTTGGACTACTCGTGACAATACAATCGAATGTTCTCTCGACGACAACGGTACAGGTAGGTTCCGTTGCACCTACTCAGTCAAACTTTGGTTAAATTTGAGCTTAAAAACTGCGTTTAAGATTGGGTTTTATAGCTAATTTACCTCCAATTTATAATGGATACTGACATTAGTAAACCTTTTGGTGTAAACGATTTTTAGCTGATTAATTGGATCTGTATTCAGTCATGCTTGCATAGGAAATTTTGATGATGTCTGCTTTGATGTCACTACTTGGTTTTTATACATGCTGTGACCTACATACAATACTTCAAGTAATGGCAACCATAATCGTATGTATAGTCTTAAAATAGAGTAGAAAAATGCCAAAACATACTAACTGTATGATATATACCTAGTGTATATCTCATACTTTTGATATGATTATTTAGTGGTTCTAACTTTTAAACGGTACACTTTGGCTGGATGTAGTTTCGAATTGAGAATTGGTGGTATCGCATAGAGAAAACTTCAATATTCTAGGACTTCAATAGTGATATTTATAGGACTCAAGATGGATAGATTTGGGCTAATGTTAATTGCTACCTTACTATTGACTGAAATTCCAGCAACAATAATTTTACATAAACTTGTACTGGACATAAAGCTCGTTTACTTCTATCTTTTTATTCAGGAACACACCCTTGATGAAGGTAAGTATATAGTGGTCAGAGATATTTGCTTGCTCTTGGGACTTGACAAAAGTAATAATAAATGTATGGAAGTAAAATGATTATCATTAGCATAATAGGTATGACTATTGGGCTTTGTTGATTGTTCAAGACTGGTCTAACTGATGATTGAACATACATGGCTAGTTTACTGCATCATAAAGAGAATTGTTTGTAGACTTCAAAATTTGGCATGACCAAGTTTGGCATGGTGGATTTTTTGACTTGAAAATAACACATATGTATTGGTTGCTAGAGCCTTAAACCTCATGTGAGGGTCTCAACAGAGATGGCATTGAATGGAAACTTGAAATATTATCCGTTTTACAAAGGAGGTGCTACCCAATTTTTTCTTTTAAGAGATCTTTAATACCAGAAGGAGGGAATCATTTCAAGGCTACCTTACCCAACTTTATTATCTTGAAACTAACTTATCTTGTGTTCAAGGCTAGTAAGAACAAATGCATAACCGTAAACATGGGTAAAGAAGGATGCAATACGACTTACTACAGATACTAGTAAAAACCAATTTTCTTAAATTGTACTTTTGTGCAGGAGCTCACTTTTGGTAAAGGTAAGTATATAGTGAATTCATAGGGTTGTTTGATGCTATCCTTTCTTGATGAATAAATACATAATTTTTGAAACAAAGGGTTGTAATTTGCTTTGAAATTAATCCAATGATTGTTAAAAGAGCCTTAATCCTCAAGTGGGGGTCTCAGAGGAGATGGCACTAGACTGGACTTTTTGAAAACTGATCCAATTTACAAAGGAGATGCTGTCCGACTTTTTCTGGAATTAAAAGATGTAAAAAAATATCGAAAATAAATTGCTCAGTCTTTTAATATAATATTCGATCTATGTTATGTTGTGAGTTTTTGCTGTAATTTTTGACACCAATAACAAGGGGAGGGAGTCGTTGACACCTGTCTTCCCAAGTAATGCCAGTTCTGATGGGCTTGTGTTTCTTGGATGGTGATAGACAAGAGATTCTTTCGTTGGGATTACAACAAAAACTACAGCAGTAACGAAAGAATGTCCAATGTACCAGCTAAGGTACCAGCTGGATCCTTCTACATGTAGATGTACTGGAAACTTATCCCAAAGGATGGGCACATAAGATATAACACTAAGATATTATATTGTAGTGATCAAAGATCAAATTTTTGATCTAAATGATTGTATTATCCATTAGATACAGAATGTTGTATTGGTGTATATGAAATGATAGTTGAGGTTTATGACATC